>NW_027397078.1:23693375-23824565 GCF_003265705.2 Callorhinus ursinus
TGTGTGTGTGTGTGTGTGTGTGTGTGTGTGTGTGTGTGTGTGTGTGTGTGTGTGTGTATCCCTAGCTAGAATGAAGTGCCATGGTCTCCGCCATGTCTCATCCATCTTCACATCCCCAGCATAGTCCCGGTGCGTGCGTAGAGCTCATTCAGTGCTGGCTAATCAAGAGGGTGCTTTTAATGGAGTATGATGGGGAGTCAGCTTAGGATGGAGGTCTTTTGTCTGCAAGGGCTCTTCCCACTATGCAGGGAGTAGAGCTGCTTACCTAGATAATTTGGGCACACACTCTGTCTTGTAGAGTTTTTCAAATTATTTAGGTTAAGGGGCGGTTTGGGGGTAATTCTATCAACCTTTGCATCTAATCTGTTTGCTTTTCGTTGGTGTCATGGCCCCTGAGTCCTTCACCCCTTTATTAAAGGGAATTGTTGGCTACCTGCACTAAATTACTCCAAGCCACCATAGCCTCAGAAATTCTCAGGGAAAGATAAAAGCGTTTGCCATTTGACTTGTTTCAAAAGTGGCTGTGATCTGAATGAAAGATCTTTAAAATTATATCTGCGAATTTGCATTTCTCTCGCTTTGTCTTACAAAAGGCAAGAGAATATAAATCACAAATTATAGGTGCTTTGGGGGCAGATGTATAATGGGAAAACAGTCTCTGCTATACACTCACTACCCAACACTTGTTATTTCCCTGAGCTGAGGTTTTCAATGTCACAGGGTTTCCTGTAATCACCTAAGAATTAAAATAGTCATTGCTAGGATTTTTTAAATACTCAGCCTCCCCAGATTCTGTCCATTTGGATTATTTAAAAAGACAGATGGGGCAAAGGTAATTACTTCTATCTTCCTAAAGGGTCACATGGTTTTCCTGACCCTAAAAATGGAGGTATCCAAGATGGAGGGAGGCGGCATAGTAGCCTGAATTCCTTAGGCTCTCCGTCCACCCTCCTTCATCAGACTACCTTCCATAAACCTCCCATAAGCCTATTGCTGCCTGAGAATCTTGGGCAAGGAAAATTTGAGGAAAGGATGGGCTGGAATTGGTATTTTAGCTGGAAGGTAGGTGCAAAGTAGATTTTTAATGGCTTGGTTGGTTTTCTGCTCTTTTGCTTTCTATCATATGCCTCTCCGATAGGCACTGTAGATGCATCCATGCATACCTTCCTCCAGCCATTAAACCGTTGCCTGGCACGTCCAGACGCACTAGTCTTCTGAGTTACCCATCGGCTTTACTGAGAGAGCTCAAGAAGCCAAATACACCCATCATACTGGAGCTGCCCCCATCAGAGTCGTCTTCTCCTGTTTCTGGGACCACTGGAAACCACCCCCCCCCCCCAAAGTGGCTGGTCCCACCATCCCTCCCCTTCAACCTGCTGCCACCACGGCCTTTCCCCAGTACTTATGGACCTTTAGACTCTTAAGGGAGGATGGGTTCCTGAGGGTCACAAACCCAGGCTCCTAGGCCCTCCGTGGCATCACCGCCAGCTCCTGGTAGAACTGGTACTTGAACATCCCCTGTGATGGGGGAGCTCCTACCTCCCAAGGCGGCACATTTCCAATCTTTGGATGGTGTTGCCCCTCACTGGTGAACCCGTGAGTTGCCTGAGTGTGTTCAACAAGCCAGGAACTGTTGGAGGGAAGATGGGATGCAACTGTGAATAAGACAGCCCTCACCCAGTGGAGAGAGCAGAGACAGACATAAGTAGTTACATCACAATATTTTTTTTAAGATTTTATTTATTTGACAGAGAGAGACACAGCGAGAGAGGGAACACAAGCAGGGGGAGTGGGAGAGGGAGAAGCAGGCTTCCGGGTGAGCAGGGAGCCCGATGTGGAACTCGATCCCAGGACCCCGGGATCATGACCTGAGCTGAAGGCAGACCTTAACGACTGAGCCACCCAGGCACCCAGTTACATCACAGTATTGTAAGCCTCTGGAGGGGTATGTTCAATAGGCCGGGGAGGCCTGTCCAAAGGTGGGAGTGTATGAAGAAGTACAGCGTGTTTGGAGAAAACCAACATTTATCTAGTATAGGGTGTGGAGAGATGAGAGCAGAGATGGAGACTGGCAGAGTGGGGTCGTTTAGACTGAAGTCTCTATGTCACATGAAGCCAGATGCCACTCAGTGTCTGGGAAGTGCCATGAGCAGGTCTCTTATGGGGGAAGGGTCAATTGGGTAGGCAGCCAGGAGTCGTTTCTGTAGCTGAACTGACTTAGGAGCCCCCATTTCCATAGATGAACAGGAAAAACCATGCCTGAAGTTTACAGTAATTCAGACCCTTCTAGGTTTGCCCTGGGACTTATGTAGAGTCAACTCTTAGCCTTTTTCTTCTGGGGTGATCTACAATTCTGGGGCCTCTGTATTGGCCCGGCATGGGGTGAGGGACTGGTTCTTGCTGATCTTTCATTGTGTGATATCAAACCTGCTCTGCCCTCATCTGTGGCTTTCAGGCCCCTGTCATAGCCTCCTGATGCTTCTCGACACATCCCTCCCTCCCCTCCCCTCCGGCCCCCTCTTGCCACAGCCTCTGCTGCAAGATCCCTTCCCTCTGCTACCAGCGTCCCACCCAGTGGTCATGCTGATTCCAAATCTCCACTACCTCCAGTGTCCCCCCAGAGGGCCCCTGAGAACTTTAAAAATGTCCTCCATAATCTACTGGAGGGCTGTCGGGGGAGTCATGTCAGTCCTGGAGGTAAACAGGGTATGAGCCCCTGTGCTCTGCCCCTCCCCATTTTAGAGAGAGAATCTTAAGCAGGCTCCATACCCAGTGCGGAGCCTGATGCAGGGCTCAATCCCACAACCCTGAGATCATGACCTGAGCTGAAATCAAGAGTCGGACGCCTAATCAACTGAGCCCCTCAGGCACCCCCCTCTGTGCTCTGGGCTTTCTAATGGGATCTCTTACCTGTCCCTGCCCCTGGGGTGTGACTCTGAGTCTGGGCAAAGGATAGGTCCTACTCACATTCTCTCACTTGTGCTGTGCCCCTCATTCCTCTCTGGATTCTTTCCCCTCAGTGCAAGGAGGGGTTTTTCTTCCGCCTGGAGGGCAGGAAGCTGCCACTTGGGTAATTTCATGTTTTCCCCACCCCAAGGCTTACAGGAAAATATTCTATACTCTGAGTCCACTCAGCCTCTGGTTCTTCATAATTAAAGGGACACTTCTGGGATTTAGAAAACCCTTTTTGTAGTCCTCAAAGCATGGCTCTTTCAAGTGAAAGCCTTAGCTTTGATAACTATTCTTTCTGAAATCAGCCTTCAAAAGAGCCAGTTTTAGAAGTCAAAAGCTGAATGTAGTGTCCTGTATTCTCAGCTACATTTACTTTCCCCTGAGGTGATGGAGGTCTCCACATCAGTGGGAATGGGGCCTCAGGACAGACATCATCCCCAGAAATGAAAACGACATTGGATAATATTTCAGAAAAGTATTTTGTTATCCATAATATACTTAGTGTCCCTGATGGTGTTTTTGTTGGTTCAAACCCCTTCGGGGCAGCTGGGGAAGCTCCATGCTACCCCCAGCAGGGCTGGTGGTCAGCTCTATACCATGTTCTCAAAAAGGCCTCCCTCCCTCGGTGGTCGGGAGCACTGGGTGAGAATGGAAGGCCCGGCATTCTCAGATCCCAGTCTTGTCTGTAAGGGGCTCCAGGAGAGGAAACCCCACAACTGGAAACCTTCAGACTTGGAAGACTGCTGAGGAACATGGCAGGAGTAGGAGGGGAGAAGGAAGGGAGATGGTTTATGGCATGGAGTGATGGTTACCTTTCTAAGTCTTTTAAGATCTGAGCTGTGAGCCGGCTGTTCCTTCCCTAAAATTGCCGTGAAGGACCTGGTATAGGCCAGTGCTTGTCAAATGTAAATGTGACTAGGGATCCCTACATGATCTTGCTTTCCTTCTCTTTCCCTTCCTCTCCCCTCCCCTCCCCTCCTGTACAGTTGGCATGCAGTTAGTTTAACAGTTTCAGATGTACAATACAGTGATTCAACAGTTCTATCCATGACTCAGGGCTCATCACAGTAAGTGTGCTCTTAATCCCCAGCACCTGTTTCCCCCCCCCCCCCCCCCCCCTCCCCTCTGGTAGCCATCTAACTGTTCCCTATAGTTAAGTCTACTTCTTGGTTTGTCTTGTTTTCTTTGTTCATTTGTTTGTTAAATTCCACATATGAATGAAATCATATGGTATTTGTCTTTCTCTGACTTATTTCACCTGGCATAATACCCTCTAGATCCTTCCATGTTGTTGCAAATGGCAAGATTTCATTCTTTTTTATGGAAGAGTAATATTCCATTGTACATATGTACCACATCTTCATCCGTTCACCTATCAGTGGACACTTGGGCTGCTTCCGTATCTTGGCTATTGTAAACAATGCTGCAGTAAACATCGGGGTGCATATATCTTTCTTAATTTTTTGTATTCTTTGGGTAAACACCCAGTAATACTATTACTGGATCCTCTGGTAATTCTATTTTTAACTTTTTGAGGAACCTCCATAGTCTTTTCCACAGTGGCTGTACCAGTTTGCTTTCCTACCAAGAGTATACGAGGGTTCCTTTTTCTCCACATCCTCGCCTCGACACCTGCTGTTTATTCTGTCTTCGATTGTATCCATTCTGACAGGGTGAGCTGATATCTCAGTGTAGTTGTGATTGGCATTTCCCTGATGACAAGTGATGTTGAACATCTTTTCATGTGTCTTTCGGTCATCTGTATGTCGTCTTCATGTCTTCTGCCCATTTTTAATTGGATTGTTTTTTTGGTGTTGGTGTTTGTTTTTTGGTGTTGTATAAGTGCTTTATGTATTTTGGATATTAACCCCTTATGGGATATGTCATTTGCATATATCTGCTCCCATTCAGTAGGTTGTCTGTCTTTTTGTTTTGTTGGTTGTTTCCTTCACCGTCAGAAGCTTTTTATTTTGATGTAGTTCCAATAGTTTATTTTTGCTTTTGTTTTCCTTGCCTGCAGGATCTTTTTAAATGCAGATTTGGGTTCATTAGGTCTGGTGGGACCTAAGATCCCCATTTCTTTTTTTTTTAATATTTATTTATTTGACAGAGAGAGAGTGAGAGAGGGAACACAAGCAGGGGGAACAGCAGGCAGAGGCAGAGGGAGAGGGAGAAGCAGGCTCCCTGCTGAGCAAGGAGCCCGATATGGGACTTGATCCCAGGACCCTGGGACCATGACCTGAGACGAAGGCAGACACTTAACCGACTGAGCCACGCAGGCGCCCCTAAGATCCCATTTCTAGCTCCTGGGTTGGTAGGTCCTGCAAGTCCACAGAGCTCACTTAGAGTAGCAAGAATCTAGACCAGGTATCTGGTTCACCCAGGGTGAATGGAATCAGCGTTCCCTGGGGGGACAGTTTCTCAGCTACCTTGTCAAGTAAAAGCATGCATTTGGTGGTGGTTTTATTTCTGGGCGAGTAGCCTCTAGTGAGCTAAGAAAAAGTTGCTTTCCCGATTTTAAGGTATAGGAACAGGTCCAATATTTTCCTAACTCAAAGTGATCCAGCACCCTATTGTTGCATAACAAATTACTCCCACATTTAGTGGCTTAAAAGAGCCACTTTATTTTGCTCATGTTTTTGTAGGGCAGGATTTCAGCAAAGGCTTGGCTGGGCGGTTCTTGCTAGGGGTCTCTCAAATGGCTGTACTCAGCTGTTGACTGGGGCTGCCATCATCTGAAGCCCCAGTTGGGCTGGGGGTCCCAGATGGTGCCCTGGCATCTGGCTTGCAGTGGGAGCTCAGCGTAGGGGTGGGGGGAAGACGACACTGCAGCGCCTACCTGTGGCCTCTCCTTGTTGCATGGGCTTCTGAAAGCGTGGCAGCTGCATTACAGGAGTGTGCGTCCTAGGAGGAGGCATTGGAGAGTTAGCAATCTTGACAGAAGCCTCAAGGCTTTTTGCGCCCTAGCCTTGGAAGTGCCGCAGTGTCGCTAATACCACATTCTCTTAGTTATGAGCAAGTCATCCCAGGGGACGGGGATTGTGCCCACATTCAATCGGCCCTGACTCGATCTTCAGATTGAACAGTCTGGTGGTGTTCTCTTTGCCCCGGCAGCACAGGTGGAAGACCACGTGTGACTCTTCATCCACGCAGGTCCCTTGATCTGCTCTGCTGATGGCTCAGCAAGGGAGAGCCACGGCAGAGAAGGCCAGGGCATTCATCCTGAGAGAAAGATGCTCAGAAATGGCCTAAGCACACGCACTGGGCTTTTGCCCTCTAATTCAGGTCTCTTTTAAAAGTCAAAAGTCACTTTAAACGAAGCCAGAGATATCGAGGGCATGAATCAAACTTCACAGCGTGCTCTGCTTTGCTTGTCAGAGTACATGTCAAAACCGTCCAGCAAAGCTGGGCGAAAGGACGGTGCACAAATGAAGCAGACGGTTGGGCCCCGGTCCTCCTCTTCCTGCCAGTACGGCCCTACTACCGCCGAGGCTCCTTCATTAACATGTGCTTGGCTGTGGCTTAAAATAGCTCCAGAAGCAAACACTGCAATTCGGAAAAGCATGACAAAAAGGTTCTCTGAGTGCGCTCATTACTGAATATTTTTAGCAGAGCACTAATTAGGACTTGGAGGAAGCCGGGTGCCTCATTATGTCAGCAGAGGGCTCGGCTTCTTTCAGAGACCTACCTCCCCACCAGCAAAGCAAGTTTGTCCCCGTCTGCAACTTCCAGTCACTCAGCCACGGAGACCTCACTCTGCGGCTTCACAGAAAGGGTGAGCTCATGTCACCAGTGCCTAAGTGACTTGCTGAAATCTGCTGGTAGCTGGAGGATCTTCTGGACGTTTCACCAGGCAGTAGGGGTGTGGGAAAAGTACCTGCCTACTGAACGAGGGGACACAGTGCTCACTAGAAAGCTCCCTGCTGCCCCCACCCAGGTGAGGATGTTGTCTCAGCCCTCCGGCTTGGGACCACTCAGCGTTCCCCCAACCCCCAGAGCCCCCTGCCCAGCTGGCTCGGTTGGGTGCGGTCTAGGTACAGGTGTTGGGATGTTCACACCCTCTGCCTTCGCTTTGGTCTTCTGTGTTCGAGTCCATATTCTCAGAAGGTGATAGGAGTAGTTTCGGACCTAGTGGTAAACGCCAGCTCTGTGCTCCGAGCCACAGAACATTCGAAAGCGGATGCTCTGTCTCACACACGGGCAGTGGCAACCTGCTGCTGCAACCTACATGTGCAGCAGACGCCGGGGGCCCGCTCAGGGCGCCACCCCAGAGGGGACCTGTTCCTATACCGGTCACCTCATTTCTCAGTTTTGGACACTGAGGTTAAGTAACTTGACTTCTGAGGTGTGAGTCTTGCCCAAGTCTCCAAACTGAGAACCCAGCACCCTTGTCCCTAGGCCCTGTCTGTCATGCCATCCCACCCCTGATATCTCTGAATGGCCATAATCATACTGGGTAGAAAGACCTCACTTGCCAACATGTCGTTTCAGTTGACAACAAGTCCACCGAGGGCTAACGAATTACAACTGGATTGGGAAAGGCACTTAGAGTCAGTAGTCCTCTTACAGTGCCCGCTTGCCACCCGGGGCTGAGAATTTAAAGGAGAATAATGCAGGAGCAGTTCCTTCCCTCATGCAGCTTATTGTCAAGTGGGGAGGGCAGGTACTGAAGAAGCTGTTTTATAAAGACCTTGGAATAGGTGAAGGAAAAGAGCAGTGGACCATGGGAGGGAATAAGAAGCCAGAAGAGCTGGCCCAGGGATTGAGAGATTTCTTTGAGGAAGTGACGCTAAAGGTGAAACCCAATGAATGACCAAGAGTTAGCCAGGTAGAGAGTGTGTTTGTGGCACAGGGAGGGGACGGGGCCTGCCCTCTCAGGACGCTGAAGACCAGTGTGGTGGGGCTCAGGCAGGCTCAGTTTGTTGCCCAGCTCCAGAGAATCCAATGAGAATGGGGCCCCTTACAGTGGTGGAGCCCAGGGGCCTTGGCTTAGGCAGTGAGGTTGGGGAGCAGGTCTGCGATGAGACTGGAGAGCGTGCAGGGAAGGGGTAAAGCAAGCCACTGCAGAGCCCAGGTATGGATTTGGATCTGAATCCTGAGGACCGTAGAAAGCCAGTGAAAGATGTTGGGCAGCCCTCTGATTTCTGTTTTGAAAGACTGCTCTGTGGCTCCTGCTACGTGTAGACCAGGGTTGAGGGAATAAAAATCAACATGGCCGGAGACTGGTTTTGAGGCTCTTGATATAATCCTTGAACTAGATGGTGTTCGATGGCTTTAGGTGGAGGATGGAGAAAAGCAGGTGAATCGGGGAGCCTTTTAGGAAGTAGACTGGTGAGTGGAAGGAGATTGATTGGACATGGGGAGTGACGGAGAAGGAAGTGGCACAGATGAGCCCAAGGTCATCTTGTCCGGTCACCTCATTTCTCAGTTTTGGACACTGAGGTTAAGTAACTTGACTTCTGAGGTGTGAGTCTTGCCCAAGTCTCCAAACTGAGAACCCAGCACCCTTGTCCCTAGGCCCTGTCTGTCATGCCATCCCACCCCTGATATCTCTGAATGGCCATAATCATACTGGGTAGAAAGACCTCACTTGCCAACATGTCGTTTCGGTTGACGACAGGTGTAAGCATTAACCACACCCTTGCCTTGATAACACGGGTGACCTCTTGTGGCCCCGTATCAGTGCGCCCAAATGCAGCTTTGAGGACGCTAAGGAAGGTCTATTAGAACTTGGCATCCTCTGTGCTTATTTTTACTCAGTCGCACGTGTTCTAGATGAAAGGGTCCTGAGTGATGAAACCACCATCCCAGAGTAGACTTTTGTGAGGGAGATAAAATCATCTAGCATCCCAAAGGCATGTCTTCAAACGGGAGATGACGAGATAGTACCTTTTGCGTCTTTTCCTCAACCGAATGTGATGCAGATTTCCTTAGGGAAGCAGAGGACTTGCCTGCCACGCTGGTGACTCTCTAGTCACTGACTCATTTAATTTGCATTTATCGAGCCCCTTCCATGTGCCAGAAAAAGGCACGGAGCTGGGGGCTGGCCGTTGAGGCATGATCTCTACTTTGAAAATGTTCCCTTTTGACAAGGAGGCAGGTATTTAAAATGCGTTTGCTAATGGAAGACGCGTTTGTGTCCTCGAGGCTGTGGCTTCTGCTTGGTGATGTCAGGAAGGACTTGCCAGGAACAACACCTTGAAGCTGGGCCCTGCAGGAGGAGGGGGAAGGCTGCAGCTGGTCTAGGCAGGGAAGGGGGATCCGAGGCAGGAAAGAAGGCCGTGGCCCGAACGAATGCCAGGAGCGCCCAGGGCCCAGGGCCAGGGCGGCGGGCAGGCAGGAAGTGCACGGAGCTGAGCCCGGCCCAGCCAGCTGGCGTCACATGCAGAAGCCGCACTCGCACGCCCGGGAGCTGCCACTCTGTCCTGGAAACGAGAGCTCTTGCAGAAAATGGGGCAGCTGAGACCATCTCACTTTTTTTTCTCTTTATCTCCTCTTTACTCTTTGAACAGGAATGTTTGTTCCAACTCAGAGAACGGAAGGCATCTCAACATCAGACATCATCACCAGAATCGTCCGTGACTATGATGTTTATGCCCGACGCAACCTCCAGAGAGGGTACACCGCCAAGGAGCTAAATGTCAGCTTTATAAATGTAAGTGTACCCCCCCCCACCCCGTGTCCTCCGACGACCACCACACACGCCAGCACTGCCACCGTTTGTGGAGTGCTTGCTGTATGCCTCACAGTGTTCTTTTGTTTTAATTTAAATTCCAGCGCCACGCAGTCCACAAAATGACCCAGTGATGTATTAGCCCCATTTTACAGATGGAGAAACCAGTGTCCAAAGGGCTAACATAAGTCGACCAAAGCCTATGGTAGTGAGCTCCACGTTTTATAAAGGAGCTGCCTCCCTCCTCTTGCTCCAACCTCCGTCTTGGAGAGTTCTCAGACTTAACTGAAGGGTGTTTGGGAGATCTGCCGTCCTGAAAGGCAAGCATCGTCTTCTGCTCAAAGGGAAGGAAGGCAGGCAGAGGCAATGAAAAGCTAAACCCAGAGAAAATGAGTTTTAAATTTTTTCGTTTTATTAAGGCCTTACAGATGCTCATTAGAAACCTTAAGAGCCATTTCTTTTTATTGTCCCGAGAGATTACAGCTGCTTAAATAAAGCCTAAAGTCTTTGGCTTCCTTTTGCATTCGTGCCGTATTGTTCCCACAGACCTGCTGTTAGTTTAATAATAGAGCAACTGTTAAAACAATCTTTAAAACAAGCAAAACAGGCTGTTACAAAGCTAAGAGGGCAGTTCACCTCCAGTCCACCAGCCAGAGGTGATGTTAGCGCATCTGGACAACTGTATTTGCCTGGACTCCGAGGAGGTGACAAAGTTGATTAAAACAGGAACCCTTCATCCATACAGAATTTCAGTCCCCTCCAGTAGGTTTTCAAAGAGTGATTTTTCTACAAAACTAGATGCTTATGTGCAGCCATAACTATCCAGCAGCTTAACCACATCGATCCTCGGTGCCTTCTAGATGATGAGGGGTTTATTAATTGTCCACCAGTGGTTATTCCGTGGCTTCACACAAGTCGGGCAACAGAACAGAAAATGTTGGGGTTCAAGTGGCACCAGAACAAGTGGCTGAAAAGAATTCCATCAAAGTGATTATTTGGTATCTTATAGAGAATAAAGCCCTGGTTATTTCAATAATTTAAACTGTCTGTTCTTTTAAATTGAATCCAGTCAGCCATCCAAGCATGTTAAACCATTTCCAAAAGTTATCGCTCATTCTCTCCTAACGGCCTTTAGCTAAGCCGCTTAGCTCAAGAAACCGTGTAGTCAACACGGACATGCTCGCTGCCTTTCCATGCCAACAGGCTGGCTGCCACTCACAGACAGGGTCGAATGTGCCGGACGGGCACATCGATGAAGCACAGGGCCTCACAGGAGGCAGGAACTTGCCAGTGGCCAGTCACCCAGTCCAAGTCCCGCCGCTTAGACACAGGTGACACTGTGCTCAGAGGGGGCCTGGCCGAGGCCCCTCAGGCAGAGTGGAGGTGGCGGCCGGTCACTCTGGCCCGGGCTGGCCCTGACAGCGGCATGTTACCCGGAGCTCACACCCCACCCTGAGGCTGCAGTCCCGTTTGGAAGGTCTGAATCTGGGAATCCTGCCCCAGTTTTGCAATATTTCAGGTGTCTCAAGAAAATTCTGAGATAGGAACTTCAGTCCCGTATACTGAAGAAAAAAACCTTATTGCCCTGTGAGGAGAAAATACATCATGACTTCATGGAGGGGAAGACCCTCCATGTCACGTACTTTTCGTGGTTTGATAGCACTCTCATCGGGTAACACGAGGAAAGGCTTACGCTGCTTCATCAGAATCAAACAGCCAACACACACTGCGCTTTTACTTTTAAAATGCCAGGCTTTGTGCCAAGCACTTCACGTGCGTAATCTGACCTAATTGTTACAGCAACCTGATGGGGTAGGGATGATAATTATCCCCATTTTACAGAGGAAGAAACTGAAGTTTAGAGATGGCCCGTGACTTGCCCAACATACAAGGCCTTCCACGCACACGGGAATAGCACTGCTGCATAAGGGCTATAAGAAGGACAAAAATCTCAGTCCAGAGAAGCTATCAGGACAAAAGCTGTCTTCATCACCAAGGAAATGGATGCAGTTCAGTTAGCTTAATGGAAAATATCATTGCAATGAAAATTACAGTGTCACACATGGCTTTTAAGGCCCAGCCAGTGGCCGATTTCAACCAGTACTGGCTTTAACAGTGTCCCAGTAAAACCGAGAACTTGGGTGGCTTCTGAGTGACCATTCTATGGACAATCCATACTTTTGTCTAAATCCCAGGAGAATTGGGGGGGGGTGTTTGTCCAATAGCTACCTGTAATAAACAGTAAATATGTATTTTTGGTTCTTATATAAGTGACTTCAACTCTGATGTTTACAAAAAAGAATATTAAAATCACTTGTATTTCATTTTACATATCCAAGTAGACTCATGACAAACGACTTCTCTTACAAGAGATGTGCCTCCCGTCAGTCTAGCCCTTGGAAATAGCAACATCCTGACTCTCCAGGTTAAGAACAAACACAAGTTGAAATAAAGTGACCATTAGTGTGAATGACTGGTCTCTCTCATGCCCTCTGGGATAAATCTCTTTTCATTTTTGACCAGGAAAAGAAGTACCGCTTCCAAAACCAGGTAGACAAGATGAAGGAAAAGGTCAAGAATGTCGAGGAGAGATCAAAGGAATTTGTCAACAGAGTGGAAGAAAAGAGTCATGATCTAATTCAGAAGTGGGAAGAGAAGTCGAGGGAGTTCATTGGCAACTTCCTAGAGCTGTTTGGGCCTGATGGCGCATGGGTATGTAATTATTTCACTTGGCCCTGCAGTGATGGACGTTTTTGCTTTCTCTTCATTTTCATGGCTCCACTCAAGGGTGTCCCTTATCTCAGTCCAACATGGGCATCAGCCTGAGTAGCTTCAAGTCCACGTCATTTATTTAGTTTCGGCTTTATCCCTCAGTAAGGCACCCGATAGCACCCAGAGCCAGTTCTGCTGTTTCTATTTCTTGTCCAGACCTTGAAGCCATTTGGTAAATGTTGAATGTCTGTTACTGCGGAGGTTGGTTCTTTAGCTCATCGTAGTCTTTCAGTTGGAAATGAGGCAAAGCTTTTCGGGTGAGAGTCAAGTGGGTCAGTGGTGTCATGGCATTTGTGTTGTGAGATAAAGCTAATGGGCTCTTGGATCCACCAGGGGAGAAGAGGGCAACAGAAACCCAGCTGCCTTGGCCAGCTTTTTGGTCAGGAACCTTCCTCTTCCATTGCATGTAAGAGAGAGAGAAAGAAGAGGTAGGATTTTGCCCTGCATCTGTGGCTGTCATGCCCCGATTTTCCCGTTTTTCCATGGTATATAGGTGTTGGGATAAAGTATGCAAGTCTTAGGGAACTGAGACCATGATCTAAATCTTAAAACAGAGAAAGTGTAGAGGGTCTCTTCTAAATTCTATAGACAATTCTGAGTGGAAGCTATGAAAAGAGAAAAGAAATTTCTGGAAACCACCTCATACTCCATTGGTATTTCTATTGTGCATGTACTTCGAGAGTAAAGAAGCAGTATTGTCAAAGCATTAATGAGGGTTCTATCAAAGAGATCTTTTAAAGCTAGCCTTCCTTTTTAAAACCAAACGAAGCGATTCCATTTGATTTCCTTGATTTTAAGTAGCCTAGATTTTCTATTATGACATGAGAAGTCTCTAACAAAATCCACTTCGGCTTAATTATTTTATTGATGGGTTGTCACTGCTGCCTCTGCTCATTTGAGCTGGTTCATTATAGGATTATCTAAAAGTAAAACACTCAATTAGTAATAGAAAAAGAACAATGTTTGAGAAGTTGGAAGAGATGCTTTGCTTCAAGTCTAGTGGCCTCTAAATGATTATAGAGGTGGGTGTTGTAGGCCAATCAGGTCCTACTGGCTGAGTCTGAGAGGGGTAGAGGGTTTGCAAGGGGCTGCTTGAGCTTTCAATGACTTTTAGAAAGAGCTAGCAATAGTGGAGGAGCCAAGTGCTGGGTTCCTTTTCACTCTCCATGTGGGCCTGTTCAAGTTTTCGGCTCAAATCAGCTTAATTCACGGGCCATTTATTCATGTGCTTGTATTTGCACAGTGCTAGGAAGAACGTGAAGAGAAGGTGCAGAACTTGGTCTCTGGGCTTCCATGGCATCTATAACAAAGTGTAGAATTTCCCGTTAGTGTGTACTTTAATAGTTCACATTTTCACAACCTATGTTCAGGGGCTGGACAAACAGCTAGTGGGTTTTGTTTTTTTTTTTTTTTAATGAAACCATGTGGGTATTCACTTCCTTATAGGGATTCAGAAATGTGTCTCTGCAGAGAAATGTGTCTCTGGTATTGTAACTCAAGGGGGTGGATATTTTCTCCACTTGGAGTGAGCATAGGCAGGGAAGGAAGAGAATGTCTATGATTTATAGATTTTAGTTGTTTCAGGCTCCCAGTGAAGGTGAAATAGTAGCTGGAATTGTTCTAGAGGAGTCTGGTGACAGCTAGCTGCGGTGATTTTTAAGAAATGAAACCCAGTTTCGAGTCTGGAGGTTTTTCTTTTTAAAACTTGCTATTAGTGTCAAAACTGTTATTAACATTAATTTACCATATCAGCCAGACTTAGACATTGCTTTTTTTCTGTTGACATTAAAAGTACAGGAATAGTTACAAGGATGTTAAACGCCAAGATAAGTAATTTGCTTTTCATGAATATGCTATTATTATAATAATTCTTTATTTGTGGATTTGGGACTAGAACTCATTTCTTAAAATAGAGGATCTGCATTACCTGCAAATACAGTACTGTTACAAATTCCCCCAACTTGGAGAAGTACAAAATAGAAGGACTTAAAGTACAGAACTTGGTATGACAGAATTGGTATGCGGCTCTGTATGTAGCTTTTTATAGTGGGTATTCCATAAATGTGTCTGGATCGGATAGATTCATGGGTGCGGGAGAGAGACCTATTCACAGAACCTTCTAGCGTCTGCAATGCTGAGGTTTAACCCTCTGAATTTAGCTCTATATCATATATTTAGTTTGATACAGATATATACCTTTAGCCTTTTATTGCTTATGGTGCTTGGTTCAACTTGGGCCTGGATCAAATTCAGTTGGCAGAATGGGTTTGCTGGGCCTTCCACAACATTCTAAAATTTCTTTCCAGGAGGGCATGACCTCCAGGTTGCCATGTGCACACCACTGGCCACTGTTACTCCCTGCCACCTCCTCCAGCCTGACCTTTCTGCTGCCTACCTGGACGCAGCAGTTGTGTTTGCTCCCTACGGTAGAGTCTTACCTTCTCCCCCAAGGGACCTCATGCTTGCTTATGAAGAACTGTGATCAAAAATCCACACCCTTCCATTCCAGCAGAGTGCAAAGTGGTGCTGATGACCATGCTGTTACAGTTTAGAAGTTGTATGTCAGGTTAAAACTTTTCCAAAGCCTTTTTGTATCTACTTTACCCATTTTAACCAAACAATGAAAGGAGTATTGTAGCTATGTTCTAGATAAAGTAACAAAGGCCTAGGAAAACTATGAACTTTTGGAGTTTGGAGGTACTGGGATGGAGCCTGGGCCCAAGCCTCTTTCTCCTGACCAGCACTGTATCACCCACCATCGGACTGTCCCTTGGAGGCACTTTCCTTCACCCCGCTTGGGTTAGGGTATGGAATTGTGGAGAAACAGATGTACCAAAACTGCTCTAAGGCTCTGTGACAAAGCCCGTTGCCAAAATGCCACTTCAGGCTGGCTCATCTAGATTCAGGACAGGTAATGTCAGCTTGCCTCTTAAGCAAGCAGAAATCATGGT
Source organism: Callorhinus ursinus (assembly GCF_003265705.2). NCBI lineage: Eukaryota > Metazoa > Chordata > Mammalia > Carnivora > Otariidae > Callorhinus > Callorhinus ursinus. The sequence goes on from NW_027397078.1 coordinate 23,708,724, forward strand.
ATCCCTGGTGATATTATCTATTGGCGAGTAACAAATTACCCCAAATTAGTGACTTAAAAACAAATATTACTTCACACAGTTTCTGCAAATCAGGAAGCAGCTTAGCTGAGTGGTTATCATTCAGGGTCTCTCATGATGTTGCAGTCGAGAGGTCAGCTGGGGCTGGAGGATCCTCTTCCGCATCTTGTGACTGGGAACGAGGTACCCCAATTCCTCCCCGCATTGGGCCTTTGCACAGGCTGCCCGAGTGTCTTCATGACAAAGAATCTGGCTTCCCCCTGAATAAGTGATAGAGTATTCAAGAGAAAAGCTATAGTCTTTTAAGACTAATACCTGAAGTGACAATCCCTTTATGCCATATTGTAGTGGTCACACAGACAATTGGTGGATATAGTGGGAAGATACCACACAAGGATGTGGATAAATCCAGGAGGTGGGGCCTTGGGGGGGGGGCATCATTGCTATAAGAGAGGATATATTCCCAGGTATTCAGTCTGATGGGATTATCAGAGCTTAAAAGGTTGGTTTTTCATTTTCCCACCTATAGCTTTACTTATTTAACTACTTGATCCTTTTTTTTTTTTTTGTGCTTGATTCTTGTGACTAGTCTTCACTCACTCAGAAGACAGCCTGTAACCCAACCACAGCTTCCAAGGGAAGCCTTCCCCACAGAGATTTAGTATTACCTCTCTTTGTCTTTCAGAGACAAACCCTCCAGCCTGTCCTCAAGGGAGAGGCTTTAAAGGAGCTGAATTCTGAAGCTCTGTTGCCATGTTGGAGGCAATGCTATTCATTTCCAAGGGATTCAGGTTCAGGGAGCCAGGATCATGGGATACTAAATCAGCTTTTGGGGTTTGCTTTTGGGGTAGGGCCTTCCTAGTGAAACTTGGTTATTTTTGTTCGAAGTGTCAGACACATTCCTTTTAAACATTGTGCCCTAGCCACATAGGCTACATTTTAAAAACATTTAGTATCATTTTTAATGATCTGCCACTGTAGTCCTTTTTTTCTTTAAGATTTTATTTATTTATTTGACAGAGAGAGACACAGCGAGAGAGGGAACACAAGCAGGGGGAGTGGGAGAGGGAGAAGCAGGCTTCCCGCTGAGCAGGGAGCCCGACGCGGGGCTCAATCCCAGGACCCTGGGATCATGACCTGAGCCGAAGGCAGCCACTTAACGACTGAGCCACCCAGGCACCCCTGCCGTCCTTAATTGACTTTGAACCATAGACTTGTTTCCCATTTGAAATGAAAATGCATTCATTGTGTTTTACAACATGAACATAGACCTTTTCCTGGAGCACCAAGAGAGAATAACCTTGGGTCAGGTCCAAGTTTTTAGTTCATCCCGGACCACAAACACCCCCGGCCCCAATCCAATCAGTTGGGTGGATGCGTATGCAAACAAAACAGGCATTTGCATCTAATACAGGAGATACCGTTTTTAAAAAAGCTTGATGATGTGGTTTTCAAAAATAACAGATTTACATGATGTGAGGTCCACTACTAATTTTTTCAAACTGTGATAAAATGTACCTAACAAAATTAGCATTTTAGCCATTTTAAGCGTACCATTCAGTGGCGTTAAATATATTCATAGTTGTGCAACCATCACCACTATCCATTTCCAGAACTTCTGCATCATCCCATATTGCAATTCTGTACTTATTATATAATCTGCCCCCCCCAGTCCCTGGGAATCCCCCTTCTAACTTTCTGTATCTGTGAGCTTGACTACTTACTCTAGTGGAGTCCTACAGTGTTTTGTCCTTTTATCTGGCTAATTTCATTTAACATAATGTCTTCAAGGTTGAACCAATATTGTAGCATGTATCAGAATTTCATTCCTCTTTAAAGCTGAATAATACCTCTTTGTGAAAGAATTTTATTTGCTTATCTTAAATCACTGGCCTGAGAGGCAGGCATCTAAATGAACACACAGCTTAGGAGCCTGCTGGGCTAGTCTCTAGGGACAGAGGCTGGCAGATGCCATCTTTCACTTCTCCTTTACCTCACTCCAGCTTACTGGCATTTCCCAGAAAGGAGCTTGTACCCTCCTTTGGTACCCCCGTCTTGTAGCCACCAAGGGGATCCCTTGAGATCTCCTGGATCTGGTAGCCAGTGCGACTTCCGCTCCAGGGTCCCTTAAGACTGACCAACTGAGAAAGTATTCTCAACCATCCACCACCCCCAGGGCATAGCAAGAGATTAGAGACCCATCTTTCTTTGAAATAAATCTTTTAGCTTATCTTCATAGCTGTGGCTGGAGGGGCAGGCTTCTAATTAAACATCCATCTAAGGGCCGACCATAATTCTCTCCAGAGACCTTGGAGGGCTGGTGCTAACTTCACACTTTATTCCACCCACCAGAGCACCAGTAGCTCCTGGAGAGGAGATTGCACATGTGTCTGGTGTCCTGGTCTTTGGGGCCGCCACCCTACGGACACTCATTGATCTCCTACCTCTCTCTGGTGGCTAGCCACCACCCCCAGGGCACTGCCCAGACAGTAGGCTGAGTTATACCCCCAGTCTTTCTACGAAAGAGCCCTATTCATTTATCCAAGAGCTGGGGCCTAAGCAAGCCTTTTGGTTTGGCACAGATCTAGGGACCTAATAAGGACTGGCGCCATTGGTCATCATCTTTGCATTCACCCTCTGTCTTGCTCCAGGTCACCAATATCTACTAGAAAGGAACTTGTACACAGGTGAGGTGTCCTGATTTTTAACAACCGCCATGGACAAGCACCTCTAGATGACTGGACTCTGGTGCTCAGCAGGACTTAGCTTGCAGTGTATACAGAGGCGTGCCTCATTCTGTTGCGCTCTACTTTATATTATTTGCAGATAGTGTGTTTTCTACAAATTGAAGGATTGAGGCAACCATGCACTGAGCTCATCTATTGGCACCATTTTTCCAACAGCATTTGCTTATTTCATGTCTGTGTCACATGTTGGTAATTCATGCAATATTTTTTATATTTGTTAAAGTGACCAGTGGTCTTTGATGTTACTATTGTAATTGTGTTGGGACACCATGAATCGTGTGCAGATAATACAGCGACCTTAATTGATAAATGTCTGTGTTCTGGCTGCTCCAGTGACCAGTTTTTTCCTCATCTCTCTCCCCTTCCTTGGGCTACTTATTCTCTGAGACACAACAATACTGAAATGAGACCAGCTGATAACCTTACAGTGGCCTCTCAGTTTTTAAGCGAAAGGAAGAGTCACAGGTCTCTCACTTTAAATCTAAGGCTAGAAATGCTTAAATTTAGTGAGGAAGGTATGTTGAAAGCTCGGCCACTCGTACCCAAAGGAAAAGTTCTTGAAGGAAATTTAAAGTGTTACTCAAGTGAACACCGAAACAATAAGGAAGCAGAACAGCCTTCCTGCTGATACGCAGAAAGCTTTAGTGGTCTGGATAGAAGACCGGACAGCCAGCCGCCACATCCCCTTAGGCCAAAGCCTAATCCGGAGCAAGGCCCTACCTCTCTTCCGTTCTGTGAAGGCTGAGAGAGGTGAGGAGGCTGCAGGAGAGAAAATCTGAAGCCATCACAGGTTGGTTCATGAGGTTTAAGGCAAGAAAACATAATAATAGTATAAGGTGAAGCAGCAAGTGCTGATGCAGAAGCTGCAGCCAGTTATTCTGAAGCTCTAGCTCTGGAAATGCATGAAGGCGGCTACGCTAAACAGATACGCAACGTAGACAAAACAGCCATCTATTAGAAGAGGCTACGTAGGACTTTCACAGCTAGAGAGGGGAGCTGAAATTCTGGCTTCAAAGCTTTAAAATAGAGGCTGACTCTCTGCTTAGGGGCTAACCTAGCTGAGGACTTTAAGTTAAAGCCACGGCTCATTTTCCATTTCAAAAATCCTTGAGCCCTTAAGAATTATGCTATATCAACTCTGCTTGTGCTCTATAAACGGAACAAAGCATGGATGACAGCACATCTGTTTACTACATGGTTTACTGAATACTGTAAGCCCACAGAAAAAAAAGATCGCTTTAAAAATACTACTGCACATTGACAACGTACCTGGTCACCCAAGGGCTCTGGTGGAGATGTGAAATGAGATTAATGTTGCTTTCCTGCCTGCTCACACAATATCCCTTCTTCAGCCCATGGATCAAGAAATCACTTTGACTTTCAAACCTTATGATTTAAGAAACCCATTTCCTAAGGCTCTAGCTGCCAGAGCTAGTGATTCTCCTGATGGAGCCAGGCAAAGTCAACTGAAAACCTTCTGGAAAGGATTTAACATCTTAGTTGCCATTAAGGACATTTGTGATTCATTGGAAGAAGTAAAAATATCAACATTCATAGGAGTGTGGAAAAAGTGGATTCTAACCATCACAGATGATCTTGAGGGGTTTTGGATGCCAGGGGAGGAATAGACTGCAGATGTGGTGGAAAGAGCAAGAGAATAATTAGAAATAGAGCCTGGAGATGGGAATGAACTGCTACAATCTCCTGACAAAACTTTAAGAAGCAACTCCTCATCTGTTACAGATGAGCAAAGAAAGCAGTTTCTTGAGATGGAATCTACTCCTGGTGAAGATGCTGTGAAGACTGAAGTGACGACAAACCATCAAGAATATTACATCAACTTAGTTGAGCCAACAGTAGCGGGGTTTGAGAGGATTGACTCCAATTTGGGAAGAAGTTCTACCGTGTATAAAATGCTGTCAGACAGCATCGCATGCTACAGAGAAATGGTTGCTGAAAGGACAGTTGAGATGGGACTTCATTGCTGTCTTAAGAAATCGCCACAGCCACCCTAGCCTTCTACCACCACCCTGATCAGTAGGCAGCCATCAACACTGAGGCAAGACCCTCCACCAAGAAGGAGATCATGACTTGCTGAAAGCTCAGAAAATGGAGTGCCTATTTTAACAACAAAGTATTTTTAAATTAAGACTTCTATACTGTTTTTTTAGACATAATGCAATTTCAAATTTAATAAACTACAGTATAATGTAAACGTAACTTTTGCATGCACAAGGAAACCAAAAAATTATTTTGGCTTGCTTCATTATTCACTTTATTGTGGTGATCTGGAACCGAACCCACATTATCGCTGAAATACACCTATATCTGCATATTTTAAAAGCTGGTGCCTGAGGGTCTGGCTTCCAATCAGCTGAATCTAGGTGCTCACTGAGATCCTCCCTTTGGGGACACTGACAGGCCTTGGTACACCCTCCACTACTGGGATCCACTAAAAATAAAATACACTATTTGGACAATCATAAAGGTTTGAGAGATAACCCAAGAGCTGTGGGAAGGTTGAATGGTAACTTTCATCTCCGCCATGAGGTTACTCCTTCCGCATGGGTGGAGGTGGCTGTTATATCTAATGAACAGAAACCAACACAGAGTATCAAGGAAACTTGAGGAATATGCTCAAAATTAAAAAGAAAACCTCAGAGAAAGTCCTTAATGAGACAGAGATAACTGATTTACTTAATAAAGAGTTCAAAATATGGCCGTAAAGATGCTCACTGAACTTGGGAGAAGAATGGATGAACACAGTGAGAACTTGAACAAAGAGAAAATATAATCAAGTATCAAACATGCTGAGCAAACTGGACAGCTAATGGATGCAAAAGAATGAAACTGGACCACCTTCTAATACCATACATAAAAATGAACTCAAAATGGATTAAAGACTTCAATGTGAGACTTGATACCATAAAAGTCCTTGAAGAGAACATAGTCATTTCTTTGACATTAGCCATAACATCATGGGACAACATCAAAATTAAAAGCTTTTGCATGGAAAAAGAGACCATCAACAAAACAAAAGGGCAACCTACTGAATTGAAGTAGATATTTGGAAAGGATATGTAAAAAAATGTATACAACTTATACAACTTACCACCAAAAAAACCAATCCAATAAAAAAAAATGAGCAGATGACCTGAACAGACATTTTTCCAAAGAAAAATACATGTGGCCAACAGACACATGAAAAAATATGCAACCTCACCCACCCTCAAGAAACTGCAAATCAGAGCCAATGTGACCTATCATCACCTCACGGTCAGAATGGCAGTTATCAAAACCACAAGAAATAACAAGTGTTGCCTAGGATGTGGAGAAAAGGAAACACTCGTACATTGTTGGTGGGAATGTAAATTGGTACAGCCACTATGAAAAACAGTGTGGAGGTTCCTCAAAAAATTAAAAACAGCAATACTACTATACAACCCAGTAATTCCATGTCTGAGTATTTAACCAAAGAAAACAAAAACACTCATGTGAAATGTTATGCACCCCTATGTTTATTGCATTTATAGTCAAGAAATGGATCCAACCTAAGTGTTCATTGATACACAAATGGATAACTGTGTGCTGTGCATAAAGATATGTATACACACAAATATGTACACACACACAATGGAATATTATTCAGCCATAAAGAATGAAATCTTGCCCTTTGCATCAACATGGATGGACCTAGAGGGTATTATGCTAAATGAAATAAGTCAGACAAAAAAGACAAATACTATATGATTTCACTTTTATGTGGAATCTAAAAACCAAAATGAAAAAAAACCCTCATAAATACAGAGAAGAAACTGGTGGTTGCTGGGAGCAGGGTGGATGAATTATGTGATGGGAATAAAGAGGTACAAACTTCCAGTTATAAATTAGGTGACAGGGATAAAAAGTACAGTATAGAGAATATAGTCAATAGTATTGCAATAACTTTGCATGGTGACAGATGGTGCCTACACTTATCATGGTGAGCATTTCATAATGCATATACTGGTGAATCATTGTGCTGTACACCTGAAATAAAATATTTTATGTCAACTATACTTAAAAAAAAGCTGAAGACAAATAAATGGAGAGCTACCTCTTGCTCATGGATTAGAAGAATACTGTTAAAATATCCATATTTCCCAAAGCAATCGATAGATTCAATGCAATCCTTATCAAAATTCAATGGCATTTCTTTTTTACAGAAAGAGAACCAACAATCCTAAAGCTTGTATGGAACCACAAAAGACCCCAAATGGCCAAAGCAATCTTGGGAAAGAATAACAAGGCTGAAGGCATCATGCTCCCTGATTTCAACTATATTACAAAGCTACAGTAACCAAAATAGTATGGCATTGGTATTTAATACAAATATAGATCAATGGAACAGAGTAAAGAGTCCAGAAATAAACCCACACATACATGGTTAATTCAATTACTACAATGGAGCTGAGAATATACAATGGGGAAAGGACAGTCTGTTCAGTAAATGGTGCTGGGAAAACTAGGTAGCCACATGCAGAAAGATTGAAACTGGACCACTATCTTACTTGAATGTAAGGCTTGAAACCATAAAACTCCTAGGAGAAAACAAAACTCCAAGGAGCTCTTATAAGTTCCTTGACATTTGTCTTGCCGGTTAGGTTTAGTGTGACACCTAAAGCAAAGGCACCAAATGCAAAAATAAATAAGTGGAACTACATCAAACTAAAAAGCTTCTGCACATAGGAAACCATTAACAAAATGAAAAGGTATGCTACTGAATGGGAACAAATATTTGCAAATCATATGTGATAAGGGGTTAATCAAAATAAGATGTCATACAACTCAACAGTACAAAAAGAAACAATGTGATTTAAAAATGGGCACGGGATCTGAAAAGACATATTTCCAAAGACGACATACAGATGGCCAACAGGACCTGAAAATATGTTCAACATCACTAATTACTAGGGAAATGCAAATCAAGACCACAAGCAGCTAGCACCTCACACCTGTTAGAATGGCTATTATCAAAGCGACAAATTAACAAGTGGTGATCAGGATATGGAGAAAAGGGAACACTTGTACATTGTTAGTGGGAATGTAAATTGGTACAGCCACTATGGAGACTCCTCAGAAAGTTAAAAATAGAACTACCATATGGTCCAGCAAATACACTTCTGGATATTTATCTGAAGGATATGAAAACACTAATTTGAAAAGATCTATATATCACCATATTCACTGCAGCATTATTTACAATATCCAAAACATGGAAGCAACCTAAGTATCCATCAATGTATAAATGGATAATGAAAATGTATATAGACACCATGGAATATTATTCAGAAAAGAAGGAAATCTTGCCATTTGCAACAAATTGTTGGACCATGAGGGCATTATGCAAATTAGAGAAAGACAAATACTGTGTGATCTCATTTGTGGAATCTAAAACAAACAAGCAAAAAAACCCAGTGCTCGTCAATACAGAGAACAAATTGGTGGTTGTCAGAGGCAGGGGGTGGGTGCAGGCAAAATGGGTTAAGGGGGTCAAAAGGTACAAACTTGGACAACCCTCTCGGGTCCCCTCCCTCTTCGGGAGCTTTGTACTATCACTCAATAAACCTTTCTTTGCTGCCCACCAAAAAAAAAAAAAAAAAGGTACAAACTTAACAATTATAAAATACATCATGGGCATGTAGTATACAGCATGGTGACTGCAGTTAATAATCCTCTATTAAGTATTGGAAAATTGCTAAAGGAGTAGCTCTTTAAAAGTTCTCATCACAAGAAAAAAAAATGTATATATGGTGATGGATGCTAACTAGACTAACTGGTGATCATTTCACAATATGTACAAATAGTGAATCATCCTGTTGTACCCCTGAAACTAATGTCTGTTATACCTCAATAAAAAAATAAACATGAGCATAGATACCCCCTGCCCCCTTATTTACTGCTATAACCTCAGGGCTTATATTTATGCCTGAACCATAAATAGTGTGCTGTCAGTAAATGTTTATTGAAGGAATGAGTGGTCAACTTTCAGATTCTCCATGCCAAGAAAACCCTCCATAATATTTTATGATACACAAAATGTTTTTTTTTCCAACATCCATCTTGGAAATACTCCATGCAAGTTGAGAAAAAATAATCTACATCAGATTGCATGTATACATACACATATACATATATACATGTACACACACATATATGTATATAATGGGATATCATTTATATATACCACATTTTGTTTATTGATTCATGCATTAATGGACATTTGGACTGTTTCCATCTTTTGGCTATTATGAATAATGCTGCTATCAACATTGCTATACAAATATCTGTTTAATTTCCTGCTTTCATTTCTTTTGGTTATATACCCAGAAGTGGAATTTCTAAATAATATGGTAATTCTATTTTTAAATGTTTTTAGAAACTTACATACTGTTTTTCACACTGACTGCACCATTTTACATTCCAGTGCAATGCACAAGCGTTCTGATTTCTCCACAGTCTCTCCAGTGCTTGTTACACCGTGTGTGTGTGTGTAAAGAGAATATTTATATATAATATATAATTATATAAATAATATATATATAATCATCCTAATATGGCATGCTGATGTTTAAGACTGTTTTGATTTTACAAAGCGTAAAATTCAGTTTGTGGATCTTAATTAATTTCCTACTTCAAGCTTTTTGACAGTTGGTTTCCAAAATTTGTCTTCCAACAAATGCACAAGTAAATGAGTCAACAGAAAAGCTTCTTACTATTAAAGTGGCTAATTACAGAGAGTTGGTCAGGAGCAGGACTCACCTCCTAGCTGAGTGCCTTCGCCAAGTTCCTTTCCCTCAGCTAGCTTGTAGGGTTGTTGGGTGGAGGACATTGTCACACTCTAAAGCCCTTTAACAGCACCTAGGCATATGTCAGGCATTGTTTGTAGGGTTAGTTTGCGTTGTTTATTGATTTGGCTGAAACAAATGCTCTTTGAATTCCACAGTGCTTACCAGAAGTCCAAACCAGATGTAACTAGGATATTTTTCATTTCTTTTTGTGGCAGTAAAGCTGGAATCTCTCTGAAATCCTGAAACCTTGGAAGGCATTTGTCAGGACATTTACTGTCTCAGTAGATGTGAAGAACTTCTTAAAAAGGAGAAATTTGTAGGAAGAGAAATAGAAAATTAGTTTTAATGGGACAGGAGTAAATGGGATTATTTTCTTGGGAGAACACTTTATAAAAAAGTATCTTATTACAGGTGTAATTTAAATACCTTTTCTTTATGAAAATGCCATGCCATGGTCTTATTTTTGTATTCCTAAAGTGCTTTTCTTACCAGGAAGCTCATTACAAACTGTCTACTGACCTGATCCAATTTAACTCCTTTGCAGAAGAATCATCCTTCATAATGTACCAGAAACAGATCACAGAGCTATCAAACTGAGACCTAGAGTTGTTTCGCACAGATATCACATTATATGAAGTGTGACACCATTGTTTATCATTAAGGATTCAAATTATTGCATTACCTTAGGCATATTATTCTCAGTTATGAGCTTGAGTCAAACTACAGTAGACAAGCTGTAGATTACTTACAAAGTGAGCTTCTAATGGAAATGCTGACAATCCATTAACAGCAAGAGAGCTAATGGCTGCCACTAAAAATATACTTAAATATTATAGTAATAAAAATACTTATTTTCAAATGACTTCTAGAAGCTCAAGGATTCTTTTAATGTTGCTATTAATAATAGGCCACCCTATCCTTTTGGCATTTGATTTTGTCTCATAAATGGGCTTCCTCTAAGGTAATGATGTTGTACTACTGCACTTTTTTTCTGCTAGATTTTGAGGGGGTTGGATGTCTTTTGGCAGAATTATCAATGCCTTTAATGGAAAGTGAATAATTGGTAGGTTCTTAGAATTGTGGAATTTTAAATCTGCAAATGTTCTTAGTGATCAGCAAGTCATCTCAATTGTATAGGCTAGAGGAAACTTGAGATCCTAAGAAGTAACGGACTAGAGCTTATAAAGGTTGGGGGAGGGATTGATGAAGTGCCTGAGGCCCTACCGTTCTGTGTCCTTGATGCAGGGCCCGTTGTCTCCTCTCCTTGCCTCAGTCGTCTGTCTTGTGGTGATAGAAGTAATGCGTGTTCATTACAGACCTGTTAGAAAGTCAGGAAAATGGGGCGCCTGGGTGGCTCAGTTGGTTAAGCGTCTGCCTTCGGCTCAGGTCATGATCCCAGGGTCCTGGGATCGAGCCCCGCATCGGGCTCCCTGCTCCATGGGGAACCTGCTTCTCTCTCTGCCTGCCGTTCCCCCTGCTTATGCACGCACTCTCTCTGACAAATAAATAATAAATAAATCTTAAAAAAAAAAAAAAGAAAAGAAAACAAGAACAGACTAAAATTCACCTGCAGTGCAACTGTACAGATTAGTCACTGGGATCTGCCATCTTTTCACCATCTGCATGTGTATGTTTCCTTTTACAAAATGGGATCACGCAGGATATACGGCTCCCAAATCATTTTTGCCATGCAGTAGCTCACGAACATTCTCACACTATTATATTCGTTAAGGACTGGATTTTTATCAGCTGCCTAATGTATCACCTCAGAGTTGTACAAGATTTCTCTCACCTATTTCAGGGGTTGGCAGTTTTGTCTGTGATGACCCTGCAATGAATATCCGTGTACCCAATGAGTATTTATTTACGGCTCAGATTATCTCCTCAGGAAACAAAAGTTTTTACACCTATTGCCCGGTTACTCCTCAGAAAGGCACCATTATTTTACCCTGCCATCAGCAGTAACAGGAGTGTGGTCTTTTTCCTGAGCCCTCACCAGCACTGGCCATTACAAATAAAAAAAAATCTGGGGAGATGAAGCTCCTCAAGATGGTGACATAAGTCATTCCCGACTTTGCTCCGCCTCACCAGAAGAACTAACAACTATTCATAGACAAGACGCTACTAAGAGAATCCTAGAACATGGGGGTGAGGCTATGTGCTGACCTTATTGCCTCTAACCCAGGCCCGCCCAGCATTACACAGAGGTCTCTGCTGAGACTCCAGTTTTTATAGGGGGAAAAGAGAGTCCAGGGTGGACATCCATTTCCCCCAGCCTTGTAGGTCACTGCTTGGGAGCCCCCACTCTGGTCTCATTCTATAGGAACTGCAAGGCAATCTGTGGGCATTGGCCACTGAGAATCTGAAGGGGAGGGGCTTCCAACAACCAGTGCGGATGTTGGCCGACTGAGTTCCTACCTGCAGCACCCAAGCGGTGGTAGTCTTGGCTCGTGCTTTTGCTTATCTGCAGAGCCAAGACAGTGGCACAACTGACCCAGGGAACTCAGCAGGGCACAAGTCTGCCTGAGTCTGGCCCTCAAACAAAAAGATTCTTCTGGCCCTGGAGCCTGGTCTGCCTCTGTGCAGGAAGGGTTGCCGAGTCATAGCCCTCTGTCCCCTACTGCCGAGTGAGGCTCCCAACCCTGCCCCAGCAGAAAGGCTGGCAAGAACACCTGGGAAGCTACAGAGTCCAGCAGCACTTGAGCCAAGAGTATGGCAGGAAGAGCTGACTGCCTGCAAAGCCAGGGCTAGGTGGTGAGGATTCACTGACTCCACCCAGGCATTGGCACTAATTCATAGCCTACCCACTGAGTGCAGCTCCTGACCAGCCCCCACCCCTGACCAGAAGGCCTGATCTGGAAAAACTGGGAGCCTATTTGGAGCTGGCCCTCCTGTCCCACACAGGCAAGGAAGCTGTCATAGCTCCATCCACTGCTGAGTAAAGCCCTCAGGACCGCCCAAACAGAAAGCTTGGCTGTAAGACTGGGAAAGCTGCAAAGCCCAGCAACATTCAAGCACAGAGTCCAACAGGCAGAGCTGAAAGTCTGCAGAGCAAAGCCAATGGCTCCATTTGGGCAGGAAACTTGTGGCATAGGTTGGCTTGAGTCAAGACCATAAACCTAAAGCCTTTCTGGCCTTGGAGCTACTTCTCTTGCTGTGCCTGGATACATAAACTAATTCATAGCCCTGCCCACTGAATACAACTTTTGGCCTGCCTGACCAAGGAACCTAACTAGAACACACAGAAAACTATGTATCCCAACCAACAGACCTACTTATAGTGGCACTTGAACAGAGATCACTGTCCATGATGCTCTTCATCTGCAGAACAAAACAAGGTGACCCATTCTAGCCAGGGAATTCAGTAGACAGCCTTGCCTGATTTAGGTCCTGAAACAATGAGCCCTGTAGGCCCATTCTCCTGCCCCAAGAGGGCAGAGAAGCTAATTCATAGGTCCACCTGCTGCTAAGTATAGTATGGAGTCCTGCCAGTCCAGTAAGCCTGACCAGAGAACCCAGGCAATTAGTACGGTCTCATCTGAACCAAACCAGCAGTCTTATCCAACCACTCTCAGACAGTGGCACCCCTAAACCCGACCTCAGAGCTCAACCAGGGGCGTCACCCAGAAACTGACCCTGATAGCAAAACTCCACCTGCCCAAGGACATTACCAACAGACACATCCAGAAACCCACACTGAGGGGACTGGCAAAGAGCAATCTCTGCCAAAGCAAACCCATAAAGTCTGGAAGAGGAGATTGCCTACTCAAATGCACAGAGACCAATGTAAAGAATCAAGGATCATGAAAAAAATCTATTAACATGACACCAAAAAAAGAAGATACTAAAGCTCTATTAACTGACCTTAAAAAAATGGCTATCTATGAACAGATTTCAGAATAATTCCTTTTAAAGTTTAGTCAACTGCAATAACACATAGAAAACTAAAAATTAGGAAAATGATGTATAAACAAAACAAGAAGTTCAACACAGAAATAGAAACCATCAAAAAAACTGTAGAGCTGAAAAGTACAATGACTGAACTAAAAAATTCAAAAGAGCTTCAAAAGGAGACTCAGGGCTTCTGGCTGGCTCGTCGGTAGAGGATGCAACTCTTGATCTTAGGGTTGTGAGTCTGAGCCCCATGTTGGGTGTAGAGATTACTTAAAAATATTATCTTAGGGGCACCTGGGTGGCTCAGTCGTTAAGCATCTGCCTTCGGCTCAGGTCATGATCCCAGGGTCCTGGGATCGAGCCCCACATTGGGCTCCCTGCTCGGTGGGGAGCCTGCTTCTCCCTCTCCCACTCCCCCTGCTTGTGCTCCCTCTCTTGCTCTCTCTCTTTCTGTCAAATAAATAAATAAAATCTTTAAAAAAAATAATAATGTCTTAAAAGACTCAGCTATGCAGAAAAAACAGTGACCTAGAAGAGAGGACATTTGAAATAATCCAGTTAGAGGAGCAAAAAAAAAAAAAAAAAAAAAAGGATAAAGTGAACAAAACATACAGGACATAAGGACACAATCAAGACAAACAATATTTGCATTAAGGGAATTTCAAAAGGAAAAGAGAATGAGGAGGGAATGGGTACAGAAAGTAAATTTAAAGCAGTAATGGCTTAAAACATCCCAATCCATGAGGTACAAAAGATCCCAAATAAGATGAACCCCAATAGGGCTACACTGATACAGACTCTAATTAAATTGTCAAAAGTCAAAGAAAAAATTTGGAAAACAGCAAGAGAAAAAAGGTAAATTACATACAAGGGAACCATCATGAGACTATCAGTGGAGTTCTCAACAAGATTGGCTTGGGCCCAGAGAGAATGGGATGGTATGTCCAAAATATTTAAAGAAAAAAATGTCAACCAAGAATTCTGTACCTGGCAAAGCTATCTTTTAGAAATGAAGAAATAAAGTTTCCCCCCAAAAACAAAGCTGAGTTCACCACCACCAGACTTGCCTTATAAGAAATGCTAAAGGGAGGTCTTTGAGTAAAAGGACATTAATGAACATCATAAAACATAAGGTAGTGTAAAACTTACTGGTAATGGTAAATATATAGTCAAAATAAGAATCTGTAATGTGGTAATGGTGGTATGTAATTCACTTACAACTCTATTTTAAAAGTTAGCGGGGGAGAGGAAAAGATGGCGGAGGAGTAGGGGACCCTATTCCAACTGGTCCCTGGAATTGAGCTGGATATCTACCAGACCACTCTGAGCACCCATGAAATCAGTCTAAGATGTAAGAAGATAGATCTGGATCTCTACAAACAGAATATCACAGGCGGTTGGTTTTGAGGTATGAAGCAGGGAGCCGTGATTCTGCGGGCAGATATCGGAAGATAAATGGCAGGGGGAGGGAGCCGTGGGGATCCTACACCACCAGTGAGTGATAGCCTCCCGCACTGGGGACGGGGCTCAGACCCGCAGACTGGTAGCAATGGGGAAAGGACTTTAGGGCAGCCCCCTGGACGAAACCCAGAGCAGTGGGGCCGCACGTGCGAACTGGGGGCAGCTGGCGGTTTTAGAAGCACAAAGGGCAGAGATGTGCCCCGACCCAGAGGCGAGGACTGGGACTGCTGCTGAGGAGCACACAACCCAGGCCGCGGCAGTTTATAGCAGCACAGACAGAAACGGAGATAGTGTGGCCTGGAGAGCTCACTGAAGAACAGACTGTGATCTCTCTGCTCTGAGACAGAGGGTTGGAAACTATCTCTTCTGCTCTGACTCTCAGAAGAGACGTGGAAAGCCACCAGAGAACAAAAGCCCCCCCAAAGTTTTCACTGAGCCCATCCCCCGCCACAGGGGGCAGGGCAGTTCTCAAACAGGGTTGCCTGAGTAACAGTGCAGCAGGCCCCTTCCCCAGAAGACAGGCTGGGAGAACAAGAGGCCGACAACCCTAAGGTCCCTATAAAACAGGTGCATCTTGCTTGGGTTGTGGTCAATAATTTGGACTCTGTACATTCCCTCAACCACCCCTCAACAGAATGACTAGGAGGAGGAACCCCCCCAAAATAGGAAAGACTCAGAGACTGTGACTTCTGCCACAGATTTACAAATGGATACAGATATAACCAAGATGTTGGAGATGGAATTCAGGCTAGCAATTGTGAAGACAATGGCTAGAATGGAGAAATCGATTGATGGCAACATAGAGTCTCTAAGGGCAGAAATGAAAGCTGAACTGGCAGAACTTAAAAATGCTATCAATGAGAGCTAATCTAATCTAGATATTTTAACAGTTAAGGTAAGCGAGGCAGAAGAACAAATTAGTGATCTGGAACACCAATTAATAGACAAAAAGGAGAAAGAAGAGGCCAAGGAAAAACAGCTCAGCATTCATGAAAATAGAATCAGAGAAATAAGTGACACCATGAAACGTTCCAATGTCAGAATTACTGGGATCCCTGAGGGGGTGGAGAGAGAGAGAAGGACTAGAAGATATATTTGAGCAAATTGTAGCTGAGAACTTCCCTAATCTGGGGAACGAGGCAAACATTCGTGTTCTAGAGGCAGAGAGGACCCCTCCCAAGATCAAGGAAAACAGGCCAACACTCTGGCATGTAATAGTAAAACTCGCAAATCTTAGAACCAAGGAAACCATCTTAAGGGCAGTTAGGGGGAAGAGATTCCTTACATACAGAGGGAGGAACATCAGAAAAATGTCAGACCTATCCACAGAGACCTGGCAAGCCAGAAAGGCCTGGCAAGACATATTCGGGGTACTAAACGAGAAGAACGTGCAGCCAAGAATACTTTATCTGGCAAGGCTGTCATTTAGAATGGATGGAGAGATGCAGAGCTTCCAAGACTGGCAGAAACTGAAAGAATATGTGACCACTAAGCGGGCCCTGCAAGAAATATTATGGGGGGGGTTCTATAAAAGGAGAAAGACCCCCAAGAGTGATACAGAACAGAAATTTACAGGGACAATCTATAAAAACAAGGTCTTCACAGGCAACATGATGACAATAAATTCATGTCTTTCAGTAATCACTCTCAATGTGAGTGGCCTAAATGCTCCCATAAAATGGCACAGGGTTGCAGACTGGATAAAAAGACAGGACCCATCCACATGCTGTCTACAAGAGACTGATTTTGAACCTAAAGATACATCCAGACTGAAAGTGAGGGATGGAGATCCCTCTTCCATGCCAACAGACCCCAAAAGAAAGCTGAGGTAGCAATTCTTATATCAGACAAGTTAGATTTTAAGCTAAAGACTGTAGTTAGAGACACAGAAGGACACTATATCATTCTTAAAGGGTCTATCCAACAAGAAGATCTAACAATTGTAAATATCTACACCCCCAACATGGGAGCAGCCATCTATATAAGCCAACTGTTAACCAAAATAGTCATATTGATAACAATACATTAATTGTAGGAGACCTCAATACTCCACTCTCAGCAATAGACAGATCATCTAAGCAGAAAATCAACAAAGAAACAAGAACTTTGAATGACACACTGGACCAGATGGACCTCATAGATATATACAGAACATTCCACCCTAAAACAACAGAATACTTATTCTTCTCAAGTGCACATGGAACTTTCTCCAGAATAGACCACATACTGGGTCACAAATCAGGTCTCAACTGATACCAAAAGACTGAGATTATCCCCTGCATATTCTCAGACCATAATGCTTTAAAACTGGAACTCAATCACAAGAAAAAATTTGGAAGAAATTCAAACACTTGGATGCTAAAGACCACTCTGCTCAATAACATTTGGGTCAACCAAGAAATCAAAGAAGAACTTAAACAATTGGTAGAAACCAATGAGAATGAAAACACATCTGTCCAAAACCTATGGGATACTGCAAAGGTGGTCCTAAGGGGAAATACATAGCCATCCAAGCCTCACTCAAAAAAAAAAAAAGAAAAATCCCAAATTCACCAACTGTACACCTTAAAGAACTAGAGAAAAAGCAACAAATGATGCCTAAGCCATGCATTAGAAGAGAAATAATTAAGATTAGAGCAGAGATCAATGAATTAGAAACCAGAAACACAGATCAGATCAATGAAACTAGAAGCTGGTTCTTTGAAAGAATTAATAAGATTGATAAACCACTGGCCAGACTTATCCAAAAGAAAAGAGAAAGGGCCCAAATTAATAAAATTATGAATGAAAGGGGAGAGATCATGACTAACACCAAGGAAATAGACACAATTATTAGAAATTATTATCAACAACTATATGCCAAAAAATTGAGCAACCTGGAAGAAATGGATGCCTTCCTGGAAACCTATAAACTGCCAAGACCGAAACAGGAAGAAACTGACAACCTGAATAGGCCAATAACCAGTAACGAGATTGAAGCAGTGATCAAGAACCTCCCAAAAACAAGAGTCCACGGCCTGATGGATTCTGTGGGGAATTCTACCAAACATTCAAAGAAGAAATAATACCTATTCTCCTGAAGCTATTTCAAAAAATAGAAACAGAAGGAAAGCTTCCAGACTCATTCTATGAGGCCAGCATTACCTTAATCCCCCATCCAGGCAAAGACCCCATCAGAAAGGAGAATTTCAGACTGATATCCCTGATGAATATGGATTCCAAAATTCTGAACAAAATCCTAGCTTATTGGATCCAACAATACATTAAAAGGATCATCCACCAGGACCAAGTGGGATTTATCACTGGGATGCAAGGGGTTCAACATTCTCAAATCAATCAATGTGATAGAACACATTAATAAGGGCGCCTGGGTGGCTCAGTTGGTTAAGCGATTGCCTTCGGCTTGGGTCATGATCCTGGAGTCCCGGGATCGAGTCCCACATCGGGCTCCCTGCTCGGCGGGGAGTCTGCTTCTCCCTCTGACCCTCCCCCCTCTCATGCTCTCTCTCTCTCTCATTCTCTCTCTCAAATAAATAAATAAAATCTTTAAAAAAACCCACTAAAACCTTTTTCTTAACAACAACAAAAAAGAACACATTAATAAGAGGAGAGAGAAGAACCATATGGTCCTCTCAATTGATGCAGAAAGAGCACTTGACAAAATACAGCATCCTTTCCTGATTAAAACTCTTCAGAGTATAGGGATAGAGGGAACATTCCTCAAGTTTATAAAATCCATCTATGAAAAACCCACAGTGAATATCATCCTCAATGGGGAAAAGCTGAGAGCCTTTCCCTTAAGATCAGGAACACGACAAGGATGCCCACTCTCGCCACTATTGTTCAACATAGTACTAGAAGTCCTAGCAACAGCAATCAGACAACAAAAAGAAATAAAAGGTATTCAAATTGGCAAAGAAGTAGTCAAACTCTCTCTCTTTGCAGATGACATGATACTTTATGTGGAAGATCCAAAAGACTCCACCCCCAAATTACTAGAATTCATACAGCAACTCAGTAATGTGGCAGGATACAAAATCAATGTACAGAAATCAGTTGCTTTCTTATACACTAACAATGCAACTGTAGAAAGAGAAATTAGAGAAACGATTCCATTTACAATAGCACCAAAAACCCTAAGATACCTCAGGATAAACCTAACCAAAGAGGTAAAGGATCTATATTCTAAGAACTACAGAACACTCATGAAAGAAATTGAAGACACAAAAAGATGGAAAAACATTCCGTGCTCATGGATCAGAAGAATAAACATTGTTAAAATGTCTATGTTACCCAGAGCAATCTATACCTTCAGTGCCATCCCAATCAAAATTCCAATGACTTTTTTCAAAGTGCTGGAACAAACAATCCTAAAATTTGTATGGAATCAGAAAAGACCCCGAATCACCAAGGAAATGTTGAAAAAAAAAACAAACAAAGCTGGGGGCATCACGTTGCCCGATTTCAAGCTATATTACAAAGCAGTGATCACCAAGAGAGTATGGTACTGGCACAAAAACAGACATATAGACCAATGAACAGAACAGAGACCTCAGATATGGACCCTCAACTCTATGGTCAAATAATCTTCCACAAAGCAGGAAAAAATATGCAATGGAAAAAAGACAGTCTCTTCAATAAACGGTGCTGGGAAAATTGGACAGCTATATACAGAAGAATGAAACTTGACCATTCTCTAACACCATACACAAAGATAAACTCAAAGTGGATGAAAGACCTCAATGTGAGACAGGAATCCATCAAAATCCTAGAGGAGAACATAGGTAGTAACCTCTTCGACATCAGCCACAGCAACTTCTTTCAAGATACATCTCCCAAGGCTAGTGAAGCAAAAGCAAAATGAACTTTTGGGACTTCATCAAGATAAGAAGCTTCTGCACAGCAAAGGAAACAGTCAACAAAACAAAGAGGCAACCCAAAGAATGGGAGAAGATATTTGCAAATGACACTACAGACAAAGCGCTGATTTCCAAGATCTATAAAGAACTTCTCAAACTCAATACCCAAAAAACAAATAAAGTCAAGAAATGGGCAGAAGACATGAACAGACACTTCTCTGAAGAAGACATACAAATGGCTAACAGACACATGAAAAAATGTTCATCATCATTAGCCATCAGGGAAATTCAAATCAAAACCACATTGAGATACCACCTTACACCAGTTAGAATGGCTAAAATGGAAGAAACAACAAATGTTGGAGAGGTTGTGGAGAAAGGGGAACCCTCTTACACTGTTGGTGGGAATGCAAGTTGGTACAGCCACTTTGGAAAACAGTGTGGAGGTGCCTCAAAAAATTAAAAATAGAGCTACCGTATGACCCAGCAATTGCACTACTGGGTATTTACCCCAAAGACACAGATGTAGTGAAAAGAAGGGCCATATGCACCCCAATGTTCATAGCAGCAATGTCCGCAATAGCCAAACTGTGGAAAGGGCCGAGATGCCCTTCAACAGACGAATGGATAAAGATGTGGTCCATATATACAGTGGAATATTACTCAGCCATCAGAAAGGATGAATACCCAACTTTTACATCAACATGGATGGGATTGGAGGAGATTATGCTAAGTGAAATAAGTCAAGCAGAGAAAGTCAATTATCATATGGTTTCACTTATTTGTGGAACATAAGGAACAGCATGGAGGACATTAGGCGAAGGAAGGGAAAAATGAAGGGGCAAAATTGGAGGGAGAGATGAACCATGAGAGACTATGGACTCTGAGAAACAAACTGAGGGTTTTAGAGGGGAGAGGGGTGGGGGGATGGGTTAGCCCAGTGATGGGTATTAAGGAGGGAACGTACTGCATGGAGCACTGGGTGTTATACGCAAACAATGAATTGTGGATCACTACATCAAAACTAATATACTGTATGGTGACTAACATAATAAAATTAAATTTAAAAAATAAATAAATAAAAATAAAAGAAAACACTGGGGCGCCTGGGTGGCTCAGTCGGTTGAGCATCTGCCTTCAGCTCAGGTCATGATCCCAGGGTCCTGGGATCGAGCCCCACGTCGGGTTCCCTGCTCTGTGAGGGGGCTGCTTCTCCCTCTCCCTCTGCAGCTCCCCCTGCTTGTGCTCTGTCAAATAAATAAATAAAATCTTTAAAAAATGTTAGAAAATACTGTAAGAATAACTGCAACAACAGTAATCTGTTACTGGTTACACAATATAAAAAGTATGTTAACTGTAACATCAATAACCTAAAATGTGAGTGGGGGGGAGGGGAGATGAAAGCATAAAGTTTAGAAGTTCTATTGAAGTTAACTTGTTATCAGTTTAAAATAAGGTGTTATAATTTTAAAATATTTTATGTAAACCTTGTGGTAACCACGAGGGTAAAACCTGTAGTAATTACACAAAAGTACATGATAAAGAAGTCAAACCCTACAGATATCAGAAGACATTGAAACACAAAGAAAGCAGGATACAGAACAAAGAATAATGGTTCTATAAAAGTCATAAAAACAATAAAATGGCAAACTAAGTCCTTACCTATTAATGACTACTTTAAATTGTATTTAATTGGATTAAATTCTCCAATCAATACACATAGAATGGCTGAGTGGATAACATTTGAAAAACATCTAATGATCTGTGCCCACGAGAGTCTCACTTTAGTTTTAAAGACACACAGACTGAAGGGATGGAAAAAGTTGTTGTAAGCAAATGGTATTCCAAAAAACAAACCAAAAAAGTAGGGGTAGCTATACTTCTATCATATTAATAGACTTAAATATAAAAATAGTAAAATGAGACTAAGAAGGTCTTTTACAATTATTATTATGCAGTGATAAAGAGGTCAACCCACAGAACAAGTCTTAGCAAATTCAAGACGACTGAAATCATACCAAGTACCTTTTCTGGCCATGATGGTCTCCAAGTAGAAATCATTAACAGAAGGAAAACTGAAAAATTCATGAATACATGGAAACTAAACAATAGTCTGAATAGCCAAGAGTCAAAGAAGAAATTAAAGGGGAAATAAAAATGTGTCTTGACACAAACAAAAATGGAAACACAATGTACCAAAACTTACGGTATACAGACAGAACAATTCTAAAAGGGAAGTTCATAGCAATAAATGCCTACCTCAGGAAATAAGAAATATCTCAAACAACCTAATGCTATGCTTTAGGAACAACAACAAAAAAAAGTGAAGGCAAAGTTAGCAGAAGGAAGGAAATAATAGAAATTGGGGCAGAAACAAATAAAATGGAGACCAGGAATACAACAGAAAAGACTAACCAAACTGAGAGATGGTTTTTTGAAAAGATAAAATTGACAAATGTTTAGCTAAACCAAGAAAAAAAATAGAGAGGGCCCAAATCAAAATTACAAATGAAAATGAAGAAGTAAATATTACAACTCATGCCACAAAGGATCTTAAGAGACTACTATGAACAACTGTATGCCAAAATACTGGAAAACCTAAAGGAAATGGAAAATTCTTAGAAACATACAATCTACCAAGAATGAATCAGAATGAAATAGAAAATGTGACAGACCAATTATTAGTAAGGAGATTGAATTCGTGATAAAACATCTCCCAAGGAAGAAAGGCCCAGGAACAGATGGCTTCACTGGTGAATTTTACTAAACATTTAAAGAAGAATTAATGCAAACCCTTCTCAGACTCCTCAATGTTTGGGAGGAGGGAAGATTCCCAAATTTATTTTATAAGGCCAGCATTACCAAAGCCAGAAAATAACACTAAAAGAAAACTACAGGCCACTATCTCTGATGAATACAGAGGCAAAAATTCTCAATAAAATACTAGTAAACAGGAGGTGCCTGGGTGGCTGTCAGTTGAGTTTCCGACTCTTGGTTTTGGCTGGGGTCATGATCTCAGGGTTATGGGATCAAGGCCCATGTAGGGCTCCGTGCTCAGCAGAGTCTGCTTCCCTTCTTTCTCTGCCCCTCTTCCCACACACGCACGCACTCTCTCTCTAGAATAAATAAATCTTTTTCTTAAAAGATTTTATTCATTTTATTTGAGAGAGAGAATGAGAGAGAGAGAGCACATGAGAGGGGGGAGGATCAGAGGGAGAAGCAGACTCCCTGCTGAGCAGGGAGCCCGATGAGGGACTCGATCCTGGAACTCCAGGATCATGACCTGAGCCGAAGGCAGTCACTTAACCAACTGAGCCACCCAGGCGCCCCTGGAATAAATAAATCTTTTAAAAAATACTGGTAAACAGAGTTCAACAGCACATTAAAAAGATCCTTCGCCATGATCAAGTGGTATTTATTTTTGAGATACAAGTGTGGTTAAACAGATGTAAATCTATCACTATGATATATCACATTGATAGAAGAAAAAAATTTTATGATCATCTCAATGGACACAGGAAAATCATTGGGCAAAATTCAATAACCATTCATGATAAAACCTCTTAACAAATTAGGTATATAAGAAACATACCTCAACATAATAAAAGCTGTAGATGACAAACCCACAGCTAACATGATAATGACAAAAGGTTGAAAGCCTTTCCTCTAAAATCAGGAACAAGACAAGGGTGCCCATTCTCACTCCTCCCATTCAAGATATTACTGAAATCCTAGCCAGAGCAATCAGGCAAGAAAATATGAAAGCCCATCAGAATTGGAAAGGAAGAAGTGAGATTGTCTATTTGCAGATAACATGATTTTATATACAGAAAATCTGACAGACTCCACCAAAGAACTGTTATATCCAATCTACAAATTCAGTGAAATTGCAGGATACAAAATTAACATACAAAATAAGTGAATTATCTGAAAAAGAAATAAACTGATCCCATGTATAATAGCATTGAAAGCAATAAAATACTTAGGAATAAATTTAACCAAAGAGGTGAGAAATCGGTACACTCGAAACTGTAAAATAGTGATGAAAAAATTCTAGACAGAAATAAATGGAAAGGTATCCCATGTTCACAGATTAGAAGAATATTAATAATGTCCATCCCATCCCAAAGCCATCTATAGATTTTTTTTAAGATTTTATTTATTTATTTGACAGAGAGAGACACAGCGAGAGAGGGAACAGGGGCAGTAGGAGAGGGAGAAGCAGGCCTCCCGAGGAGCAGGGAGCCCGATGCGGGGCTCGATCCCAGGACCCTGGGATCATGACCTGAGCTGAAGGCAAACGCTTAATGACTGAGCCACCCAGGCGCCCCAAAGCCATCCATCTATAGCTTAAAGGCAATCCCTTTCAAGATTCCAATGGAATTTTTCACAGAAACAGAAGACATACAAAGGACCAACAAGCATATGAGAAAATGCTCAGCATCACTCATCAGTAGGGAAATGCAGATCAAAACCACAATGACTTATCACCTCACACCGATTAGATTGACTGCCATCAAAAAGACCAGAAATAACAAATGCTGAAGACGACATGGATTAAAAGGAACACTTGTGCATTGTTGGTGGGATTGTAAATTGGTGCGGCCATGGTGGAAAACAGTATTGAGGTTCCTCAAAAAATTCAAACTGAAACCACCATATATATGATCCAGCAATTTCACTTTGGGGAATATATCCAAAGGAAACAAAAACACCATGTCAGAGTGCTATCTGCATCCCGACATTCATAGCAGCATTATGTACAATGGTCAAGACATGGAAGCAACCTAAGTGTCTATCAGTGGATGAAAGAATAAAGTACAGTATGTGTAGACATTAGTCAACCATTAAAAAGGAGGAAATCCTGCCATTTGTGATAACATGGATGGACCTTGAGGGCATTATGCTAAGTGAAGCAAGTCAGAGAAAAACAAATACATGATCTCACACGTGGAGGGAAAAAAACCAACAACTCAGGGAAAAAGCAATCAGATTTGTGGTCACCAGGGTAGAGATAGGAGTGAAAGAGGGAAAATGAGATGCAGGTGGTCAAAAAGTACAAACTTCCACTTCTAAATAAGTACCAGGGATACAGTGTACAGCATCAAGACTATAGTTAACACTGCTGAGCAAGAGTTCTCATCACAAGGAAAAATACATATTTTTTTATATCTATGAGATGACAGATGTTAACTTAATGTGGTAATGTCACGATATACGTGAGTAAAATCATTAACGCTATACACCTTAAACTCTGCTGTGTGTCAATTACATCTCAATAAAACTGGAAAAAAAATTTTTTTACATGTTGGGAAGATAAAAAAAAAAACAACCCTGTAACAATCTGATATATAAAAAAGGTGTCTCACTTCACTCCTTTTGCATTTGTTTACTAGTGATGCTGAACACTTTTTATAGGTCGTTTGTCAGTCTTCTGTGCACTGCCTTAACAAGTCATATGCTCATTTTTCTACAGAACATTTTTATATTCTTTTTAATTTGTAGGCTCTGTTTATATACTAAGATCCATTATTTAGTTAAATATTGCAAGAATTTCCCCGTGTTTCACTTGCCTTTTACCTTATTTCATGGTGTTTGGTTTTTCTTTTTTTTGGTGGGGGTACATACGTTTTACGCTTTCATATAGCCGAACACCAATCTTTTCCTTTATGGTTTCTCTCTTTGCTTTTATGCTCCCACCCAAAGGTATCTCTAAAACTCAAATCTGATCATACCCCTCCCTTAATGAAAATCTTCCAGGGGCTCTTGGGGCATAAAAGTCCCAGCTCCTCCTGGTGCTCCAGCCCCAGCCTACGGTCAAGCCCATAGGCACTCAGCTTATAGTCCTGCCAAGAATTGTACGCAGCACTCTCCTTAGCGCCCTCTGCTTGGAAAGTCACCCCTCCACCATCTCCACAGGCTCCTTCCCACCTCAACCCCCTCTTCCTGTACATCACCGAAGTCCCAGCTTGGATATGAGCATCTCCTGTAGAGCACCTGTTCTTCAGGGGGCTCTGTAGTGGTTTGTAAAGTGAGTAACTCAAACGACAAGAAAAGTCTAAAATGGCAAACAGGAGAAATGGCTCTCAAGGCCAGTTTAGGATCACAGGATTGGACTGAGGTGCTGGGGGCAGAGGTTCTGTGACAAGGGAGGGGGAGAAATGAGGGCACAGAGCCCAGGCAGCAGGGGCAGGGTGCTCAGAGGTGGGTGGAATGGAATATGGGTACATGTGGGGGGCTGAGCTGCAAGCAGAGAGCAGAAGGGCGGATCAGCAGGCGCCAGTGCTAGGCCGGGACGGGGATCTCCATAAAGCTGAAGGACAGTGCCAGGGAGGGGCTCAGTTCTGAAAGCACAGGGCAGTAGTCACTGGAGATCCCCAGCGGGAAAGTCTGTCTCACCACCGAAACCCCTTTTACCCACAGAGTCTCCCACACCAGCACATGACACTGCTGGCTTTCTAGTTTCATTGGCCAGAAACTGGTCACTTGTCTCCTCTTCCTCCCACGCCCCACATCCCGTCTGTCAGCAGTTCCTGTGGGCTCTACCTTCAAAATGTAGCCAGACCATGATACGGCATGGTTCCATTTAGAGGACATTCTGGAAAAGGCAAAACTGGAGGGACAGAAAAAAGATCTGTTGCCAGAGGCTAGGGGAGGGGGTGACAAAGGATCTCGTGGGGATTGGGTGGCTAATGGAACTCTCCTAATACCCTGACCGTGGTGGCAGTCACACAGCTGCAGGCATTTATCAAAACTCACAGAACCGGAGACTAAAAAGGCTGAGTTTTACTTCAAGTCCATTATACCTTACTAAAACTATGGGGAAAACCATCGACCAGGCTCCAACTATTTCTCACCTCATCTCATCCTCACGGCGATGGGTGTGGTCCAGGGCGCCATCATTCTTCTTACTTGGATTCTCGCTGCAGTGGGCTCTTCACCACTCCCGCTGCTCCTGCTCTGGCTTCCCTGTGGTCTGGTCCCCACACTGCAGCCAGGGTGGTCCTTTTAAAACCAAAGTCAGAGTTCCTTAGTCTGGGACTCAGAACTTCAGAGGTAAAGGAACTCTCCAGAGGTTTCTCTTCTCACAGTAAAGGCTGAAGTTCTCACATGGCCACCAAGAGCCTACATGACACAGTTTTCTGTCACTCCTCTGGTGACTTTCTCTTAACTCCCTCCCCCATACCCCTCCCCCGCAGGTGACTCCACATCAGCCGCCATGGATGGCCTTCTTGCTCCTCCTTGGACATGCACTGCATGCTCCCTTCTCGGGGTGCTCTGTCTGGAATGTGTTTGCCCCTGATTTCCATTCACATGGGCCCCTCCCTCATCTTTCAGGTCTTTGCTCAAATAGTATCATCTTGAGGCCTTCCCTGAGCACCCTCATTACAACTGCTGCCCAGGCGCCCACCCACCTCACACCCCCGTTTGCTGCTCACGTTTTGTTTTTTCTCACAGACCGTACTTCCGTCTGACATCCACATATTTTGTTCATTTTGTTTATTGTGTGATTCGTCCTCACGTCAAGGAGGACAGGGACTTCGGTTTTATTTCCCACTGCCCTTCTGTACCTTGGACATTACTGTTTGCCTGGGAGAGAACAGCCACTCAGTTAAATATTGTAGCTGGAGTAAAGGCAGGCAAGAAGGCAAGAGTCCCAAGAACTGGCGGAGACGGTCATCTCTGTCCACGTCTCACTGCCCCTGAATTTCACTCAGCCGCTCCCCACACATAGTCCTGGACGACATCAACTGTAGGACCAGTCTGTGGGGGCCGGTGTTGTGGGGTGGTGGCTCTCCTTCCTGCCTTTCCTTTTTGTTTCCCTGCCACCTCAGATGGCTAACTTAACAGATGCCTTCTCTCAAATTTCTCTCTAGAAGCAGATGTTCCAGGAGAGGAGTAGCCGGATGCTGCAGGCCTTGTCCCCGAAGCAGAGCCCTGTGAGCAGCCCCACCAGGAGCCGGTCCCCCTCCCGCTCCCCGTCGCCCACCTTCTCGTGGCTCCCGAACAAAACCTCACCCCCCTCCTCGCCCAAAGCAGCCTCAGCCTCCATCAGCAGCATGAGTGAGGGGGATGAGGATGAGAAGTAAAGGCTGCCGGCAGACCGCAAGGGCCGCACCACACAGGCTCGGGCGAGGGTGGGGTCACCGGGTGTGCCTGGGTGGGGCTGGAAGGGTAATGGTCACAGGAGCTGCAGCTCAGCTAAGGGAAGGCCTGGGGACCAGCTCTCCCTCAGTCTCCACTCAGCCTAAGATTTGGGCTCTGCATGGAGGTTTCTGGCCGGACAACCTTTACAAACCTTCTTAGCAGCATCTAGAATCACTCTACTTTAACCTTGCGAAGGAATGATGCAGAGCACCCCCAGGAAATTTGCACTGGGTCGGGTGTCTTCTGCTTTGGTCCTTACACCCACCCCTACCAAGTCCGCCACCCATGGAAGCGGCTGTTCCCTCAATCTGCTACTTCCAGCCCATGAGGGCCCTGCACGTTGCCTCCTACCACCCAAGCTCTGCCAGAATAAAGTTGTTTCCGATAGAGGTGGTAAAGTGCTTCTGAAATAGTCAAGTGAAAGATCAATTCCAATCTTCTCAGTTTAGCCACTGAGACCTGATGTTGCAACACATCAATTCTTCGCAGTTCTAGAAATGTGGTGCATAGACAAAGACATGCTTTAGGCCAGATATATAAAAGGTCATCTAGTATAAACCTTAACTTCTTATTTAGAGGACAGTTCTGTCGAGGAGAACACCACAGAAGGCCTAATATGTTTCTGGTTGTACTTTTCATCATTGGTTTGACTTCATGGTTTCCAGAAATTACCTTAATCTGTGGGAAATGCAACAAAGAAAAACATTTTATATGTGTGTATTTATATATGGTTTTATATATATATATACATATTATATATATACATATATGTGTGTGTGTGTGTGTGTGTATATATATATATATGTATGTATATAAAGAGGAGCTGCTTTGCTTTGGCTCTGAGTTTAGCAGATGGTAAATGTCTCCTGGAGCTTCTCCTTAAAGGATGCTAACTCTGAAATGGCTTTTCCCATTTTTGACCAGTTAACAATTTCATAGGCCTCAAGTAACAGTTTGACATACCAAACCACATAGCATAACAATAGGGTGCTACCTGCACGTATCTGTTCTCTGTATGCTCCAAATATGCTATCCAGGGTGTGTACCATATGCAATATGAATATATGGTGGTAGCCTTTTACAATATACGCTCCTGCTTTCACCCCAATCTCCCGCTGAAATCCTTGGTCTAAAGGACTACCTGGTTCCCTTGTGACTTGGGCACTTTGTCAAAAACTCATCCTGGATTCCTGTAGAAATGTCTTGTCCCAACCAGGAAACGAGTATGTTGTTCTCATGGCCTCCCATCGTGTTTTTTGGCTAGAGGGAGGCTCTGAAGAGTTTCCCAGAGCACTGTGGGAACCTCAGTTTGATCTCAGCATTGAAATGGTCTACATGGTTGTATAGTTATCCCCAGCCCTAGGTCTGCCAAATGGGATGAAGAGCCTAAGCACTGCTGCTGAGTTGTTTGACGTTACTGTCTGCTAACGACAGGGAGGATAGCAGCAGGTAGAGTCAGGGTGTGGAACCACACTCCTAGGTAGACGAGGCATGGCTTGTCTGTGCCAGGAAAGCCAGAGGGACAGCTGGGGCCTGACTGAGCAGAGGCCCAAACCAGCAATTTGTGGGCAGAGCTCAGCATCTCCTGCAACAGAAACACCCCCTTTTCAGAGGCCTTGGGAACCAGCCTTTCTGTGTGACACGTGGGGCAACCAATGAAGGAAGGTGGCACGTCTTTCCCCCTTGTGTCGGGGTTGAACTACCTCCCTGGCCACCTGGACATAAGTGGTGTTTACTGGGAAGCGAAACCACAAGGCTGAGCTGACTTGGAACACCCTTGTTCCTGGCATGCTCTCTCCAGGGTTCTCTTGAGCACTCACGTGGGACAAAGAGCTGGCGGGAACGTGGCACGCGAGAAGGAAGCTTTCTGTAGCCAAGGCCTAGAGCACTGCTCTGCAGAGGGAGCCAGGTCCCAGTTTTGCTTTGTGCCCCTCTGCTCGTTCCAGCTGGTTGACACTTGAGGCAGTGCAAGGATAAGCACCTCGAGGTGGGGAGAACAAGGGCAGAAAAAAGGAGCAAAGAGGGGCCTGGAGAGAGGGAAGGCCATTATCGAAAATCTGTGCTCTCAACCCGTTGCTGGACCTCGCCGGGTAGGGGCAACTATTTTGGGAAGGCCTTTTATGTGCTTATTCCATGGCCCAAGGCGGACAGACCCGCTCTTACTTGAATTGCACTCTGAAGCAAATAATGTGGGGCTCTACCAGGCTGCTTCTGTGCTTGCAGGCCTTCCACACCGTACTGACAGGTGCCCCTTCTGTGACTCAGACTCAATGCCATCACAGCTGCCGGTGACAGCACGTGACCAACACCTGGTTTATTCCAGGGACGGGCTGAAACCACGCACAACCCGTTCTAAATCTCACCTGAAGTCGCCACCCTGTCCTCTAACAATCCCTCCCCACTGTCCTGAGGCTATGAGACTACTGAGAAGGGGCAGGGATTCTGCAAGCCAACCTGTAACGCTCCTGGCCATCGGTGTCTTCCAGCTCCCCCTTTCCAGGAGGAGATGGGGGTGCCCTTCATTTGGGTTAACCGGTTGCCAGTCATGGCCACAAGTGAGTCAGGGCTGGAGTGAGAGATGCACAATCACGTGCAGGCTTGAAGAGGCAAGCAGAAATGACAGGAAGCAAGGAAGTGTCCCTTCTGCCCTAGAAAGGGAAGGAAGCTTTCGACCGAGGACTGTAGAGCAGTACTGAGGGTTGCAGAAGGAGAGGAGGGGGCAGGTGAGGAAGACGGGTGGGCAGCAACGGGCTGGAGGGGAGGGTGTGGGGGAGCAGGGCCTTTCTACTCCCTTTCAAAGTGTCACTCACCCCCTAACAGGTGAAGAAGGAAGGCTTCCTTTCAGAGACACCCAAGGTTAGTGAACGCCCATGCGGGGTCGGGGTGCCGAGCCCCCGAGCTCCCCAGGGCCACCACCTCTCCGTTCGCTGCCACGTCCTCTAACCAGGGCCCTGAAGTCAAACGTTCACCCTTCCGCCAGCTACAATCACAGGGGAAGCTCCAATAGCCTAGTCACACTGAAAGGCCCGTTGCTGGCAAGCCGCCCCCGTGTGCCAGGACCTTAGAAAAGGCAAGGAGACCAACCTCAAGAGGAGCCACCCTGAGCCCCAAGGCTGCCTTCTGACCTGCTCTGTGGGCTTGCAGGCTTGCTCCAGGCGGCGGGCTATAGTCACTGTGAGTCCATCCCTTGAGGGAGGGACGGGAAGAGCGTGCATTTGTTTTCTCTTCATCTTCAGGACTTATTTTAGCACCCAGGCATACCCCAGAGAGAGAGAGACGGGATGGCCTGACTCAGCTGAATCAGATGAGCCCGTTTGGAGCAGAGAGGTTCCTGTTCCTCAGGCATCCATTCAGCGCTAGTCTAGGCCACCAGACTTTTTTTTTTTTTTTTTTTTTTAAGAATCAGCTCATAAGGCATTTGCAACTTCTACTTCTCTCTAGACTTTTTTTGTTTTGTCACTGCGATGTGTCCTGGGACAAAGCCATAAGAAGAACATACATACTTAAGACTCTGCTGTACATACAGGAAGACGAAGACTCGTCTGGGTTCAAGTACGACCTTACTACGCCCAAGCATTTGCTCTGGTGCTGAATAACGCGAACTACTGGAATCAGCCCTCCACCCCTGGCCCCTCGCCCCTCCCCACCCACCCCGCACCCCAACAGAACACAGCATTCCCAACTTGTTTATAAATAAAGGAATGCATAATTGCACTTTGGCTTGTCGTGTTTCCTAAAAGTGTGCTACGGCGTTCCCGTTCATGAACTCCCGCTCGCGGTGGGAAAGTGCAGCCGTGGCGGCGGTCCTGCCCGCGCGCAGCAAGGATGCGCCCCCCGCGCCGTGTCCCGCGGGGCACCGTCCTGCAGATGCCAAAGGGCCCACACCTGACGGCAAAGCTCGTGAGGAACAGACCCACCTGGAGGGGAGGTCACACTGGGGGGCCCAGTCGGGACCTGGAGTTGGAGGCTCTGTGACCTCGGCCAAACCGCTTCACTTCCGTGGCCTCAGGGTCTGCTTTTGTCAATTGAGGGGGCTGATGGCAAGGGCTGCCGAGGTCTTCGCTGGAAAGGTCTCTGAATTTATGACGCAACCCGCGTCGTCCCTACGCTTCTCCAGCTAGGAGGCTGCCACTACGCGACCACGAGAAAGGGCTTACCTCTCCCTGGGCAGAAAGCTGGAGAGGGGGCCCGCCAGGCCCCTGGGACCTCCACTCCTGCCGCCTTGCGCGGCCGCGCCCCCTGCCTCAGCCTCCACAGGCGCGGGGGCTCCACCCACCTTCCCGAGGAAGCCCCCTGACGGCTGCTTCGCACCTGTACCGGAACGGGGCGCGGGGCCCTTCCCGCCACTTGAACGTCTTGGGTTGGGGGTGGGGGGGAAGCGCCTTTGACGCGAGGGAAGCCGATCGATGGGGTGGAGGCGCCAAATCACGATCCCAAATGCCAGCAGTGAGGGCCCAGGTTCCCGCGCCAGGAAAGTGCGAGCGGCCCTCCACCGGCCCAGTTGGGGAGTTTCCATTAACTCCACCTGGCGAGCTTTAGCCGCGAAACGACAACAGTTCTAACATTAGCCTGGACTCGGGAAGAAACAGCCAGGCCTGTATCCAGCCAGGAAAGCCATTTAAAAATACAATACCTATTATTCATGGACCATATTACTTGGCTTTGCCACCCAGATCAAACACATTCTTGACAGGTCGTAATTACGGTAACAGCTACAGGTTTCTTCTGGACTCCGTGATACCTCGGAAATGTTCTCAACGGAAAAATCCGTTCTAAAGCATGATAAAATTCATAGTGAAGAACTCTAATATTTGCCCTGAAGAGAATTAGCTTTTGTTAATAAACAGAACCCCTGGGATAAAAGAAGTACACTATCAAAAATGTTTACACACAAACACATACACGGTCCTCTGGTACTGGAGTCCTCATTGGATATTGGAGTTGAATGTTTAAGCAACTTCTTCAGGTATTCCGCCGTTAGACAGAAAGACTCCCACCGAGATGCCATTCGGATAAAGCATGACAGTTCATCAGCCCCGAAATACATACCCAGTGATCGAATCCTTTAAGAAATCATCAAGTAAAAACCAATAAACCACCAGTAAAACCTGAAAATATCATTAAGAGCATATATACCTGTCAGGGCTAATCGACCTTTGTTAGGCCCAGCTGCACTGCCCTAACTTACATTCTAAAAAAAACAAAAAACAAAAAACAAAAAACCTTATTAGCTGATTCTCAGCCGCTGCTGACCGAATGTGGGAAACTTGAGGAGAAAGCCTTAGTGCACGGTTGACTTGTCTCCTACAAGCAATTTTTGCTCTCCTTACCTTCATTCTCTCTTTTGGGGGGCAGGGAAAGGAATTGATGTGCCAGGTTACTGTACTTGTATTCACAAAAGCAGAGTTCTGATGGAGGGATTAGACATAACTAAAATATTTGATACGTAACCTTCCATTTTAAAAGAATTAATGAATCTATACCTGAAAGAGTTGGGATACTTTACCCCTTCCACAGGGACCTTTTCAGCTAATTATACTTGCAAATGAACTTGTCACTCGAAAATTTCCAAGTTCAAAGAAAAATCTGTCATCTTCTGCCATGCACATAGCTTGAGGAAGAAACCAGTCTTTCTTGTCTGGTCGTCACGTTCCACTGGACGGACGTTGACAAGACGCCATTCACGAGTCTGCTCACACAACAACATGAACACAACTGAGTCAGTGATTCTTTATTTTTTTCCATATCTGATACCCAGGAATTAACAATAGTAGAAAGAAGTTGAAGAGGGGTATATTAGTTTCCTACTTCTGTCACCAACTCAGTGGCTTAACACAACACAGGTTATTTTTCAGCTCTGGAGGTCAGAAGTCCAAAATGGGTCTTACTGGGCTAAAACTAAGGGGTCAGCGGGGCTGGATGCTCTAGGGGAGAATGTTTTCTTGCATTTTCCAGCTTCTAGAAGCTGCCTGCATTCCTTGGCTCGTGGCCCCCTTCCATCTTCAAAGCCAGCAATGGCCAGTGCAGTCTTTCTCACATAATACTACTCCAACATGCCTTCTGCCTTTCTCTTCTAAGGGCTCTTGTGTTTACATTTGCCCCATGAGGATAATGCAAGAAAATCTCTCTACCTTAAGTTCATCAGCAACTTTAATTCCTTCTTGCCAGGTAATCTGTAATATAACATATTCCCAAATTCTGGGGATTACGATGTGGACATCTTTTTGGGGAGCCATTATGCTGTCTACCACAAGGTGACTGATAATCATCATAAACCCTTGAACCTTTTTCCAGTTCCTGAGTTGAGAAACAGTAACCCTCATGCAGACAGATTCATATTCCTCTTTTTATAATTCCTGTGTCTACTCATGATGAACCTGCTTAAAATGTTTCTCCCAAGCCTTGACGTCCACAAGAGAAGCACCGAATAGGTATAATGGAAGATGTCTGACCCAAATGAACATGTTAATTGGTCCATGAGGAGAGATGTGTTGGGTCTTCAACTTACGAACACAGAGCCATGGCTGGTAGAGAAGGAAGTTTAAGAGTCCCCCTGCCCCGTTCTCCGTACATATCCTCCAATTCATACTTGGCTATCTCAAGAAGACAAGAAGCAAAAGGGCAGTTAACCAAAGCTTTTGATCATTGGTTATGTTCCTGCTGAAACAAGCCCAGGAATACAGTTTTTGACTAGCAGGCAGAATCTGTTTCCTGCCTATTCTCCACCTGGTTTTTGGTTTTTGGTTGTTCTGGTTCTTGGATGTTGACCACAGCCGCTTGAAGCCAGAACTCCCTTCCAGCCATCCAGTATCAAAGTACTCCATGCTCCTTTCTAGAGTAACTTATTTTCCCCTTGTGGCCTTTTATTAGCATTTTAACTTAAGGCCTACCATACATTCCTGTCTGGAGCATTCAATAAACATTTGAATGAGCTGCTAGGTCCTGGGGATGCAAAGATGAAAAAGGACACAATCCTGTCCCCCACCCCAATTTCAGCTCAGTAGCTAGACTCTCAACCCTGGCCTCTCCGGACTGGCCCTACCTTTGATTTTCCTGAGCTCTTGATGAACAGTCCAAGTTCTGATTCTGCCAAATAGAGTTTTACAATGATTTTACTGACAACTAATTTTGCATTACTTTGCTCATCCCTTTGGGTGTGGGTGCTGTAACTTTCTCTGAGTGCAAGGACTGCTAACTCTTACTCAGAGTGGGGGAAAATAAGTAGATTTTTTTTAAAGATTTTATTTATTAAGTTGACAGAGAGAGAGACACAGCGAGAGAGGGAACACAAGCAGGGGGAGCGGGAGAGGGAGAAGCAGGCTTCCCGCGGAGCAGGGAGCCCGATGCGGGGCTCAATCCCAGGACCCTGGGACCATGACCCGAGCCAAAGGCAGACGCTTAACAACTGAGCCACCCAGGCGCCCCGAAAATAGATTTTAAATAGATTTTCAGTTTATTAGAAACCACTCTTTGAGGATGCTGAATGGAGGAGGCTGATGATGTCCGTCCCTGAACTAGACCCATCAACAGTGAGGCTCTAGGTAAGCTACCAAAGTCCCAAGGCATCAGCACATACTTTCCTTCAAGGCCTTCACAACACATGCAGAGCCTGGGCCAGAACTCGCCTATGTGGACAGAGCTGTTTCATGAGTGACGTGGCCATCCGAAGTCTCACTCTAAATTCCTCGATTGCCCTGTGACTGACGGGCCTCTCTCACCTGGGTAATGGGGCAGTATTTGCCCTCATAAACTTGCTATTTTGTTACCTGTTGAAGCCCTAGGAAGAGAGCAGTTTTCATATCGGAAGTTCTGTTCCAATTACAGTGCAAGGTGACAATAATTATCTCTAACTTTAGAAACAGTTACACTATATGAAACTGTTACTAAGGAACTGTGGAAGCTTCTGCATCCATCACTGTTATTAAAAATCATTACCATGTTTATTTTGTTTGAGGACTGGCAAATTCTGTTTGGACAAGACTGCCAGAGGACAGCAAGAGTACCATTAGCTTCGAGTTTCTTGTACAGTAAGAAACAGCAAGGCTGCTCAGTTGCCCCAAATTCACAGCAACAAGGCTTTTGACCTCTTCTAAGTAACTTCCAGTTACCTGTGAAACAACATCAATAAAGTTGCAAGGACCCTGGGACCCACTCTGTGTGAGGGAGACAGGATTTGCTGCCGCCAGCATTCTACTGTTCTCAAAGGCAGGTGTGTAGTTTGGACTTCATCAGTGGTTTTCAACCTGGCCACATGTTAGAATCTCCTAGAAAGTATTTCCCAGAGACCACCCGACAGAATGGATCCAAAGTGGGGTCCAGGACTCAGAGGTTCCAATGAGACTGGGTTGAGACCCTCCGGGCTATACTTAATACTTCAACTCAGGTAACAAAGCGAGCCTTGGAGAGTAACTGGATTCAGAGGTTGATGATCAACGGCCATACAGCTATGACAGGAAAAGGTCTAGGTATCATTTGCTTATGCAAAGAGAGACTATTAAGGTGATAAAAGTGTCAGAAACGGGCAGGGGGCAAAGGATTCATTTTAAGACCAACATTTAGAAATGCCCAAGGTACTGTTAAGCATCCAACCCAATCACTATTGAAAATGGGTGCCCAATGTTAAAAAAATTCAACAGCATGTAATGGCTATTTATAGCTGCACTGTCCAACATAGTAGCCACCAGCCACATGTGGCTTTTTAAATTTAGATTAATACAGGGCACCTGGGTGGCTCAGTCGGTTAAGTGTCTGACTCTTGATTTCGGCTCAGGTCATGATCTCAGGGTCCTGGGATCCAGCCCTACGTCGGGCTCTGCGCTCAACGCGGGAGTCGGCTGGAGATTCTTTCTCTCTCTCTCCCTCTGCCCCTCCCCTAGCTCGTGCATGCTCTCTCTAAATAAATAAAAATCTTTAAGAATATAAAAATAAATTTAGATGAATACAATTTAAATTGAAAATTCAGTTCCTCGGTTGAACCAACCACATTTTAAGTGTTCAGGCAGCCAGTGGCGACCAGATAGGACAGCTCAGGTAAAGAACATTGTCATCACCGCGTTCTCATGGTGGACAGTGGTCTACGGGAACCCTTCCCAGAAACAACCCCTCCTACACGATGCCTTAGGATTTATTTGTGTTATCAAAGGGTACATTTATGTGTTAGCACGATGTGAACATCTGAAAATATCAGCAGATAATCATTTGCAAACATGCCTTAAGTCATTGGAAAACCTTGAAAAGACCGAGAAGGAAGTCAAAATGTACACGGAGGGGCAGTGCCCTGCAGCAGCTTCCCAGAACCACAGACGTTTGAGTTGAAGGGTCTCTTGGTGAGCCTCAACCATACATCCCATATGATTTCCAAACTGGGCCAGAGTGGCTGCAACAAGAACACTATTCCCTAGTCGTGAAGGATGTGTTAGCACAGTGGCTGACTTGGTAAAACCAGATAGATACTTGAAAACTACGAACGAAAGCCAGGGTCACTTTCAAGAGCCACTGCTTCTGTATGCTTTGGGCAAAAGAGATCACAACATGAGAACAGCTGGTTAGTACCTGCTTCCTATTTTAGGTTTTAAAGGGTGCCATAAAACAGCTGACCTGGAAAGAACTTTGGAACCATGGAGTTCAACTCCCTAATTTTATAGACAAGGAAACCAAGGCACAGTAGAATCAAGGCAGATGTGCTGATTTCCTCATTATCAGCATGCCCCAAGAATCATTCAAACCCAAGTTTCTTGCATCGAATTTTCTAGGTCTGTTTTTTAGTGATAAATATACAAGAGAGCAGGTATGTGGCTCTCAAATTTTAAAAAGAGCATTCACCGTTGAATGTTGTGTAAAAGAATGACACACTGGCAAATAACATGAAGACCACACCTCTTAGTTCTTCAGCAAGTCCAGAAGCGCAGCCACGTGTCTTCGGAGGCCCTGGGTTCTGGTGTCGGTGCTACTCCAGTCCCTCAAAAGACACCATGGAATCAACAGCCCTTTAATTGCAAATTTCAAGTTGTTTATCTTCTGCGTATTCCATATGGCAACAGTCCCCAACTTACACTTTTTAAAGAATTCTCCCATGGCATTTGTTAAAATATAGATTCCGAAGCCCCCAGCCCAGAGCATCTGAATGGTGTGGAGGGAGAGCCCAGGAATCTGCATTTAACCAGCACTTCGGGTCATTCCGGTGTAGGTGGTCCATGGCCAGTGAGGCCCAATTTGCCTAGCACAGCCCTGGTTTACACCTGTTTACATGCTTTACAGTATAATTATTAACAGTGCTGTTTTCACTGTCAAAACGGTCCTGGCGTGGACAATATATGGCCCCCTCTCTCTGATCCATGGATCGTATTTTGAAAAATATCGTTAAAACTATTTACTGTCAAACAGTTCCTTTATTTTGCCAACAGGATGTTCCCCACTACCGAGAATCCAAACAACCTACAACTCCAGTGGATCATAAGATCTTAAGTATCCTTGTCCATTCCCAGCAACTTACAAAGGTGTGTGGTGCTGCTCGCTTCCTGAATTTCAGAAAGTGAGAAGACAAGGATCAGAGGCGGCAGGGATCAGACCACAGACCAGGGCGCAGGAAAAGACCACGCTGACGCACAGTGAATCACAGCTACCATTTTATTGTTTGATGGCGTTGGTACAGAATTGTCCACGTGCTCCAGGACTAGTGTGGCTATGACACACACCACATATGTCTCTGCAACTCATGGGAACATTACCCGAGCCACGCACTTCTCTGGTTGTGGTTTTCCAACAATCACAACAACAGAACAACGTTTCTCCACAGAACATGAGGCTGCAAATTACCTCAAACCAAAGTCATCCCTCACTCATGACAGGGTGTACCAGCCGGGCCACAGAACAGCACAGAACATGAGGGGCTGGACTTCACTCTATGAATCACAAGGCAGCTCGTGAACACTGGCCACATGCGTACACTTATCACTGTAACTAAGGTGACAGATGCACAAAGTGAACCAGGTCAGATTTGGACTTACAGGTACAAAAGCTGTAATGAACTTTTATTTCATTTAATAGTCTTCTGTCATATCAGCTATGGTTCCCAGTGTAGACACTGCTTTTGTGCGTCAAAGAGTTACGACGAAAAACTGGCTGAGCAAGTAATTTTACATTTAAATGCAGCATTAGATATGTTCACGATGGTATATTTGGCCCTGCAATGACTTCTCTTATTTGGTTCAAGCGTTTCTTAAGTATTCACAACTTGGGTTCTAAATCTGGAAAATATTTAAGTTGCAAGCGCTTGTGAACTTTTGTGAGGATGTGAACTTAGAGCAACAGATGGTGTGGTGTGTATATATACCTGAAGCAGCCGTTACAACCTCAAATGACTTTACCACCAAGGAGCCCAGCAGAGATGAGGGTTAGCCAGAACGCTCCAGCAGTATGCTCCATTCTGCTAAAATGTGGGTCGTGTTGCCCGGGACGGGCTCAAGCGCAAGCCTGGTTTTGGATGCGAGGGCAGCACTGGGTTCTAGCGCAGGGCAGCATAAGAGAGTGATCGCTCTAACGAGGAGCATCATGGAAGCGGAGTAGGGGGCACTGGAACTCGACTCCTCCAACCCTGAAGTCAATTTCAATTTTTTAAATACTCAGCACTTTCTATTTTCTAGGTCGACCTTGCCTTCGCTGTCTACTCAGAGTCAAGATACATTTAGTTTGGTTTACTCTAAGGAATCATTTGAAGCGTATGCACAATTACTTGGTCAGATTTACATGGTAGCACTAAGAGGAACTTTTAAAAGTGAAAGGCAAGATCCAAGGGACTTTAGGCGATGCTCTCCACAGGAAGAGTTCTAGAGGAACTGAGAAACGATCTTGGCCCACCCCTTCTATTTTCCGTTTTACCCCGGCCACGCCAGCCAGCCAGGCCAACTCTACCTCCTGACCGCGCTCGGCAAGCAAGGCGCTGGGGCCCGCGGTTCAGCCTTAGCCCTCTTCAGTGGCAGGCTGTCTCCAGAGTTTTCAGATCCCCACAGTCACAGGCTTTAGCTGTAATTATTCTAAAGCATTTGTTCTAATTAAACACATCGGAGAGTAACCTCAGCAGTTTTTGAGATAAAGGCATACGCCAGTTCTTCATATAAATAGAGTGCCTTTTAAAATACTCATTGAGGTTTCCCATGGTTTTAACAGTTCAAAGGACAAAAATAAAATGGAATTTAGAAGAAAGGGGGTACCAGCATGTATTACAAACAACAGTATGAAATCTTACACGCATCCTACCTGTTTCCGCAAACTCTTCTGGTGACACTACGTTACCACGGCTAAATGGTGAATGCCTTTGACTTCCAATCAGGTTGAACGTTCATAATTGTCTTTTTAATGTCTGGCATATATGAAGAGCCAAAACAGAGTCAGAATTGAATGTTAGGATTCTTTTTCCTTTCTCTCCAAAAGAATCTCAAGGTAAGAATATCTTAAAACATTAAGTAGTTCTGTCAGTAATATGCACTCCATTCTTAGCTTGCCATTTTTGACCAGACTGGAAGGCAAAGAGGAACTGAAGAGCTGGGAAAACAGCCCCAAGCACCGGAGCTGGACATTTCTTAATACTTTGCTAACAGTGGAGCAACACACTGCTTACAGTATATATGCTCTTTGACATTTGTTCTATTTTGGCCCATTCGGAAAAGTTATGCACAGAATTCACATTAGCAGGCCACTTTTAGGCTGGCAAAAGTTAGAAGTATTTAATGGAATGTTCTTTTAAATAAAAGTTTATTATCCCCAAAGGATTCAATTCCAATAGTAAACAGAATCCAGGAGAAAACTGGAAAGCCAAGAAGCAAACTTAGCAAACAAAATCAAACTGCAGGGTTTTTCTCTCTGTGAACATCTCAGAT
Organism: Callorhinus ursinus; assembly: GCF_003265705.2. Lineage (NCBI taxonomy): Eukaryota > Metazoa > Chordata > Mammalia > Carnivora > Otariidae > Callorhinus > Callorhinus ursinus. The sequence continues at coordinate 23,749,556 of NW_027397078.1, forward strand.
AAGTATGAGGGACACCTCTGTATACCTACTAAACAAAGGACATTTAAGTGTCACTTACTCTGAAAAGGCCTAAAGCACATAGAATCTGAGTGGTGATAAGGGTGAAGTTCAAGTTTCTTGGGTAATCTCATGTTCCTGAGATGACAATACTTTTGAAACTCTATTTCTAGAAATTTAGACAAGAACTATCAAGTCAGAATACACTGTGATACAGTTTCAGAGATTTGCACGGGGATTCTTATCAAAGGCTATTCCCTGAGACATGCAAGCATAGTGAAAATGTAATTCTGAGTACAAAAAAATATAACATTTAAAATCATTTTGGTTTCTCTACTTCTCCCTTTAAAGAAATTATTAAAATAAAAAGATTTATCTTAATAGTCTAAGCTCTTTATGTTTTACCTTTTTTAAAAAAATTTCTTTTCATTTATTGAAAGGCCAGGCACGGCAGGACGCTTTCACAACCATTCTCTCTCCTCAGACTTCCCTTCAAAAGATCACTTCTTTAAAGGTACAGAAATAAAAATACAGTTCTTACAGCTGAAACAAACTTAGTGGAATACTGAAATCATTAACTGCATTTTAAAGAATGCAGTTCTAATTCTTCCCTTTTGGAAACTGTAACACGAAAAAATTAAGCAAACTTAAAGGAAACCTAAAGTGACCAGAACTTTTAAAGAATGCAATTGCAATTCCGTACTTTTGAAAAATATGAAAAACAAATCCAAAATACCTCTCTATGTAAATTAAAGCTCAAGCCATGGTATTTAAAATTAAAATGATTTACATAATCTACTATACTTTGTTTTTTTAAGTAATTAACCTTCCTGAGGCTGATTTTGTTCTCCTTAGCGTTTGCTTAACTAAAGTACTTAATAAAATTTCTACAGAATATATTACCATCTCCATAGATGAGTATTATTTTGAACTACAATCTGACAAAAATCTAACTACATTTAATTATGCTTGATTAATCCAAATGTCACTGAGAGATTTATAGAACAGAGAAATATTTTGCAGGTTAAGTTCATACTCTTTTCACTGTTTAGTTTCCTGGACCCAGTATCACCACCAACCTACTCTGTAGTTCTCTAACATTTCCCAACACCCCACAAAAAATATGTCTTAAGAGTCTAAACTGGGCCACGGGACCCCAGACATCAAGCTCTGGTGCTTCCAACAGCTGAAGTCGCTTGCAGCCAGGAGGTGGGAGGCGCACTGCCCTGTAGAGGTGACAGCGCTGGAGGGAAAAGGGTGCAGAGCCGGGGGTCACCCTGCGGCATGGGGCTTCGGGCTTAAGAAGTGCTGTGAGGACACCCATGTGTGTGATGGGGTGGGCTCTTGCTTACTGCAGAGGGCCACTGTGTCATGACACAAAGAGCAGCCCTTGTCCCGGCCACACGGATGCCACACTGACCCCATCGCCGGGATCAGGGGCAATTCAGGTCCCTGTTGTAGAGCCTGACGAGAAGGCGGAAAAATAGGTTTCTCAAGGCGTCTGTGACCACGATACTGCTGTCATTTTATTTTCCTCATTTTTAGGGGTGACCACGGCTGATGCCAACCCAAGGAACTGAGAGGGAAGCCTTCTCAGGCAACCCCTTCGTCCTCCTCTAAAACCAGTGTGGAAGTGGTACAGAGGGTCACTCCTCTCAACAGGCTGCTATTTTAACTCCAGCAGCAGCATCCCCCTGTTATAAGTGTATTTAAATAATGATTTCTGAGGTCCTAAAAAGACACGTGGAAACTGCTGTCATTGCATTTTGGTTATGAGGAAACATCAGTGCACACCATTCAATGAACGTGGACAGTAAAAGCTGGCTCCTCTCACCTGATCAGGGTCCCCCCGGCCCCGGCCCCGTGGGGAGCCGCAACAGGCTCCGGGGCTCCGGCTACCTAGAGGCGCGCTCGGCCCTCGGCAGGGTCCCTGGCAGAGCCACATACAGAACCAGGCACATAAGACGGACTCTCCCAATGCCCAGGAATATATGCAAAAGTGAAAAGAACTCCGGAATCACAAACACTTCCTCATCTAAGGAACACATCTGTCCATGACGAAAACAACACTTACAGGGCTTGGGGCCCCCCAACTAGCCCCATGAATCCCCTTCCTGGCTTTATTTTTCTCCACTGTACTGATCTGCTCCACTTTATTTCTCTCTCCACTGTACCGGAAACGTTCCTCGTTTTGTGTCTCTTGTCGGTTTCCCCTACAAGAACGGGTCGTGAGGCAGGGATTTCCGTTTGCTTGATCCCTGCCACGTGCCCAGCACTTCGCACAGTAGCTAGCACACCACATTCATTATTTAAACGGAGGAATGAACACAACTTTCCTTTCCACGACTCCTCCGTCTACCACTTTCACTTCATTCGTCCCTGACACGTCGGCACACATTCAGTTCTCCATTTCACACCGGGACAGAAACAGGGCAAACACCCTGACTTTCGGGGAAGGCACTGCATGGTGGAGTTTGGTACCTAGAGCAAGGCTGTCACTCATGCTCCTTGATCATTATGCTGGGCTCTGAAGGTGAGGAAAGTCTGCCTGGTGGAATATGCTGGCCGCCGAGGAAAGGACACTTCAGCCCTAACAAAGGGCCCCAATAAACCCCCACCCCGTTGTCCACCTGTAAATGCACTTTGGAAACATTAACTCGTGTGCCTCTAGAGTAGGCCCCAGACCTACGCACCACCTCAGCATATTCATGAATAACAAAAATAATCCTGATGAGGACAGCACTCCTCTCTCAGTGAACCAAATTTTTAAATGGGCTGAAATGAAAAGACAGGAAAGAAAACCTGCATCACAATCAAGCTCTCACCAGGGTCAATGCCCTCAGTAAGACAGCTGGACTAGCAACCTGTTAATTGAAAATAGCTTCTACTTCTGTTGATAACTCTGATTATGTGCTAGTTTGAAATACTCTATCATATTTAATTAACTAATTAATAATTGTCGGTGGCTGATAACTTCTTAAGTTCATTACAATGTCCTCTATTTTCAAACCAGAAGGTACTGATACCTCTAATCAATGGAACAGGAACCTGAGTTAAAAGTTATCTTTCCACACAGAACAACAAACAAAAATCCTGTATTGATTAAGTTATTAATGGTTCTTTCCTGCTAGCGACATTGGTCTCTTCTGTTTACTTTCATACAGATTATGATCATGAAGGACATTATCTTCAAAGTCAATGTTTACGCACCTGGACCACGAGGAAAGATGGCAGAATAAGCGCATGTTTATATAAGTGCTCCTGCCCTTCAACACACGCATCCAAAAACTGAAAAAGAAGCTGTCCATTATGAAACTAATAAAAGCCACCACCCCATACCAAGGACTCCAGGGGGAGTGTCTGACAGATACAGTGAATGCTCAGAGGAGCATTCTCGCATTTGCCAAACAGACCACAGTTGCTGGGCAGTCTGGGAGAGGTTGTCAAAGGAGTGGACCCATCATTTGTTAACCTGGAGACACAAGGACCGGCGGCAGTCCGGAGAAGCCCAGTGCACGCTGTGCGGGTACATTTTCACGACCAAACCTGGGAGGGGAGGGTGAGAACGCAGGAGAGAAACAGTAACAGAGACACACAAACGCTGACCACATGTACCGCAGCAGAGTGCAAGTACAAAGCCTCCACACTCCTGCCAGGGCGACACCTAGTGGAAGTGGGGAAGCTCAGGCGGATCCTTCTCCCCCAGGGAGACCCGGGCACCCCAGGGCAGAGGATTCAGCAGCACCTGCGGAAGGCACTCGGAAGACAAAATATCCCAAGGAGCTTCGCTTCACTCCTCATTCCCCTATATCCAGCGAGCCGACAACCTCCGCTGTTACAAACCAGCAGTATCTAGCTTTACAGTTTAAGTGCTAAGGTGACCAGACACTTTCCACTTGAGAAAAGAGGAGTCGAGGAAGATTTCTCCACACTCTTCTTGGGCAGCAAGAACTGGTCCCATGCAAAGACAAATAATAAGCAGAAAAACCCATCATGATACTTGTGCAACAATAAAAGAGCAAAACAACCCAGAGAAAAGGAAGGAAAGAAACCTAAGACAACTAAGTACACTCTAGAAACAGAATGATTTTAGAAACCACAAAAATTGTAGACAACACAGTTCAGCCTTCCAAGAAATGAAACAAGAAGTCAGAGAGGACAACATAATGAAAGAAAAAAGCTGGCAGAGCTAAGAAAAGAGAGATCAAAAATAAAACTGTAACAGAAGTGAAACTCACACGGTGAGCATCTAGGCCTACTATCAACACTGAGTTAGTGACACAGGAGGATCAGACCTGAGGGAAAAAATTCACAGCATCAAGAAAGACAAGGGGATGAAAATAATCAAAGGAAAGATAATGCGAAAGCCAGCTGACACAGAACCAACACAGGGACAAAGTACTGAAGAAGAGAACAAACTGAGAAGGCATGGAGTAAGGCACGGATGTCAATGTGTAACGCTCATCATGGACCAGAAAAAGCCAACAGACAACTGTCAGTTCTGACACAGACTTGAACGAAGTCATGAATTTCAAGGATAAACAAGAAGCCCCAAGCACTCAGTCCAAATAAGCAGGTCATCTACAATAGGGTGAAGAACAATCTGTCTGGACTCAGGCCTCTCAGGACCAAACGCTAGAAGACAATAAAGTGATGCATCCACAGAATCGAGGGAAAAAGGATGTGATCCAAGAATCTGAGAGGCAGCCAAGTTACTGTTCATCAGGAAATGCAACAGTGGCGTATTTGTAAATATGCAAGAAAATCCAACCAGAGCTGAAACCCAGGCCACCAAAGGCTAAAAGCAAGGACTGAATGTGGAGGCTTTGTACGAAAGGGCTGGCAGTGAACACGGAGCTAAATGAAACATAGAATTAAGTCTAAATAACTCTAGTAATTACCTACAGCTATACCCTCTAAGTTGCCTGTCTTTCTAGGTAAAAGCTGCCAAATCCATTCGATTATCTCCTCTAACTAACTATGCCAAAATGAAAACACACAAAAGAAAACCTCTCCTGAATGCAATTCTCTTGCACTATAGACACATTTTGGTTTATATCTTACCCTTGAGGGTTAATATACCTAAGAAATTCCTCAAAAGTGATGATGCTGGTTACCTGGTGCACCGCTGAGAGCACAGGCCCAGGAACAGGACGACCCAGCTCCTCACTTGGGTTCTTCCATTCACCTCGGCAAACCCAAGAACTGCTTTCGAACGCATATGAAGAGCAGAGGTCACACTTGCATGGCCCACCTCACGGCACTCTGAGGATCAAACGGGATGCTTTATGTGAAGGTTCTTTGGAATCTATAAGCAAGGCTATAAAATCGTCTCACTTGATTGGATGGAAAGAACCCACTATATTAAAGAGCCAAAATCAGATACTCAGAGACAAAAAAAAAAAAGGAACAGATGGTTCCTGTGGGTCCATCCCTACTTCTTTCCTTTCATTTCTCTACATTTCGAAGTCATTTCTCAACACTATAAACAGGAGATTCGGTATTTCCACAGCTCCTGGCCTGAAATATTTCTACTTTGGAAAGAAAAATACTTTAAGAACGTAGAAAGATATTGCCCCACCACCCAAGGTAAATGTCAATTTTCATTTCTTGATTCATCTAGTACTTATTAAGCCCCTATGATGTGCCAGGAACTATTCCAAACAGTAGATGTAGTCCCCCAATACTAAAAATCAAGTAAATGAGAGGGAAACACAGAGGAAATGGGCGAACTAATTGAATTTAGCTGAAGAAGGGTCGATGTCTATTTATTTTACAACCTCTATGTAGCAATTTGACCATGTGCTTTGACAACCTGAGCAAACAGCCAGAGGGATGCACCTGGGTTCAGAGAAGCATGTATAGGCGACAAGAGGCAGAAACCAATGTGTGGGCCACTAAGCTGTGAGAACCCGACATGTTCCTGCAACTCTTCTCACGGTTGCTCTGGGAGCAAAGTTCAACTCTTAATGCAGAAAGCAGACAGGAGAGCCAAGACTACTGGGGTCAGATGGAGAGGAGTGAGCCAGAAAGTCCATTAGTAGAAGGACTACCAATGAAGTCATTAAAACACCGTAAGAAACCTTTACTTTTGAAAAAGACCTGTAAAGGGAAAAATGGGATAGAATTTTCCCACCTGTTATTTTCCTTCTTCAACCCTTAAATGCAGCTTGTGGGGAGGGCCTAACAATCTCCTCAACCACATGGTAGAACATTGCCAGAACAAGGCAGGAGGGACCAGCCCTGAATTTGTGGCCTCCTTCCCACTACAGTATTTCATACTTGAAAGTATAAAGGTGTATGTTTAGAAATGGAGGCCCTAGTAAGATAATGATATGCTATCTCATGTTGGTAAGAAAGCCAAGGACTTCAAATGGAAAGGGTCATTATTTTCACATCTCTTACACAAGGAAACAATCCTATGGCACAGCCCCATCCCCAAGACACGGACTCCGTCCTCAAGCCTGCAGGCTTCCATATGGACCACTCCGTCCCCCCTCTCTCAGAAGTCCATCTGTCTTTCTCTTCTCTGATGGATTATACGAGTTCTCTGATGGGATCCTTCTAAGGATGGAAGAAGAGATGAGACCTTTCTAAAGATGAAGGGAACGACCACGAGCTCAGGTAACATAATGAAATGAAACAAAATCAGACTCAGAGGAACGAAGAGAGAGGGCCGCCACTGACCCATGTGCAGCTGGTCAGAGCACAACTCATCCCAGGGAGACCCCTCCTACCCTGGGGGCCCCAGCGGAGAAAACACCACCACCGCCATGGCACTCAAGGAGGGGAATACTTTACAAAGGACAACTTTTCCACCAGTGCACTCAATACTTAACTATTGGATGGAAGCATTTATATGGGCGTCAAGAGAAGGCAGAGTAGATGATATGAAAAATTACAGTGAAGAGAACCACATCCTGTGGAGCAGTATAAATTGGGCCTTTAATCCAGGCTCTTGGAAGGCTTCTGTTGTTGAGGGGTCAACACAACCCTGCTTCTCTTTCCTCACCCCAAGGCCTCTGCCCAGTCCGGCTTTCAGCAAAAAAGTAAAGGAGTATGAAAATCAGATCGACGATTCTAAAACTGGCCAAAAAGTCACAAAAATGAAAATTATGAAAACCAAGGGCATTTTTCAAAATAAACTAGAAAGAGCTTTTCCCTTCAATAGCCGATTTTTACACTAGTAAAGTGCATCACACAGGGACTTCCAATTCCTCAGAAAACTACAAAGGAACAGAATATGATAAGTAGATTGGCAAAATTTCTACGTAGCATAAAATGCCTCTTCCCACTTTTCACAAACTCGACAATGACCGGAAGGTAGTTTTTCACTTAAGATCTTTGAAACCAAGGGGTTAAGTGAAAAATCCCAAGACAACTTTTGGAATGCTTTAATTGACAGAACGGAAGTACACAAATGAATTTTAAAATAAAATCAATGCATCAGAGAGTAAGAGCTAATGTGAAAGTTGCCGCACCTCACTCTGATCAGATGGAAGAAGGCAAAAGTTGAAATCACAGAGTGAGGAAGGACGCATATGAGAGAGGAAGGGCCCCGGGACTGAATTATTCAAGACACACTCTGCTGGTGTCTTCAACTTCCAGATCACCCAGGCCTTAGTCAGTGGTTTGGAAAACCATGGTGTTTGGTCACAAAGAGCAACCGCAGAAACTGGCTGTATGTGGAATGAGGAAGGAGCTTAGACTCCTGGGGAGAATGTAGACACTCGACTCTATGACAAGGAGGAGGGAGGTATGAGGGCACCAGAGCACTAACGAGGCTCTGTGCTCTTTTACGACAGGCGCCAACCAAACCACAGCAATGTACTAGGAAAAACTGCTCGGGTTACTACTTTAGTCAAGATCTGGAGCAGCTATAGGAAGGTTTTTGTGGAAAAGGTCCAGCTCATATAGAGAAATTACACATTCAAGCGCTGGAGTACTATGGTGCCTTGCTCAGAGTTGGTGGAGGAAAGGAGTTCTCTCTGGTTGACTTGCAGAAGACAATCTTTCTTCTCAGAGAGGACATGAGCATTCAGTTCTCTAGAAAGTTCTATTAGTCTTGATCTTGTCCCTACAAAGAAAATAACAGGGATATCCATAGTGAGTTTGAGTACAGCCTTCTCTATTTAACCAAGATGTACTCAGAGCATTTAGTTACAGTGACAATTCAAAAAGCTTTGACTTATCTCAGAATTATTCTCTATGGTTACTACAGAAAGAGAATTACTGGGACGCCTGGGTGGCTTGGTCGGTTGAGCGTCTGCCTTCGGCCCAGGTCATGATCCCAGGATCCTGGGATCGAGTCCCGCATCGGGCTCCCTGCTCAGCGGGGAGCCTGCTTCTCCCTCTGCCTGTTCTGCCTGCCCCTTCCCCTTTTTGTGCGCGTGGTCTCTCTCTCTGACAAATAAATAAATAAAATCTTTAAAAACAGTTCTTTACTCTCAGTTAAAAACCTAATCAGAAATGAGGAATGAGTGCTAATGGGTACAGGGTTTCTTTCTGAGATGTTACAAATATTCTCAAATTAGACAGTAGTGAGGGTCGCACACTCTGTGAATACACTAAAACTGTACACTTTAAGGGGGTGAATTTTATGGGGTATGTGAATTATATCTCAATAAAACTGTTATTAAAAATCCAAGTAGGTTGTGATGAGCACCGAGTGATATGTGGAAGTGCTGAATAACTATATTGTATTGTTGAAACTAATATTACACAGCACGTTAACTAAATGGAATTAAAATAAAAACTTATAGGGGTGCCTGGGTGGCTCAGATTGTTAAGCAACTGCCTTCGGCTTGGGTTATGATCCCGGAGTCCTGGGATCGAGTCCCACATCGGGCTCCCTCCTCAGCAGGGAGTCTGCTTCTCCCTCTGGCCCTCTTCCCTCTCATGCTCTCTCTCATTCTCTCTCTCTCAAATAAATAAATAAAATCTTAAAAAAAATAAAAAAATAAAAACTTATAAAGCCAAAAAAAAGGAAAAAAAATCTGATTAGAAAATACATTTTTACAGCATTTCTCATTCACCTAGTGAATTTACCACAGCTACACTAAATACTTTCCCAAGATCACCATCAATTATCCTATTTGTATAATTTAACAATTTTAATCATCAGGCTAACCATTTTCCAATTTTAAACACTGCTTTCTGCTAAAACTTGTTTACCTAATAATATATTAGAAATCAAGACTCATAATTAGTATACAACCTGCTAAACTATTTAAAATGGCATTTAAAACAAGATTCAATTAAAGCCATCTTTTTACAGTCCAAATGGACCATATTATTTATAAAGACTGCTTCTGTACTACCCAAATAACTCCCTCCAGCAGAGCAATAGCTTGCATTAATCGGTCACAGTGATGCCCAACATGTCACCTGACACAAGAGACTGAAAATGTAATCAAGGGAAATGGATCCAATTGTTTCAAGCTGATTTAGCTTAATCTTGGCCAGGGATGGTATGTGTATGTCTGTATGCACAGCCATGTGTACGTTTGCACTCACGTGCACAAACCAAACTCCTCTATGGAGATGAATGACTGGTCCAGCAATACTGTACAGAGGTCCATCACAATGCTTCCATAGAGAAAAATATCAACAGAGATACCCTTTATATCATTCATCAGAAAAGACCAACACTACTATAATGGGGCAAAATCACAAAGCTATGTCAACTATATTTGCATACAAATACCTTTCTTTCGCATTATGTTAAGAATCAAGGTTTTCAGGATAAGAAGAAATATGCACAATTAAATTACATTTGGGTGAAATATTGCAATGTTAAAATCAAATTGAAAATATCGATATGAACTTATGATTTAAAAATATGTATTGTATGGTTCTGTCCAGAAAAGGGGACTAGACAAGGTATAATATACACCCCCAACTTCCAGATAAGGGTCTCTAATACCTGTTAGAGGCAAATAGGACTCCTTGAGGGAAATGGCTGATTCTAGGATGGAGGCAGGGAAGGTGTAAGATGACCGAGATACCATCTTGGGCCAGAAAAAGCTTTCAAAGATCAGTAGGGTTTAAGCAAAGGAATGCCGAGGATCTGACTCGAAATAGTTACCAAGGATCTGACTCAAAATAATTACCAATGGCCAAAGGTGTGCCAATTTAATCATCAAAAAGATAGCTGCTACATGCAATAACATGGATGAACCTCACAGAAATCGAGACACAAAAAGATACTACATGTTCCTTTTAAGTTTAAGAAGTGATAGAGTCAGTTATAAGAATGGGTGACAGAGTCAGAATAATGGCTACATGGTGGGAATGCTAAAGGGGGAAGAGTCTGATCAGAAAGGGGAGGCTTTCCAGGTGCTAGAAATATAAATGCAAAAATGTGTCAGGCTATAAACTTAAGACTTGTGCACTTTATATATATATATGTGTGTGTGTGTGTGCGTGTGTTAAGTTCTAATTGAAACATACTGAAGGAAAGTCTATATTATCCATAATAATGCTCGAAAAAGAGAAAGCCAAAACTCATTTGTTACCGTTGAAGGTGGATTTTACCTCAACTTCTAACCTTGAAAATTGGTAATTAAAGGGAAAGATTTAAATTCTTATCCTGCCTTGTCAGGAGACACTGTACTTCAAAAGGTACCCAAATGGGGGTGCCTGGGTGGCTCAGTCGGGTAAGCATCTGACTCTTGATTTTGGCTCAGGTGATGATCTCAGAGTCCTGGGGTTCAGCCCTATGTCAGGCTCCCCACTCAGCACGGCACCTGCTTGGGATTCTCTCTCCCTCTGCCCCTCCCCCATGCTCATGCGTGTGCACGCACACGCTCTCTCTCTCTCTAAGAAGAAAAAATAATTGGAAACCGAAGATTGAATTGTTGCCCTTATTACCATAAAGTAGTGAAATCTGTTGTTCTGTGATTAGTTTGAATTTTTCTGTTTTCATTTATTTATTGTGGTAAACTATACATAACTTTTGCTATCTGGTAAGATGGTAAGAAATGGCTGTTTTTAAGTGCACAATTCAGTGGCGTTAAGTACATTCACAGTGTTGTGCAACCATCACCACCATCCACCTCCAGAACCTTGTCATCTTCCCAACGGAAACTCTATACCCATTAAACACTAACTCCTCATTCCCCCTGCCCTTGGCAACCATTCTACCTTCTGTCTCTATGAGTTTGACTTTGCTCGATACCTCACTTAAGTGGACTCATAAAGTCCGTGTCCTTTTCTGTTGTATGGATAAACCACATCTTGTTTATCTTGACTGATAATTTTAACTTCTTTATTTTTTTTCAGATTCAACCCACGCACAGACTTTCTCTAAACACTCTCCTGTCGATCTCTATAGGTGATGATAAATTGCAAAGCTTACTTTTAAAATCAAATCTATGGCAGGATAAACCTTGCTCACTGTTGTTAATACCTCCACAGTATAAGGACTCCTAGAACATCAGCACCTCTAGTGGAAGGGCTACTCTGGCTACCTGGTTCTTGCTGTCCTTCCTGTCTGGAGTGAAAAAGCTGCTCCAACCTTTCTTTAGAGATCACTTTGCTCTTCCAGTGTGGGGGGGAAAAAAAAACCACAAAGAAGATTTGGCTAAAGGTATCATCTGGCTGGTACATTCTAGAGAAAAATCAGATACTTTATAATAGAAAGCAAAGTGGGAAATTACTGTTTCGCCTTGTATTTTGAGGCATCCCTAGGTTCTCTGCTGGGATTGCTCCAGTCATCAGCTTCGGGTGTGGTCTTGTAATGACGCCACGCAGACTTATTAAAAACCGGAAGTCTCTCAAATGATTCACTTGAAAGTGCCTAAGAGACAAACAAAAATATACACCAAAGAACCACAGTGTCATTTTTCTCACATGAAATACTAACCCAAATTTTACTATTTAAAACATTAGAAACCTTAATGCATATTTTTGGAATTATATTAAAGTTAAATTTTCATAGTTAACTTAGACTGGCCAGGATGAAATTAAAGCTCTTTTAAAGGAACAAAAACATTCATTCATTTAAAACCAGTACTAAAGTACATAAAGTAAGCAGAAGAAAAAGCATTTTACTTCAGTTAATACTGCTTTGAGATACTCAATCATCTTGACTATATGGTCTTAGGCCAAGCACTATCACTATCACTGGCCAATTGCTCTCCCAGAGGGCCCATACAGAAATAAAGTTTCGGGGGCGCCTGGGTGGCTCAGTTGGTTAAGCAACTGCCTTCGGCTCAGGTCATGATCCTGGAGTCCCGGGATCGAGTCCCACATCGGGCTCCCTGCTCGGCGGGGAGTCTGCTTCTCCCTCTCGCCCTCTTCCCTCTCGTGCTATCTCTCATTCTCTCTCTCTCAAATAAATAAATAAAATCTTTAAAAAAAAAAAAAGAAATAAAGTTTCGTACATAGTAAGTTTATAAACATAAGCCCATAAGGTGATATCAAATATCACATCATTTTGATGCACTGGCATCTAAGATAAACACTCCAAATAACTGGTTAAGTAATGGTATAACACATGACATACAACACATAACACACTACACGGCTCTTAAAAAGAATGACCAGCTCTGTATGAATGGATATAGCGAGATCTCCAAGCTATATGGGAAAGCTAAAAAAAAAAAAAGAAAGAAAAGCAAAATGCTGAAATAATCATTGTGCGGGAAAAAATTATCTCCCCCCATATGTTCATCAATACAGAATCAACTCCAGGAGGCTCCATGAGAACCTGGTACCATGGTAACCTCTGGGAAAGAGAAGTGGGTGCCTTAGAGACAGTGGTGGGAAAGACTTAAGTTTTCCCTTTTGTAGCTTCTCAATTTTGTACTATGTGCCTGTATTACCTATTCAAGAAATCCTCCAAATATTCCAGACTTTAGAAATAAATAAAAGTCTGATGCCACCAATGCATGAGAAAACCTGTTACAGGAGCTTTGTTATTAAATCAGCCTATTTATATCACCGTACTATGATTACTGAATTCTTGGAACTCTGGGAAAGCCAGCGAGTTTTAAAGTAAAAGACTCAAACACTTCAGTTTATGAAAATCTGTCTCCTTTTAGATTAGTCCTGTCAATGCTTATGCAATTTAAAAGGAATCACAAGTAAGAATCACGGCTTTAAAAATCAGTGTTTTAGTTTTTACATCTCCACGTTTCGTATTTTGCTATCTCTGAGCATAAAATCAAGGGCAGGACATACCCTGGTTTTCCCATAAAACTGAAGTAAATCTGAAATGGCACCTAAGAGGTGATGTAGGGCTATTCTCCATTAGTTATTATAAAGCTTTCAAAAGTAAAGATGTCTTCATATAACTAATAAAGTACAGTACCTTTAAATAAATGACAGCATCAGTACCGACTCCTTCCATGGAATAGAGTTTTAGATCTCCTTGGAAATATCTAGCATACAGACGAGAAATTGGCAAGCCATAACCAAATCCAGCCTATCGAGAAAAGAAAATTAATACAATGAGACATGCACAAATGCTAACATACTTGGTATGAGGACTATTCAGGAAAAGTAAAATTCTCTTTTAAAAATTTATTTATTTAGAGAGCGAGAGCAAGGGAGAGCACGAGCAGGAAAGGGAGAGAGAGAATCCTTCAGCAGACTCCCCTGAGTGGGGAGCCCGACGCAGGGCCGATCCCAGGACCCTGAGATCATGAGCCAAAATCAAGAGTTGGATGCCCAACTGCCTGAGCCACCCAGGCACCCCAATTAAAAGGAATTCTTAATTCCGGTTTAAAGCAGATAAATTATTGATCCACCCTTTACAATGATGTGTATACTCATTTAGGGCAAACAACCTATTTTCGCAAAAATACTTCTTTTATGTTTGGAAAATATTAGAAATACTCCAAGTTTTGACTAATGCTTTTTTAGCATTTTACAGTAAACTGCTGGCATTTTTAAAGCAAATTCCAAATCAAGTGGAATTTGAACTGGTAACAAAACTAAACCACATCATCCCAAAGTTCCATTATCAGATTTTCTTGCTCTCTGAAGTGAAAATTAAATTGAGTAGCACAAGAGTTCAAATCTACCAGTACCCAGGCTACTACACTGAAAAGAACATTTCCTGAGAGTCTACTTCCTAAGGTTCCGGGAATGCTGATATATTTTGATATATGGTAGATCACATATGTTTAGAGAAAAGAAAACAATTCCAGTAACCCTCCTATATCTTCATGTCCTAGAACCCTGAATGTAACAGGTTGTTGGAAAAAGAAAAGGTCTCAGAAATTGCAAGAACAGTAAGAACTTACTGAGACTAATCTCAGTAAGTGTGGAGTGGAGGGGCAGATTCAGTGCCTCAAGCTTTGGCCCCTCTGATAGAATTCCGTGACTAGGTTAATGAGGGAGGCAGTGGGGTAATGCGCTCGTAGAGCAGAGGCTGCGCGGGCTTTAGGCTCAGAGAGACCTAAGTAGAAATCCACTCTGAGCAGTTTACTCAACCTCTCTGAGACTATTTTGTCATCTGAAGATTTAATAAAAAGCTTCCCTCAGAACTGCTCTGAGGATTAAATAATATAACAAGTGTCAAGTCTTGACACAGTGCCTAAAGACCTAGTAAAAGTAAATAAACGGAAGCTGCTATTACGGCTACTACAGGGCAACAATTTGACCAGGTTACATGGATTTCTACCATTTGCAAACATCTTTCCTAGATTCCTTCCTCAGGGCAGGGCCTAACTCAAAGGGTTGGGTATGACCGAGTGCGCTGTCATTCCAGGGCTTTAGTACTGGCAGAATACGGCTGGTGGTGAGGACAACATATCCATGATGATGAATGCGGTCACCACAGCAAAGAAACCAGAATACTCTAGGAAGACGCCAAGGAAATCCGCCTCCTACATTCCAGCAAGGCCCATTGTCTGCCCTCAGGTCTACCAGGGAACAGCGGAGAACGCCTGAGCCCAATACCGTCGTGGGTGTGAGGAGCCAGGTAAGCTGTGAGAACACAGAAGAGGGGTCTCTAACTCGGATTGGGTGAGGTTCATCCAGGTTTTCCCAGGGTATCAAAAGATCTGACAGGAGCTGGGGATATATACAGTTGATAATTGGGACAGATGCTAGTGGAAGCCTTTCTTCAAAAGGAGAGGCCGTATGGGACCTGGGAAAGAACGCGGACACGACCAGTGGCGGCTGTGCCCTAATGAGTGCAATGACCTTGGGCAAGGCGCTAACCTTATTTTCTCATCTATAAAATGGGAGGTTAGATACATAATATTTTAAGGTCTCTTACATCAATTCAGTTTCATTTTTTTAAAAAAGATGACGGAACAGCTGTCTGCAAATTGCTCTCTTGAGACCTTGAATAGAGGATCCACAGTCCTTTCAAACAACTGGGGAAGGCTCCAGATTTGCTTGCAGTGTTTTTTTTTTTTTTCTTTTTTTCTTTCTCTACATTTACTTAAGTAGGTACCAGAGCCTGGTGAAGGCAATGCCTTTCAAAGCTGATCTTTCAAGAATTTTCTTGACTCCTATAAAAAATGACTTCTCCATTTTCAAAATGTTGAGTTAACAAACTCTGTCTCGAATAAATGATGCAAAGTGTTGGATTTTATTCATACAAATAAAATATAATCTCACGTGCTTATCAGTCAGGTAGGACTTGAAAATGAAACTTAATTTGCACCCTCAACCATTTTGCAGACTGATAGATATGTTGCTGTGTTTAATGACAAAGGGTTCAACTGTTGTTTGTCAATTAGAAACACTCAGCAGGGGAACAAAGTGTGGCCCTAGCAGGATCTAAATGCTGCCATGGTAACCTGAGGCTTTTCTCACTGCCTAATAGAGCCGAGACAGAAAGGGCTCAGAAAATACATACGCCACCTATATGTTCCCTCCTTATGCTGTTTACTATACAAAATTTAATGTGTTCATAATCTAACATTCTAATTACATAAACAGATGTGATGGGGAAGTTCAAAGGCCCCGGGTGATCTGGGTCTCCACAGTGCGCAGTACCCAAGTGCCCAGGACCACGCGGCAGCCGTAAGCATTCTGCGGCAACTTTGCTCGCCGGCTATTAACCTTCTACCCCCTCTGAGGGTAGCACCAGGCGGGGAATGGTGCTCCCGCAGCAGTCGGAACCAAAGGGAAGTGCTTTTTCTCTACATTAGGAAGTGAGGTACTCAGCTCTGAGTGTTTCTTGGACAAAATTAGAAAATCTAAGTCCAAAGGATTCACAAAGAAAGTAGCAGTCCTCCAAATCATGCAGGAAACATTCGAATTCAAAGAGGCTAGGGTAAGGAGCCAGGGAGAAAGGCCACTCTGCTGGAGGCCCTTCTCGTGTTAATGGTCTTTCCTTAAGCAGCACTTTAAGATGCTTACCAGAGGGGCGGCTCTTGTAGGCTCCAGGCTAGGTCTAGGAGCAGTTGAATACATGTAGTTAAAAAGACGGTCTATTTTTCGAAGTGGGACACCACCACCTAGGTCACTTATCTGTAATGTACAAAATGGGTTTTTTAAAAGTCAATCTATACTTAGTACGAAGCAGGAAGTTCATTAAAGTACATACCAGGTAACTCTAAAATGTACAAGGGCTTTGAATCCCCCAGGGAAATATGGTTCCACTGTGAACGACCTAAAACAAAGGAGTCAGGGAAGGGCACTAGAATCCGACAGACTTGGGCCGAGGTCTTGTTCAGCTTCCTGAAAAATGGGGCTCGATAAGTTTAAATGAGGTAACAAGCCAAAGATCTAACGTGGTACATACAAATAAGACATGCAGGGTGCATTTTCTTCTCTTCCCTCGGATTCCTCAAGGTCTGGGTTACTATTAAATTAACTGATAAAGTATATGTGCAAATAAAGCAGTTACCTTAATGGACAAGTCTTCTTTACCCAGAGTAACAAGGGTTTTAACAGATGGGTAGGCTTCTTTTCTGTCTTCATATAGTTCGACTGTTGCTCTCATTGAGTTCTGAAATAATAAGGCTTTTTTTGTAGCATACCATTGACTCACAAACCACAATTTAAAAAAAGAAACTAGCACAGGATTACTTATTACACAATAACGCTTTTGTGGAGCAAATATTAGTTGGATTTATACACCATTTTTTTTCCTCTAAAGAACTTAGCTAAATGTGTGTTTGGATCAAGGAAAAATTGCCCGATGCTTTATTTTGATTTCATCTAGTTTTATTTCCATCCATCATACTAGGTATTTTTTTTTCTTTCTTTTCTCTTTTTGTTTTTGCCTTAGGGTATTTAAGTTATTCAACTCTTAACCAAGAGGAATGTTTTTATCGCATGTAAGGAGGCTGCAGAGGCTCATTGATGCACTTTAAATCCTTATCAGTCTGCATTTACAGAGCACCTTTCCTCTAAAGAAGGCGGAAAACCTGAGAGTATTCATGCTTCCCACAGAAATTAATCATTTGGCTGGAAAAAAAACAAACAAAAACGCAGAAGCAATGTCAGTTAAAAAGAAATTCTGAAAAAGCCACAGCTGTTGAAGAGAAAGTTCACAATTGAATGCCCATCTCAACCTTAAAGTGTTACATCAGTGACATTATAATTTTGGGAAGCAAATCAGCATAACTGATTTTTCAGGTGTTCAATTTAGGGTTTTACACATCGGAAGAAATGAAATTGTAGCTTAAACACCTTGTGCCTATAATACTGCTCTTAGAAATGCCAGGAGCTACTGATTAACAAAAGCAACAGCTAAGCCATAGAGAATCTAAAGAGGTTTTGTGCTTTTTTTGTGTGGGGGGTCCCTCTTTTTGGTCCAGCCCCTCACCATCTTTCCCCTCTGCTTCCATCAGAGCTTCTGAATGGACTCAAATACGTAAAAGGGTTATGGGGTCTCTCGGTAGGAAAAGAACTGTTGACGCACCAACGTGCTTAATGTTCGGAAACATAAATATGCAAACACATGTATTTATTTTGATCTGGCTACCATCAATAAAGCCTTTGCCAGGTCTGGAAACTAAAAAGCATCTCTAATCTCATAACTGAAGAAAAAACAGTATGGATTTTTACATAAAATCACTACGGTACAATTAAGCTTCAAAATCAATATGTACTAATATTCACGAAAACTATACCATACACAGCAATTTTTCATCTCACAGTGTACAAATGATAAAACCCACAGGGTATCAGAAATAGAAGTTTTAAAATGGTTATGCAAAACCTTTTTCTTATGCTAATCTAATGAATCCATTATGCCTTGAATCAAAGTAATTTAAAATGAAGACTTCTTTCCGTGTTTTTAAATTCCACTTACCTTGAACAACTCAAATAGCATGTGAAACAGGTGTGAGGGCACATAAACTACCTGAATAGGTTTGTCTGGAGCTTTGGCTGAAAACAGACACAAAGACCATCAATGAATAAGGACCAAAACTATAAGAAAGTCAAGAATGTGGCTGGCATTCTATTTTCCAAGTACATAAAAAAGAACTCTACACGAAAGGCTAATTTAGGTTTCCACCTCTAAAGGCAGGGCTGAGAAAAAGCAAATGCTTGGAAGTCCAACAAACCCAGGGAGAAATCCGGCTCCTTCACTTACCAGCCATGTGACCTTGGGCAGGTTACTCAATCTCTCTGAACCTTGGCTGAGCAAAATTGGAATATTATCATGTATGTCGTAATATTCTGAGCATTATATAAGTCATCTAAATATCACTCAGTGTTTTTCAAATTCGGCGACACCACCCCCAGTGGTGACCCCAGTGGTCATCATGGGGAATGTGAAGCCACAGAGGGAAAGGGGTGCATCTTCTTGGCAGACTAGACTAAGGAGCAATGTTAACTCTGTCCAATTTCAACAGACAAGACATATTACAGAGTAGAATTTAAGGTTCACATAACTTTTCTACTAGTAGCTAGCAGACAACCCCCCCCCCCCCGCCCACAACCATGCCCTCCAGAGACCCAAAGCCCTTTCTCCTTGCATCAGGGATCTCCGGAGGAAAATACGAGAAACACTGCATCCCATGTCAGGCACTAAGAACAGCGTGGGCTATAAAGTAGATGGTGGAAAATTTGGTCCTTCCTCCTCATGACCCAAAATCACTTAAAAGACTGAAACTACTACATGAACATTCTCCAGTAGAACAGAGACATAGTCACCCATGTTATAATTTTCGACCTGACCTAACTACTTCCTCTAATAAAGTAAGTAACAGGGATATAAAGTAGAGCAAACATTTGTTAGGCTCTTAGCAGTTGATGAAAAGCTTACATATGCATTATCCAAATGAATCCTCATGACACTACAGTGTGGCTCACAGGGAAGGTAGGTTATAGGTGAGGACACAGGCTGTGCAGAGGTTATGTGACTTGCCTGCTGAAGCAGAAGAGGCCTGAAATGGGACAACTGAACCAAGAGTTTGTGACTCCGAATCCTGAACTCCTTGATGATTACTTTTGAAATTATTCAGTAAAATAAAGAAAGAAATGAAATTTCTAAAAAAGAAAAAAAGTAAAAGTCCTTCTACCATTTCCCATCTCATCCCCCAGTCTGCACTCGGAGGCAGCCACTTGCTACTATTTCTGCTTTAGTCTTTTGGTTGACAGTATTTCCATTCTGGTCTGCAAGCCTAATGAACTCTTCTGTACTCTGTCTATAGGTTTTTTTTCAAAAGCTGAAAATTAAGGGGCACCTGGGTGGCTCAGGCGGTTAAACATCTGCCTTCGGCTCAGGTCCTGATCTCAGGGTCCTGGGATGGAGCTCTGCATCAGGCTCTGTGCTCAGTGGGGAGTCTGCTTGTCCCTCCGCCCCCCCCCCAACTCAGGCTCTCTCCCGCTCAAATAAATAAAATCTTTTTTTTTAAAAAGGCTGAAAATTGACAGTGTTGGAAACATCATAACTAGGTAAATATGGATCACTGCAGGGCAGCCACGACAGTGTAGTTGAACAACATTTCCTTCCCTGTGATTCCAATGACGCTTCATGGGTGACATGAAGAAGAATGTTCTCGGCCTTAAGGTGAAATGGATTCTCTTAATCCTCCACCCACATCTCAAAATCATGCTACCCTTTTTTTCGGTTACTGAATATTTGGACTGTGCCCTTCTTACAGTTTTGTTTCCTGGATCTTCTAACTACCCTTCCTCTTCGGTAACTGGACAAGAAACATGCTCTCTGCACCGTATCACTGAGATCTTCCAGCTTCTATTCTAGTGCATGGTATCCATTTCATTCTTTAAGATTTTTCAAATTAGAATTGATTGCCTTCCAAACATGCTGCATAGCCATCATTTTCAAACTGTTTTTGAATGAAGTTCTAGTATGTTCTTCACTATTTCTTATGTCCATATTATATACACCATCAAGTCAGTCAAGTACCCTACCTCAGAGAGGTGCCCTTGGGAAATAAATTTCTCAATCCTTACACCTCTGACTCACTTGAAGGTTTGGCTTAGCACAAAATTCTGCATTCAAAATCATTTTCTCTCAGAATTTAGAAAGCGGGGGCGGGGGGGCGGGGGGGAGAGGTAGTCTCCTGGCCATGACAGTGCAGCTGGTAAGTTTAATGCTAGTCAGGTTTTCCTCATGCTGCTGGGTGTTGCCCGAGGTCTGATAGACCTTGGTAGTTATACTCTTCTTGAAGAATGAGGAACTGGATGAATCATTTGAGGGAGCCGGTGTTCATTTCCCCCTGGGGCCCTCAACTAAAGGAGAAGGCTGACTTGGAGCCCTGCGTATCTGGTCAAGACTTCTCAAGTGACTTTAGGATGGGCAGACAGTAAGCTGGCTTCTGACCGGAGGGTGCCCCAAATTCTCAATGAAGAGGGCTTTACTTTGGGCTAACAACAGGTATGTGAACAGCCCCACTTTTTCCAAGGTTATTCTTGAAGAAAGTACTCCTATTTTTAATTTCTGCCCCAGGAAAAATGCTTGTGACTGACTGTAGGCAGAGCACAGCCCAAGCCCACCGGTGCTCTGCCTTAGACCAGCTTTCAACTGACCCCTGCCTTTTGGCTTCCCTTTCTAATGCTTTGCACCTACTGGCTCTGCTCCCAGGGTCCCCGCATCTTTGCTGCAGCCTCTCCTTTGTGGCTTCTTCTGCTCAGTCCATGATCAGCAGACCTCCATCGGTTTACCCTCTGGCAGGAGGTAGGACCAGTGGTCCACTGATGACTGCTCCTGGTTTCTTTGCTGTTTTTCTTTGTATTCCTTTATTGTCATTTTAATGGATCCCCAGGAACAAGTTGAACACTCAGGCTATCTTGTACCAAAAGGCATGATTAGTTATATAAACAGCCTTCTGAATTCAACCTTTCACTCCAAATCTTTTTCCAGATCTAATCTTTGATATTTTTTTTCTTTTCACTTGGACCAACATTCTCTAGGAGTCATCTGTAGGCTTACTCAATTACTTGTACTTTTATTTTCTTTGGGAACATTATAGGTTAGATGTCTTTCCTTCCTTTTAAAACCAAGTCCAATGCTTTTGTCCATGACTCTTAACCTAATCCTGGGTCCAAAGGCTTTTATGTAGTGGACCCTTAATAGATGTTTATTAACTTTCTAAAATAGAGCACAAATGCAATATGAATGTTCCATCAAAGGGTACATTTTTAAAAGTAAGTGGAAAAAAATGGCCCAGGTTTTTCATGCTCAAGACTCAAGAAATAATCAAGTCTCTATTTTACAGAGTCATTGCTTCAAAAACCATTAGCTGAAACAACATTTAATGAATACCAACAAAACTCCACATGGGATACAAAGAATTTTATTTGGAATCTTATAGGACAGTTCTCCTATAAAAATGAAAAAACTAGAGGCTAAGCAGAAAAGAAATGCATTTAAGAGAAAAGGTAGCTGGGCACTTAGAGATGATTAATCAAGTCCCAAAGTCAATGGATAAGGCTATTAGAAACAGTACACAGTATGGTTCAAAGTCATACTGGGAGTAATTCCTGATTCTGGCATTTAATAGACACACTAATAGGTATTGAAAACATCTGAGCCTCAGTGTTCCATATCTGATATGGGCACAATACATATCCCATTGGGTTAATATAAGGATTAAATGGGATAATAGTGATAAACTAGTTTACAAAGAGCCTGCCACAACGTAAGTAGTCAATAAATGTTGGCTAGTATCATTACTAAAAGATTAACTTTATGGTGTTAACAGGACTACCAGCAATGGCTTTTCAACTGTTGTATAGGACCCCTTGACTGAAA
Source organism: Callorhinus ursinus (assembly GCF_003265705.2). NCBI lineage: Eukaryota > Metazoa > Chordata > Mammalia > Carnivora > Otariidae > Callorhinus > Callorhinus ursinus. The sequence goes on from NW_027397078.1 coordinate 23,771,697, forward strand.
ATACCCACAAAAGTATCCAATATAGGGAAACTAGAAATCAAAGATCCCAGGACAGATACACACCTTTTCTGTGAACCCTCTTTCTTTTTTTTTAAAAAAGATTTTATTTATTTGACAGAGAGAGACACAGCGAGAGAGGGAACACAAGCAGGGGGAGTGGGAGAGGGAGAAGCAGACTCCCCGCCGAGCAGGGAGCCCGATGCAGGGCTTGATCCCAGGACCCTGGGATCATGACCTGAGCCGAAGGCAGACACTTAACAACTGAGCCACCCAGGCGCCCCTGTGAACCCTCTTTTTTAAAAAAAAAAAAAAAGATTTTATTTATTTATTTTGGAGATAGAGAGAGCAAGAGAGTGCAAGCAGGGGGAAGAGCAGAGGGAGAGAGACAAGCAGACTCCTCACTGAGTGTGGAGCCAGGCACAGGGCTCGATCCCACGACCCTGAGATCATGACCTGAGCTGAAATCCAGTGTCAGCTGCTTAACCGACTGAGCCACCCTGACGCCCCTGTAAACCCTCTTATAACAAAGTATATATAGTATGACTTGAAGTTTTCTTTTTTAAAAACTTTTTAAAGATTTTATTTATTCATTTCACACACACACACACACACACACACACACACAGAGCACAAGCAAGGGGAACAGCAGGCAGAGGGAGAGAGAGAAGCAGGCTCTGCACTGAGCAGGGAGCCCGATGCAGGACTCGATCCCAGGACCCTGAGACCATGACCTGAGCCGAAGGCAGACGCTTAATGACTGAGCCACCCAGGAGCCCCTGACTCGAAGTTTTCATGTTGCCCACCAAACCCAGAGGTATGAATGAACCTCTTGACAGGAAAGACTAATCTAGAAATGGTGAAGAAATGCAAGTAGTAACCATAAGTCTTATCATTCCCAAGTCAACCCTGACTTCCAGGAGCCACCCTTTTAAAAATACCCAGTTTGTGTCTGGTGCTGTATTTAAGGCCCGAGAAACAGTACCCTTTTATCACCACACAAGGCGATCTTACAGACAAGGAAGTCGCTCCTCGCGTTCCCCCCACCACCTGGCTGGCTATAAAGCGCACACCATTCCTCTGAGCCATGCTGCCTCACCTTCACCAGAAGGATCCAAAACAGGTTTAAAAAAAAAAAAAAAGAGGTATCTTTGCTTAATGTTTTGGCAAGTGATTTCTCAGGAGAATCATAAAGCTAAAATGAGAACAACTGTGACAAAATGGATGCTTGTCTCTGGAGAAACCAACGTGGGTTGCCACCGGGGGCGAGTCGGAAAAATCTGAAACCTGATAGAAGATAAACACCTGTTATTTCTAATGCTCCTGTTAAGTGCTATTAAATGGCTAATAAAGGAAGTTCATTCGAGCTGGCTCCCAATATCCAGAATTCTAGTGATGACTGGTAAATACTGATGGTGTTCATGTAGTATGTTATCCATGGTCGTATTCACTAGTTTCTCAGGGGTCTACAATGGCAAAGAAAAAAACCCCCAAAGATTCAGAATGAAAGATGGTATGTCAAACTAATGGAACGATTCTCAGGAAGCACCACAGCTTCTCTCGGGCTAGCGGCAGCCTCACTACTCTCAAGTGCAGAGCAGAGGGCAGTGCTGTTACTCACGCCTGTTCAAGGCGCCCATTGGGTAATGGAAGCAACGTGAAAGCAGCAGCTCTGCTAGTTCACACGGGCTCTGAAAATGAGTCATGGGAATCTGGATCTGATGGATTTCCTTCCAGGAAAGCTGAGATAGGCGACACGCTGTGGGAAACATCCACTCTCTATAAAGTGACATCTACTTAAGGTGTTCAGGACCAACCTCTGACCTGCATCTCTCCCACGGAACTTGTTAGAGCTGAAGCACAGCCTTTAGCCTTGCCCCCAAAGAGATCTGCCATTCAGAAAATCATAAAGAGAAATCATAAACACATTGCGCAAAGCAACAGGAAACTAGAGGCTGCCTATAACCAGCAGCATTCATTTATCTTAGTGATGGGAAAGGGGGCTTCAAAAATCATGCATGAGACAGTGCCAAAAATAGTCGTTAATCTCCTCTCCTGGTAAGGTGCACTGCCCAGTGTGACAGCCTCACTGAGAAGAACTGTGTGACACAGCTGACTGCTGGGAATCAGCAAGAGCAGGCTAGCCGCTCTGGCCTTTACGGTGACTCAGGCTGCCATTCATGCAAAAGAGCAATTGGTTACTACCTGCGAATTTAAGTTCCGTGTTTGACAAAGAGAAGTGTGCACGGTGAGGTCAGGCCTCACTTAGCCAGTATGACGAAGAGAGAAGACTGAGATGCTTCTACTCAGGAATACTCAAGCGAAGTGCATTCACTTCTGGCAGTGTATTGATCCAAAATATGGGCACAACTCTGCTCAGAGAACCCAAGAGACTTACAAAGCAGCTCTGATTCCATACCTTCTAGGAGAATGTAGGGGCAACTGTCCTACAACAACAGTCTCACGTCTTTTCACATGTTGATCTCATTATAAGCAAAATACATTTTTGGCATATTTTTGAGAGGGAATTTGGTTGATCTTTAATTGTAAACGCCCACACCGTATGTAAGATTCAGTCATTCCACTTCTAAGGACCCAACCTACAGAAATGCTTCCACGTGTTCACAATTTTCCCACCCTACAGACACAGACACACCCTTCACTGTTCATTATAAAGAATATGGGAAAATTAGAAATCCTAAATGTCCGCTCAATGGTAAATGACTAAATAATGGCAATCTACACTGTGGATAATCTCTACGTGACATTAATACATGCAAAGATCTTCAAGGCGAAGTCAAGAATACCAGTTACAGAACATGTATAGTTTCAACCCCATTTACGTAAAAAAAACAAAGCTCTGTATGGTCCTGAGAGAGTAAGGGGACTTCCACTTCTTTTTTTTTTTTGGCAGATAAAGGTTGGTTTCATTGAATAACTGATCTGTGTTACTGCCGAGGCCACTATGTACAGACAAAAGAGAGGGAGTTTTATTTCTTCGTCTCTTCCTCCTTGGACAGAGTCTTGATGATTTCCTCCTTCTTGGCTTGGAGCTGCTCTTCATGGTGCTTGTGAGCCTCCTTGGTCTTAGATCTGCGGGCCTCAGCCTGGTCAGCCAGAAGCTTCTTGCGAGCCTTGTCGGCCTTCAGCTTGTGGATGTGTTCCATGAGAATCTGCCTGTTCTTGAACACGTTCCCCTTCACTTTCGGGTACAGGCTGTGGTACATGTGGCGGTCGATCTTCCTAGATTCACCCTCCTCATCCGGGTTACCTTCTCAGGCATCCGAGCATTGGCAGTACCTTTTCTCTTCCCAGTGCCCGTATGTCTGCCCTTCTGGCGGGCCAAAGTGTTTTTACGGTACTGAGCCTGGGAACGGACAGTCACAGGCTTCCGGATGATCAGCCCATCTTCGATCAGTTTTCAGATCTGCTGATGGGAGCTGGCATTGGTGATTCCATTGGTCTCGCTGGGGTCCAACCAGACCTTCTTTTTGCCACAGCAGAGGACACTGGGGGCAAGCCTCTTCTGAAGCCTGAGCATACTCATGGCTGCGGCCGCAGCACCGAAAGGAAAGGGGACTTTCACTTCTTACTCTACATTCTGTATTGTTTGTATTTTTCCAACGAGCATGTCTCTCATAACTGACAAATGAATAAAGGTAACATGCAAATAAATATAGAATCATATGACTAAGATAACAATCAGCTATAACCCTACCATCCAGAAAGCTGTTGTTTGTATCCTTCAAGATACTTTCCACTGAACTTACGCCACTACAAACTTCGATAGCCTGTGTTTAAAAAAACTCAACTTTTTCCATACATTCAATATTCTTTTAAAGCGTTATTTTGAATGGCTGCTTAGTATTCTAACCTATGGACATACCACAATTTATTTAAATAATCTTCTATTGTGGAAAACGTGGGTTGTTTTCTAATTTTTCTGTTTAAGAAAACCATTGTGATTGTTATTCTTGTACATACATCTGTGTACACTTTTATTTTCTCATAATAAATTTTCTGAAGTTTAATTTACCGGACCAAAGAATATGACCGTTACTGAATTTTAATTTACTGGGCCAAGAGAAAGGACACTGCTAGCATTTTTGGAGAAAGGCTGTATTAATTTAAACTTATACCAGAAATGTGTAAGTGTTGTTGAGAGAGTATTTTTCTAGGCACCAATTCAGAGCATGACAACATTATAATCACTGCCATTTTCAAAGTCAAAACTGGCATTTCTCCATTTTTGTTTGTACTCCTCTGATTTATTAAACACGTTTCCATATGTTTACTGCTGCTTGGCATTTGTTGTTTTGAGAACTGCCTATTCATATGCTTGTGCACTTTCTACCTTGATAACTTCTGTTCCAAGAACTCTGAGCGCAAATTTTGTACATACTCCTGTACAAAAACTCCTTACAACAATATACCTAGGTGACCAAAGAGATAGAAAGGCTTTAAAAAGAAATAAAAGATGAAAAAGCAGCATAATTTGAGGCTGTCACTGAAATACAGCTCAGGTATCATCAGATTTTTAGTCAACTTATTTGTATGTAACGTTAAATTGATTTTTCTTTTACCATTGAATTCTTCGACTTCCAGCTCTGGAGCTACCAGGTAATACTGTTCACACAGCATCTTGGCTGTTTCATAGGCATCTGCAAAGAAAGAAAAAAGTTTAGCTTTAGACATAAGCAGACAGACAAATAAACAAAACCAGGACAGTTACTAACCTGAGGGATTCACAATTAATTATTGCTTTTTAAAAACTAGTCTTTTTTGGCCATAATAGAATTATTATGACTGAACCAGAATTTCTCCTCTTTTATTAAAGATTTAACGACCACAACAACATCAAAATACCACGCTAATGACAATATGGCCAGTTCTATACTAAGCGTACATTTGTTTAGCTTTTAAATATTCCTAAAAGGCATTTTCCATGAAAATCTATAAACTCAAGACTATACTTCTGAACACCATGCAACCTGACTAAATTGCAGCAAAAAGATATTTGTTGTTACAATATTATTGACTATATCCCCTATGCTGTACATCTCTGTGACTTAATGATTTTATAACTGGAAGGTTGTATCTCTTAATCCCCTTCACCAATTTCACCCCTCCCCCACCTGCCCCTCTGGCAACCACCAGTTGTTTCCCTGTATTTATGAGTCTGTTTTTTTGCTTTGTTTTTTAGATTTCATATATAAGTGAAATCATATGGCATTTGTCTTTCTCTGTCTGGCTTATCTCACTTAGCATAGTACCCTCTAGGACCATCCATGTTGCCGTGAATGGCAAGACCTCATTCTTTTTGTTTTTTTTTTATGGCTGAGTAATATTCCATTGTATGTATATACCACTTCTTTATTCATTCATCTATCAATGGACACTTGGGCTGCTATTGTGAATAATGCTGCAATAAATGTAGGGTGCATATATCTTCGAATCAGCGTCTTTGTTTTCCGTGGGTAAATACCCAGAAGTGGAATTACTGGATCATACGGTATCGCTATTTTCAGTTTTTCAAGGACCCTCCATACTGTTTTCCATAGTAGCTGGACCAAATACACTCCCCCAAAGAGTGCACGAGGGTTCCCTTTTCTCTGCATCTGCACCAACACTTGTTATTTCTTGTCATTCTGATACTAACCATTCCGACTGCTGTGAGGTGCTATTTTTTTTGTGGGTATGATTTGCATGGTGACAGATGGTGACTACACTTACTATGGTGAACACAAGAGTAATGTACAGAATTGTTGAAGTACTATGTTGTACACCTGAAAGTAACATTGTGTGTCAACTATACTTCAATCATAAAAAAATCTTTCTTAATTAAAAAACTATATGACATTCTAGAAAAGGCAAAACCATAGAGACAGTAAAACGATCAGTGGTTTCCAAGGGTTCAGGGGGAGGCAGGAGGGGCAGGGATGAATAGGTAGAGCATGGGGCATTTTTAGGGCAGTGAAACTATTCTGTAGGATACTGCAATGGTGGATACATGTCATTATGCACTTGTTAAAGCCAGGAGAACTATACAACACAAAGAGTGAGCCTTAATGTAATCTAGAGACTTTAGTTAATATATCAATGTTGGGGTGCCTGGGTGGCACAGCTGGTTAAGTGGCCAACTCTTGGTTTCAGCTCGGGTCGTGATCTCAGGGCCGTGAGAGTAAGCCCTGAGTCGGGCTCTGCACTCAGCGTGGAGTCTGCTTCAGATTCTCTCTCCCTCTCCCTCTGCCCCTCCCGCTTGTGCTCTCTCTCTCAAATAAATAAATAAATCTTTAAAAAATAGTAATATATCAATGTTGGTTCATCAGTTGAAATAAAAAGAATTTTAAAATACCTTTTTAAATAATAATAATGCCAAAAGTTTTAAGATTTGCCAATTATTTGTAAAGAAATATCAATAAGTATTTGCTGAATGAATGGGTTTCCATGAGCCACACACTCTAAGTTACTGGGGACACTACCATAGCTTAAAAATGTCCTTTAAGTTAGCTAAAGGTAATAGATTCAGGCTGATATTTATCGAAGTGTGAGGAGCAACAGTTTGCTTTTGAAAGGGAAAAAAAAAGACATAGGGTAAGAAGATCAGGACTTTAAAGAAATAGCTGGAAGAGAATTCAGGCAGTTACATCCCAAAAGCCGGGAAACATTCAGAAAGCAAAGGTGATTATAGACTGCACAGGTGCCCTTTCTCTTGTACTGTAAGCAATCTGTGGTCAGGGTTTGTCTTACACTGGATTTGTAACTCATACAGAACTTAGTATATCTCTATTAGATGGTCAATACACATTCCTTCCTTGGATAAATGTTAAACCTCTTGATAGTTTATTTTTAAACCAGCCTTACTGAGACCGAATTCTCATACCCATGCCAGTCATCCATTTAAAGTGTACACAGAATTCAGTGGTTCGGCACAGGTGCACAGCCGTTCATCCATCACCACCATCAACTTCACACTGTCCTCACCGGGGAAAGAGACTCCATGACCGCTGGTCAGCGTTTCCCCCCACCCAGCCCTCGGCAACCACAGGTCTACTTTCTCTCTCTAGATTTGCTATTCTGGACACTTTATGTTAAGTGGAATCACACAATACGTGGTCTTCTGTGTCTGGCTTCTTTCACTTAGCAGAGTGTCTTCAAGGGTCATCCGTGTCTCAACGTGGGTCAGTACTTCATTCCTCCTTACAGCTGAATAGTATGACACTGCACATATGCACATTTTGTTTATCCATTCATCTGGTGAGGGACATTTGGGTTGTTTCCACTTTGTGGCTATTATGAATAATGCTGCTATGAAGATTCATGTCCAAGTTTTTTTGGTGAACATATGTTTTCATTTCCCTTGGATATATCCCTAGGAGAGGAAAATTGCTTGATCATAAGGTATCACAATGTTTAAACATTTGAGGAAGAGCCAGAATCTTTTCCAAAGTGAGATTTTTCTTTTAAAGTTCCACATTCACAGTTTCTAAAGATCAGATATTCAGATTACTTTAAAATGCTTCGTAGGTTCGTTTGCAATGTTCTCAACTGACACCAGGTCTCTGGAGACTGGCTTATACTTTTTTTAAATCCTCCACATCAATACTGTGCATAGATACTTAAGATTCAAGAGGAACAGGGGTGCCTGGGTGGCTCAGTCATTAAGCGGCTGCTTTTGGCTCAGGTCATGATCCCAGGGTCCTGGGATCGAGCCCCGCGTCGGGCTCCCTGATCAGCAGGAGGCCTGCTTCTCCCTCTCCCACTCCCCCTGCTTGGGTTCCTTCTCTCGCTGTCTCTCTGTCAAATAAATAAATAAAATCTTTAAAAAAAAAAACAACAACAAAAGATTCAAGAGGAAGAGAAGAAAGAAAGAGGGAAAAAGTAACCCCTACAGAATTTAAATATATTAAAATTTGACACTGTCAACCTAAAATAATATAAAGATAAGATTCAGGTATGTTCAGACTATAAATTTTGGTTCATGTACTTCATATTGCTACCGAATTAAAATTTTACATAATATTTGACATCGAAGTAAAAATTCTGATTTTATTAGACTTTTAGAATTAAACCACTATAAAGAATCACAGAGACATTAGAATAACTATGACAAGATGAAACAACGAGGGACAAAGGACATGTTACTAAGAGGAAAAAAATATTTTTTAAAACAGAGTTGATCAGTGTGAAAACAGACATTAAAGTAGGATTGATTTTAAACTCTAATAAAAGAAAATGAAATTTAGAATTATACTAAATTTACAAGTTTTTCCCTAGAGTAAAAGGAACCTCATCAAATACGTGCAAAGTCATCTTGTAAAGAGACAAGAAATCAAGACTCACTCTTTGCTTGGGCTACACCGCTAAACAAGGCTACATCTCCACCTAGTGACACGATAGCACAAAGCCGACTGAGAACCTCCAAGGCCACTTTCCTTCAACCAACAAACACTGACATCTGAAAATGACGCTTCGTTAACCACATACAAAGCCAACACACCTCCACAAAACAACTGCCCCAAGTATATAACACCTTTAAAGACATTTAAACGCCATTCTTCCATTCACTCTAAAAGGAAAAGAACCCAGTCCTGCTAAATGTGCTAGTTCCTCATGGCACTGGCTTGGCCAGGAGCGTGAGATTATAAGAGCATTATACAGAGAAAGTATTACATCAGTATAACATGTGCAAGATGACAGAGTCCAGAAAGAAACAAGCAACTTGAAACGCAAAGACACAGTATGGTTCCTAAAACCACATGTGAATAAGAATTTTTAAACCATACTCCTAATTATAGTGTATCAATGCTGTAATTAAGAATTGCATTATGGGGGTGCCAGGCTGGCTCAGTCTGTAGAACATTGGATGGCTGGAGCCAATGTTGGGGCATTGTGAAATGGAATAATCCTCCTATCCATGAGAAAGTTTTCAAGGTGCAGTCAGTTATACTGATGACAGATATTCTTTTTGGTCAGACTGGGAACTAAGGCCTAGAGTGTTTTCCAAAGCTGGCTGTATGTAGAATTCATTACCAAGTTAAAAAAAAAAAAAGACAGATTATAAAATGAACCCCTGGAAATTATGATACAGTGGGTCTGTATTGAGGCCTAGGAATCCATCTTTTAAAAAACTAAGGGGCGCCTGGGTGGCTCCGTCGGTTAGGCGTCTAACTCTTGGTTTTGGCTCAGGTTTTGATCTCAGGGCTGTGAGACTGAGCCCTACATTCCATGCTCAGCACAGAGTCTGCTTAAGATTCTCTCTCTCCCTCTCTCCCTCTGCCCTTACCCCTGCTTGTGAACTCTCTCTCTCTAAAATGAATAAATAAATCTTAAAAAAAAACTTAGCAAGTAATTCTGAAGAGAAGCTTGATTTGGGGCCCACCTGCCTAGAAAGCCAAGGCTAGGTCATGCTAATTCTGTCACTGTCTCTCCCAGGACATGAATGGTCATGGGGTACTGGGGCGTATGACAGCACATGTATACTCAAACAAAACAATTTCTGTTTAAGTTAAATAACATAAACATGAAAAAGCTTTAAAACAATATAACCAAAATTCAACTACTGGCTTACTAATTCATTTCCTTTATTCTAGAGTAAAATGCAAGTTCTACTTACAATAAGCATTCTAGTAACACTTCTGTTTTTTAATTAGAAGCCAAAATTGTAGAATATGATAATTTACCAAATTATTTTTGTCTGCAATATATTTGGGCCAGTATTTACCACCAATCTTTAAAAGCAAGTATCAGGAAATGACTATCATTGTCACCGAATATAAATGCTATTATTTTAAAAATCTGTTTTCAAGAAAAATAATGATCATAAAGTAACAAAACTGTCGGTGTGGCACACATATATACTTCCCCAGGCTACTCAAACTGTAAACACACAAGACTAAATATATTTTATCTACAGGTTAGGGTGAAGGTTCAACAGCAAGTAGCCCAAAAGATTCAACTTAGCCAGGAATTAGGTTTTTTTTTTTTAAGATTTATTTTTTACTTCTTAACCTGAGAGACAAAGAGAGAGAGTGCAAGGTGGGGAGGGGCAGAGGGAGAGGGAAAGATTCTCAAAGCAGACTCCCCACTGAGTGTGGAGCCCAGTGCAGGGCTCCATCCCAGGACCCTGAGATCATGACATGAGCCAAAATCAAGAGTCAGATGCTCAACTGACTGAGCCACCCAGGTGCCCCAGGAATTAGTTTAAAAAAAAAAAAGCACACAGGAATGTTTAATAGATTATGTAAATTATTTTATTAGACTTTTTTTTAAGATTTATTTATTTATTTTGAGAGAGTGAGAATGAGAGAGAGAGAGCACATGAGAGGGGGGAGGGTTAGAGGGAGAAGCAGGCTCCTCGCTGAGCAGGGAGCCCGATGCGGGACTCGATCCCGGGACTCCAGGATCATGACCTGAGCCGAAGGCAGTCGCTTAACCAACTGAACCACCCAGGCGCCCTTTATTAGACTTTTTTATTAGAAGATTTTCCTATTCAAAATTCACCACAGAATTCTATCAAATATTAGCCCCTATCGTAAAGACACATAATCATTTGTTTACAAATATAAGAGGCTAGACAAGGATAAATTTGAGTGACTGCTGAAAAACCAAACACGAGGGTGCCAAGGTCCCTAACTTGGGTCTAACAGGATATAAAAAACTTTCAAGCTCAAGTGTAAAAAGCCACTGTCAGTAGAGGTGACATAAATGACCATGAAGCATCACAAAGTCAGAGATATGCTGCTTTAGAAACCCTTCTAAGCTACAAAGAAATCCTGGTAAGGTATGTTTATCATCCTACCCAGAACCCATCCCAAGTGGGAACCAGAGTTTTTTTTAAGAACTGGACCTTCTCCTACTCTCCAAACCACAGCCAACTAGACAAGTGGGGACAGAACATCTAATATAGGGCAACCAATCTACAGTTTGACCAGAATCCTAAAACCTGTGGTCATGGGCAAAAAGATGGGCTGAGCCAACTAAATTCATTTGTTGAGAATTTAGGATCGAGACACTCAGGCAGGGCAGAAGACAAAAAGGACACACTGGGAGTTATTATAATCTAGAGGGCCTGGAGTGCCCACCATTCCCCTAAACGAGCTGCCCTAAACAAGTCGGTCAACCTACAGACAAGAGAAAGATGGAGGGACCATGACTTGGCAACCCCAGTTGCAAAGATACACAGAAAACAACCTTGTTTTCTGTTTCCCAGTTCCAATGTCTGTAGCTCCAACTGTGATGTGCTTCCTGCCTTTGGACTACCATGGAACCTACTAGATTCTTTTAATAAGTCTGTTTCTTGTGCTAACACAAGTGGATCTCTGTACCTTGCAACCTGAAGAACTCTAAGTAAGAGCACAAGACATTATTTCTGAACCAGAATAATGACATTGCTCTCAGGATACCATTTGTATGCTGTTATGCTGAGCAATAATAGCACGCAGGAACAACACAGGCAAGTTAACATCATTGTGAGGGCCAACTTCTGTACCAAGCATTTAAGTTTGTACCTTTAAAATGATCCTACCACAGGATTTTCCAATTTATTTCCTGTTTTCTTACAAAGACAGGAGAGAAAGGGGTCATAACGGAAGGTACCTCCCAGAGGATAACAGGAACAGCTTTATAACACTAATTCTAGCATTCACTACCAGGAGGCTATAATTTGCAGATGTGTAAAGGTAGATATTAATGTGCTAAGTAAGCAGCAAGGAGTCATGCTTCAGTGTTCTGCACATTTAATCAGTGTTATGCAAGATGTACCCCACTTTTACACATTTATACAACTGCCTAGTCAAAAATAAAAATATTGTCCCTACCCTTCTACATAAAGGTGTTCTGTAGCCTGTCTCAAGAGACCTAAGTGTGCATCGTTGTGCATTCATGAAGGCTCCGTAAGGCTGTGAGACACACACATGCGCACACGTAGGCACGTGCGCGTGCACACAGGGCGTGTGGGCTGGAGATGTGACTGTGCTTAACTCATGCAGGGTCTTCACAGCTGCAAAAATCAATAGCAGAGCTGTCAGTGAAACCCAAAACCCCTACTCCCTCCACATCAAGCTTCCAGAAACAGAATGAGAGGAAAACAGTATCTGAGACAGAGATACACCAAGTAAAGTAACTGAGAAATCTAGTAGGATATGAGAAGATAAAAAGCCAATGAAAAAATACCAACTGTTCAAAAGAGGGGAAGGGAGCAGTAAGACTTCACTAAGAGCCAAAAGATACTGTCCTCTTCGAAGGACAGCACTCAGGAGTACTGGGAATAACTGTGAGGCGTGGGCCCTTTGAGACCTTCTGATCATTGCTCCTGGGGCATCTGGGGGTAGAGATTCCAGTGCCTTTCCGCCAGAAGACACGCAAGAATTTGCAGGCCTTTTGACCATTGGTGCTCTCCACTTTGTTTATTCCCTCAGTCTTCTCTTGAGCCAGAAAGAGCATCTGCTCAGGTACCGTGACACTCAGAGAACTAAGAGCGGGCCCAGAGGCAATGCAACAGAGAGCTGACTGCTCAAATGTGCTCTAGTCTGCAGGGAGAAGAGACCTTCCGGTTTCCTGCGAGGCTGCCCAGCCCATTTCGCCATGGTAGGAAAGGGACCTGATTTAAGGCCAATACTCCATTGAGGAATAAAAAGAGGCTACACTGTCAGGTGCTAATGCATCTGGGAAGGTCGTGTGTGATGGGCATCAGTGCTGGAGAAGGAGAACAGACAAACACTATGGATTTTGTAAAGACAAGGATTACTCACATTATTTGCTGTTGCATACTCATCTGTCAATGTGGTATGAACTCAAATGTATAAAACAACATTCTCACCGAGTTATGAAAACAGGTGTTGTTATTCTCTTTTCTTTTTCCCCAATATTTTCTAAACTTTCTTCAATTAGCACTTTTTAGTATTTTGGTACCATGGTATTAGTCCTCTCAACTGACCCAACTGGGGACAGGAGTTGGATCACTGACAAAAATGCTGGATAAAGTAGGAAGCCCCAAAGTATGACTATTATTGTAAATACTAACTTCAAAATGCACATTTGAATATATAATTATCCTCTGCCAACCTTTTCAGATGTGGCCAAAGCCTTTTCCTTCAATATGGATCAGTTTGGGGTTCCAGGTCATCTTTCTTAGATAAACTATGCCACATATATCTGTGAATTCCTATCCCTATCCCTTTAAAAAGTAATAAATTTAAAGATACTTGTGAAGCAACATGAGCTCAGGTTCTTCCTGAGATTTTTACTCAGCGCTGCCCTGTAACCTAAAAGCTATCTGTTCACTGTCATTCCTCACATTTTTAAGAGACTCTTCTTTATCAAGTCTTTCCAAAGCATTCAACTTGATTTTAATGGACATAAGTCTCTTTTCTGTACTCCCATTTCTTCAGTTTACATAATACTGAAATAAATTATGGAGTCACAACAGGTGCAAAACTTATACCAATGGTCTGAGGACAAATAAATGGCCCTTAGTAAGCATCCACCTCACCACGTGGAAAAAGCACAAGAGCATTCTAGAAAGTATGCACAAGCATACTGAGTGTGCTGTGGGTATGAGTAGGCACGATTTGTGAAGGGAATGAAGGGTGGCAGAAGAGTTGACTGTGTGAACGCAGCTTGATGTGTTTATGCACTTTCCGAAACTGAAACCACCCTCCGCTGCTCAGTTCCTTATGGGAAGGGGCTGTCGAAAGACAAACAACCTGCTTTGAAAGATGCAGTGGGGGGAGAAGGGAGCACGCGAGCCCTTCCTCTTTACCACATGAGTGTGGGGCAGGAATGTGTGTGCAAGCGTGGGTGTCAGGGGAAGTGGTGATCTGAGTGGCCGAAGAGCACAGGGGGTGACTGTCACAGGCCCCGGCATCACCAGGAATCCAGGCTCTACGTTATGCCGACAAGTGGCAGGAATGATTACATGATGACACTGCCGAGGCGTCATTCACAGCACAACAGGGGTGCCCCTGGGTAAAAAGTGGCAAACGGCCAGAGAAAGAGAGGAGTCAGAGCTGCGAGTAAGCACAGGAGGAGGAAGGGGACGATGTGGCCCGTGGTCAGACCCTGACTCCAAAGGACGAAGAAATCAGGAGGCTGTGAGGTAGACCGGAGGCATAAACTTCCCACTTTCTGTCTTTCACCTATCAGTCCAACTGCTTTGCACCTTCAGCTAGTTTTCACTACAAAACTGCTGTCCCTAGGAGGGATGCAGAAGTGGATGAGAGCAATTCCGGCCCTTGAGAAATTTACCGTGCAGTCAGAGAGCCCAACGAAAGTACAGGTAAGGCCACGACCGCAAGTACAGAACAAGGGCGGGGAAGAGCAGCGCAGACAGGAAGTGCCGCAGAACGGCAGAATCTTTGCACCTGAAGAGTCAAGGGCAGCAGGCTCCTCCTCATCCTCTCCTCCGACCTGACTTCCTGACCCACGTTAGCGCCACTTCACCTCTCTGCACCACGGAAGTGCTACCAGGTGCCCAGAACACTCTTACTTATCTAGTTGCACTGATTCATCGCTTAAATCTCTCTGAAAGGGAATGAAAGACTGAAGAAACAATGAGATGATAAACACGGGTCTGTATAAGGACTCCTCACGTACCCATTACCAACCTCAACAGTTTTCAACACGTGCCCAGTCTTTTCTGTTTGTGTCATTTTGAGGCAAAACCCACATGTCATTCTACATGTGTTAACATTTCAAAATAGCATTCTAGAAGCTAGGACGCCTTAAAAAAACATAATCACAATACTGGTATCACACCTAAAAAATGAGAAGCCAAACGACTTATACGATGACCCAGGACCACCGTTAGTAAACTTGCCTGCAGTCCTTACTGGGTGCGAGCCCTGCTTCGGGAGCTCTCTCTATATTAACTCATTTAACCCTATGATAAAGATGACTTACCAAAAGCACCATTTTATACGTGAAGAAACTGAGGCCCAAAGAAGTTAACATAACATGTTCAAGGTTGCCCAGCTAACCCAAGTGTCCATCAGCTGATGAATCAACAAAATGCAGTATAGCCATACAACAGAATGTTACTCAGCAGTGAGGAATGAAGTACTAACCCACGTTGTGACACGGAGGACCCTTAAAGACACCCTGCTAAGTGAAAGAAGCCAGACACAGAAGGCCACGTATTGTGTGATTCCACTTATGTAATGTGTCCAGAATAGCAAATCTAGAGAGAGAAAGTAGACCCATTGTTGCCGAGGCCTGGGTGGGGGGAAACGCTGGCCAGCGGTCATGGAGTCTCTTTCCCCGGTGAGGACAGTGTGAAGTTGATGGTGGTGATGGACGCACGGCTGTGCACCTGTGCTGAACCACTGAAAACCAATGAATTGTGTGTACACTTTAAAATGGGTGACTTGTGGGCACCTGGGTGGTTCAGATGGTTGGGCGTCTGCCTTCGGCTCAGGTCATGATCCCAGAGTCCTGGGATCGAGTCCCGCATCGGGCTCCCTGCTCCTTGGGAGCCTGCTTCTTCCTCTGCCTCTCTCTCTCTCTCTCTCTGTCTCTCATGAATAAATGAATAAAATCTTTAAAAAAAATAAATATAATAAAATGGGTGACTTGTATGGATATGAGAATTTAAACTCAGTAAGGCTGTTTTTAAAAAAGTAAATTATCAAAAGGTTTAACATTTATCAAACCAAGGAATATTCATGGACCATCTTAAAGGTATATATTACATTCTATATGAGTTATAAAACATATGTAAAACATAAAAGCAGACCTCAAATTGCTTGTAGTTCAAAAGAAAAGGCATATATGCAGTACATAATAATGCCCTTTTGCTTTCCGAATTTGTGCCTTTTTCTCTAAGGGCAGTCAACTACCTGAACCAGGCTTTCTGATTCATAAAAGCTATTGGGCTAGGGTCCGATGAACACATGCTAGAAAAGGACTGATCCTGCTCCCTTTCCACCTGCGACCTGCAGAGGTCATGATCAACCACAGGGTTACCTTGTGAGCGAGCAATCTACAGGATTCTTAGAGAGCTGAGGCTGGGCCTATTCACCTTATAATTGAAATAATTCGAGTAGATGTATCCTACCTAAATCGAGGCCAGAACAGCTCAAAGATCCTTGGGTGAACTAAGGCCACCATGCCTGGGTCCTTCTCCCTGGGTTTAGCAATGCCCAGAGTAAACAAATAGTACAGGTTTTCCTTACCGATAGCCACTGAAGGTCTGGTCTGTTCCCCCAATGGGGAGGCTGCACCTACTAGGCCACCTCCCTTGGCCCTCTAAGCTCAAACAGCAAAGGTCACTCTGCTTGAGGTGGGCTTGAGAGCTTCACCAAGAAGACAAGGCCCTCGTCTGCTTCCTACTGAGCTACACAGTTCAGAAAAAGTAGGAGCATCTAAGATCTGTGATGAAAACCGGGAAAGCTGTGGTCATGAAAACGTGTGGGTGTTTAGAGGAGAGAGAGGAAGGCCACAGTAGGAGATCCAATCTTGAGAAGGGTATTTTGGGGATCTGAAGCTGCACAGAGTAACTGTAACACTGGAAAAAAAAAACCCTGAAAAGGTCCAGGCACCTGGTGGGTCACTTACAACCAGGAAGGCTTTCCGGGGGTAACACTTACCTTAAATAAATAATGAGGAAACTGATGTTCAAATTCAAAGTGCCTGGGTACCAAGGATGTATGGCTGTGGGGCTCTGTTCTACCCTAAGGCTACCAGAACAGTGTCCAACCAGCCCGATGGCCAGTGAACCCGTGAAGCTCACATGCCACATAGATGCCCAAACCTGGGGTGCACACCAAAAAGATGCTGGAATTTTATAAACATGTGAATTTAGCCGAACTTTAGAACGTGGATTTACATTTTCTAGAAGTTTCAGATAATGGGAGCAATCAAAACTTAGAATGTTTCTTAAGCTAACAACCATTTAGTGTTTAAGACAAAACTAGTCAATGAGGTAGAAACTCCCATTTCAAACACTGCTAATTATGCATCTTTTCCTGAACTGCCCAGAAAGAACATCTATTTGGCACAAGTGGTCTGGGCCCAGAGTGGCCTGATGAATCAGCAAAGAACTCAGCATCATAACATTATGGCCGAGTTGCCTCATTTAAACCACAGTCCTACTTGGCCTACAATCACTAACATTATAGTGGTCTCCTTACCTTTCACGACATCAGCCACATTGCAGGTGGGATCAATACTTCCAATGTGTTTAGGGTGAGCAGGATTAGTGTCACCACCAAACAGAAGTGCTAAACAAACACAAAAGGGAAGGGAGAGATTAAAAACAAAGCAGGCAATGTAGCCTTACAAGTTTTGAAAGGACTGTCTTATTTGCAAGAATCATTTTAGCATCCAGAGTGAGTGACTTAAAGCTAGAGAACACATACAATGAGGGGTGATCAGCTCTACTGGATGGCAAAGGAGGAAGGACATGCTCTAAGATCTGCTGGTTGCAGTTAGCAGGTCTGAAAGCAGTAAGACGTGCCAGGGGTCCAGTCCTTTTCTCCCTGACCCCATATGACTTGGATGAAAAAGTTATTTTCCTCCTCAGCCAAGTTTACTCACCTTCTCGGTACTCCTCCAGACAGTGATTCCAACATTCACTACTTATTTAGAAAATGCAGTCTGTACTGTTAGTGCAGGCCTGTGAAGTGACTTCACTGGGAATATTTTAAATGCCTCCATCACGGGGAGTAGTTTTCAAATATTTTTTTTTTTGTTCAAGTACCTTTCAAACTACACTAAAGGGGCACCTGGGTGGCTCAGTTGGTTAAGCGACTGCCTTCGGCTCAGGTCATGATCCTGGAGTCCCGGGATCGAGTCCCACATCGGGCTCCCTGCTCGGCGGGGAGTCTGCTTCTCCCTCTGACCCTCCCCCCTCTCATGTGCTCTCTCTCTCTCATTCTCACTCTCTCAAATAAATGAATAAATAAAATCTTAAAAAAACTACATTCAAATACTTCCACAATACACAAGATTTACAAAATACTGCTTCTGAATAAAAGCCAAAGGGAGCCCCAAAGAAAAAAGTAACCTGAATCCAAATGTTTATAAGTGTACTTATTTTCAAATCAAACAAAAATTGGGGATAACTTAGATTCCACAAAAGGAGAACTTAAATTAGGGGATAAAATAGGGAAGATTTGGGGATGCTTGGGTGGCTCAGTTGTTTAAGCGTCTGCCTTTGGCTCAGGTCATGATCCCAGGGTCCTGGGATCAAGCCCTACATCGGGCTCCTTGCTCTGCAGGGAGCCTGCTTCTCCCTCTGCCTGCTGCTCCCCCTGCTTGTGCTCTCTCTGATAAATAAATAAATAAATAAATAAATAAATAAATAAATAAATAAATAAATAAAATCAATCTTTAAAAAAAATAGGGGAGATTTTAAATTATGAAAAATGACAAATAAGGGCATTAGGCCAATGCATAAACTTCCAAATGATTAAATGGAAGAAAAACAGAGGTGTACAAGCTTATCAGTGATCTAAAAACATGTACATATATACGTAGACAGACACATTTAGGTCAAAAAGAAATTGTAGTTGTGTAAGTAGCTTAATTGAATAGTAATTAGGTTCTTTTTTCATTTAAATTTCTTATAAACTGTCAGACATTTCTATTTTTAAAAGATATACATTTGGGACCAACCCACACATAATAATTGTATAACACTCACTAATCCAAATAAATCCAATTAACAGAGATGCTCTGCCTATTTTCTGCTTCAGCAAAGAGGATGATTTAGACTCTAGACATGTAGATGCTTTTTCATAAGAATTATGAAATCAGGCAAAGAGACAATGCTGAAAATGAGCCAAAAAGTTTTTTTGTGGCAAGAATTTTGGTTTTTTTTTTTTTATCTGCTTATCATCCTGGTGAGTGGATGAAAACTCTCCATATGAGACTATGGTTTGACAATTTGCTTAATCTGATTTCAATGATCACCGTGAAATTAAAGATCAATTGCTCAGATGTCAAAATGCCAATTCAATATTCCCAGTATCAGTGTTTTTAAAACCAAAAAGAAAAACACATAACATCCTGGATAAAGACGAGAACCCACTCTCAGAGACACAGCAAAGTACTCTCTCACCCTCCCCAGGAATGTAACAGCAGAGGCTTAAAAGGCAGGCAGAGTTCCTGCCTCTCATATGAACATCAAAATTTCAAGGATTTCCATTAACAAAGAATATTAACGAAGAGCTTTTTAATAGGTAGGATTTACTTAGGAAAAACTAAACTAGAAATGAAATTTCTACTGACCAAACTTCAGATCAATAAATTCTAAGTGAAGCAACAGGAAAACATTTGGGAGAAATCACTCTGGGTGCCCTTTTGAAAGTGGACCAAAAACCCCACTTACTGTGCTGGTTAATAAGCATGCGGAAAGAGATGCGGTTGGTATAGAACCGATCCAGAAAATACTGGATGTTACTGCTAATGAATGGATCAAAGCCAAATTTCTCCTTGTATTCAATCACTCCTTGTGCCATGGTAGGGACCACATCGTTGTGTCTATTTCTGACTTTGATGAGAACTTGCAGAAAGCTGTGTGGGAGGGAGATAAAAAGTGGTCAGTCTTTATACCTCACGCACTGATGCATAAACTTCCCAGCGCTGTCTCTGGACTATTTAGGTGCTGGTATTTTTATAAGTAGAGATACTATCATTATGCGCTACAAGGAGAAACTAAAGTATTACCCAAGGTTTTGCTTGGAACCTTCTATCCAAATTCTTTCACAGACACAAAAAGTAAAAGGTTCTAGTAAAGAAAAAAATGCTTGAATACCTTCTTAGGAATCCACTGACTTTATGGAAAAGTGATCACATATAATACAGGTTCCATAAACGTTTGCTGAATAATTGTGGAACACATTAACATTTCTTCTGACAACATGAGGACAATCCCCCCAAATTTCCAGGGATTTATTAGAAAATCTCAAAGCAACAGCTTCCATGAATAAGTAATGTGAAACTTTTTAAGAATAAAATTTTGAAATGAATTTCTCATAGCAGTAAAATACAGTGATGAAATGTAGACAGAACAAAGGCAATTAAAACAAACCGAGTCAAGAATTATGGTATATTACTATAAAGATACAGAGGGAAAAATATACTAAGAATGGTAACTAAGAACAGAGAGACAAGTCGATGGAACCAAATAAAAAGCTTGGAACAAGGCCCAAGGGCAAGTAAGTATGTATGCATAAAAATTTAGCATATTGATAAAGTGACATTCCAAGTCAGTAGGGAAACCATCAAATTAGTTGGGACAGCTGGCTACCAATTTAAGTCACGTCCCAATTTCAAGCCTTAAGCTAATAACTTAGTTAAAAGGTTTAAACGTAAAAGAATAAAATCACAGAAAAAAAATAAAAGAAAATCAGGTGAATAAGTAGATAGTATAGTATGCCTTAGGGTAAGGAAGGCTGTCCTAAGCTTAATACCACAGGTAGAACCCTGAAGAAACAAACGATAGGACTATGCAGAATTTCGGCAATTCTACAGGGATACAGGTTATTAAAGTCAAAAAACAAAGTGAAAACTGGGGAAAATACATTTGCAAGAGCTACTGTCTTTAATGAAGGAAAAGATGAGCACCCTAACAGGAAACGAGGTAAGGGATCCGGTATCAATGGGAAATTTACCACAGAGGCAACACAAATGCCAATAACTTCCCCCTTCGAAAAGAGTAATAGAAAAGCAAAACAATGCAGAATTAGTCTCCACTCATCACACTGGGGGAGAATAACCAGTGTCCTCTAGAGTGTGGAAGCATAACTGATACATTTCTAGGGGCAACTGAGCAACATATATCAAAGACCAAAGAGATTCATTCCACTCCCAGGAATTGATCCTAGGAAAATGACAGAACAAGGCCAACGGCTGTATTTAAGAACTATTCTTAAGAGCCCTGTTTAGAGTAGCAAGAAAAATACAAACCATTCTACAACTCAATGACAGGAGGTCAAATCACATGACTTACCTGTAGACGGACCATTTTGAAACCATTAGTAATGGCATAGAGATCTATAATGTCCACAGTTATTTTTGTAAAACATATTGTGCACATATAAAAATATGGATGCCTAGGAAAAAGTATGGAATGCAAGGAAAATGTTAACGGTGGTTGTCCCCTGGTAATGGAAATTTGGAGTGACTTTCTTTTCACTTATCTGAATAGTCTTAATGTTTCTCAGTGATGAAATACTCCTGTAACAAATACACACACACAAAGACAGCAGAGATGAATAAATCAACTCTGAAACTGGAAGGTCATAATTATTCACAAGAAATTTGATAATGGACGATCTGTCCTCTACATAATGTTCTTTCTAACGTATTTATAAATTCAATATCACTCAAGTGAAAGATTTCATTACAGTAGAGAAGCACCTCAACTTAGCAGAAGGGAGGAGACTTGCCTCAAGGGCTCGATTCTCAGAATGCTTCCCCCCGTCTTCCGGGGTCCTCTTAACTTTATCATTAAGAGAAACAAGCCTGTTCTCTAAGCTGCTTTCACCTCACTTAAATGATCTCTGTGCCTGGGACTCCTGTACAGCTTCTGCCGGACTGGAAAAGGCTACCACTATGAGTAAACTGACTAGCTCACCTTCCTTTCCTTCCTTTGCCAGAGGCAGCGGGCTTCTGAAACCCCAGCTATCCCGACTAGCTGTGTGAACCTGGGCAAGTCACCAAAACTCACTGAGGGAGAGCGATTATCATTATGATCTCACACGCACTGGATCCAGCACTTGGCAGTTTCCAAAGTGGGCTCATGTCCATAAATTGCATCTGACCAATAACCTGTTCCAGAAACTGAGACAGGATTCTGGGAAACATACGGCAGCAATTTAATATTATTTACTTCCACAAATCTATACCCTAAAATTTGAAGCTAGAGAAGTCAGTCCTAATTTCTAGGATGTCAGCAAAACAAACTGTTACTAGCTAATGACTTGTGAGCAAACAAAGCTTCTGGATTCGATTCCTTTAATTTCAGTACGTTAAATGAGAGCAATGGCCTCTAGCAAGAACATTGCATCTGGGGCTCTAATGCAACGCCTCCCTTTCTCAAACCACAAATCCATTCGCAAAACACCTAGCAAGGTATACAACAGGTGGGGATTCTTCCCCCTTGTATTTTAATTTACAACTAAACTGGAGCTCGCTACTCAGGGTGCACACCGGTGGTTCTCGCAGTTGGTACATTGTGCACAACAGTGCATGAAGGAACTGGAACAAGCATTTACAGATCCAGCTCTGCTACCAACTCATGTTACAACTTTGGACAAGTCATTGCTCTTCTCTGACCTCAGTTTCCTTATCTGTGAACTGAAACGGTTGGGTTGAATGCCTCGAGCTACGGGTGCTTTGCTAACAGTGTTTCTTAGTTCTTTTTCTGGAATGCCTATATGTAAGGCGTTTGGTGTCACAACTCTGTGGACCAAGATTCTCTGTAGAAAAAAATTCTTCAACACAACAGGCCTGCCATGTGCAGTCCCGCGTGTGTACGTGAAACAGGAGGAAAGTAATGTGAAGGGGATACTTAATTTCTCTTGGGGGAAAAAAAAAAGGCAAACAACACTCAGAGCTAGGGTGAGTATTTTTTCAGTTAAATGAAGATGAAAAAACAGAAACATTTTCCAGTTAGAGAAGTTAGCAGCCTTTGTGCAGAACAGGAGCAGAGAATTCAGGTCGTTATATTAAAAGCACACTCTTTTATGCTGCTCCAAAATAAAAGCATTACAGGTTTCCTGAGCTCAACTATTATGCTGCACTGAAAATTTTTTTTTAAAAATTGAAAAAAAAATTGTAAAGGACTGAGTAGATAAATTCAGGTCTCTCCAGAGGCCACTGCATTCTTAAAACTACCACTAGGTGGTACATTTACTGCAATATTTATAAGTGAGTGGCCGGCACCAGTTCACCAGGAGTGAAAATTTATTAAGACCTAGATCATGAAATATAATTTAAAGGGTCATTCATTATTCCTTTTGTGCTATGTTAAATTAACTTTAATTGTTTAAAAATGTGATATTGAGTTGTTACCCATTAACAAACTTAATGCTTTCACCAAATTACACTTCTTGGTTCTTAATGACATGAGTTCCATTTACCAAAATATTTTTTAACCTGATGTTTTTACTGTCAGGTAAGTTTGGTACCATACTTACTTATCCAAGACCTGTGGATCTTCAGGGCTCTTATTCTCATATTCTAAAAGTTCAAGAAAGCTCTGCATATACCTAAAAAAAAGATGAGTTACTCTGTTAATTGCCTACCCAACATCCATTCCTCCTTTCCCTCTTCCTAAGAGTACCCTAAATCTTCACTCAGGTATCTACCCCATTCCCCTCCACCACCAATTGCAGCCCAAGTGCTGCAGGGGAAGCTGATGCCATGCAAAGCTCCTGGGTGGCCTGATTTTTCTCTGGGTAACAGTATTTTTCTTGTCACTGATTACTAACTAGTCCAATAGTCTAGCCCTAAGCCTGTCATTGCACTGCATTCCCCTGAACAAAGGGACTGGCTCAGGAATGGGCACACTACCCCAATTCAGGCAAGTAAAATAAAAGGGAAGACGTGGTGGGGGTCTTTGGAAGAGAAATTAACTTGCTCTGCTTTTTGTACAGTGGGCTTTGGGGATGTAAACCCTGGAAAGGTTGCAGCTATTCTGCCACCAGGAGGAAATCCAGCCTGAAAATAAAGCCGACACCATGGAAAGCAGGGCCTTGATAATCTCATGAATTCTCTAAATCAACTAACACCAAAAGCCCATCCTATAGCTACACGAGCCAATGTATGGTTTAGTTGGATTTTCTGCTACTCACAAACATATTCTAACTGGTACACCAAATCTACAGTTTCATTAGCCAAGATGTGCATATGAATTGTAAGGAACACATGTGTGACACTAAAGTGCATGCTGGGAACTTCGAAACTAGAAATAAACGTTCCTTCTCAGAGTTAAACTAATCTCATCAACACTGCAGAGGAGGGAAAGGAATGCCTCTTAGGTCCTCAGAAACAGCTTCTGGATTAAAAATAGCTACATATCTCAATCAGGGCCAGTACAGGAAATAATGTGTACAAAATAAATATCTGGAGAACACAGAAAAATGGGATCCAGAGAGGCACATTACTGAGGCAGCTATATCCGGACATAACCTGCTGGATCTGGAGGGGATTCAGAGAAGCCAATTACTCAGAGGTGTGTCATCTCTGCTTTGGATCTGAACATGCCCCGAAAGAATTATCCCTTAATATAATTATTTCTAACAATTAATTACCACTAATCCTCCTATCCAGCTTTGGAGGGAGGATGAGGGTACTCCAGTAACAAAAAATGACTGCAAAGCATATAAATACATGAACAGGAATAATGTTTTATTAATCAGCCTCACTTGAACTTTGTAACGATGCATGATACTAAAGTATGTTCATCTCTGGATATCCTTTTTAAAAGCTTCTGGGCAAATCAGGCTATGGATTAGGCACTGTTGAAATCATCAGGTCAAACCTCCCTCAGAGGGCAAAGTCAGCCAGAGGCAACAAGGCCCTCTATCCTGTCACACGCCAGCAGGATTCTAGGGAGATAAGTAGTTCACTTAAAGAGCAGAGTCATGAGTGGAGAGGAGCCAAAGATGCTGCTGAGCTTCCCAGCCTGAAAGTCAAGAAAACAAGGAGAACACACTCTAGCTGAGGTGGGCTTCACGGCCTGTTGGAAGAGTCACTTTTAAGAGGAAAAGGAAATGACAGCTAAGCACAATGTGTGATCCTAAACTGGATTTCTGCATTGGGGAGGCAGGGATTGCTGGGGGGGCGGGGAAGAGTACTACTGGGGCGCCTGGGTGGCTCAGGCGGTTAAGCATCTGCCTTTGGCTCAGGTCATGATCCCAGGGTCCTGGGATCGAGTCCTGCATCGGGCTCCCCGCTCAGCAGGGAGCCTGCTTCTCCCTCTCCCTGCCACTACCCCCTCTCGTGCTCTCTCTCACTCTCTCTCAAATAAATAAATAAAATTTTTAAAAAAGAGCACTATTAGAGCAATTAATGAAACGAGAACAAGTTCTCCCACATTAGAAAATATTACTAAATCAATGTTAAACTGCCAAATCTGATAATCATACGGTGGTTTTCTAAGAGTTGTTCTAAGGAGATACATACCAAAGTCGTTAGGGGTAGAGGGGCATGTATACCATTAACCCAAATGGTTTAGGAAAAAAAATAATGTGTAGCATATATGTTATGTGTGTACCACGTTTGATATACCCTAAGTGTGTACACACACACACACACACACCCAGAGAGACAGCGCGAATATGAATGAGAACAGCAGGACAAATGGCACCAGATGTTAACAATTAGTGAATCTGGGCCAAGGTATATGGCAATTCTTGCTACTAGTCTTGCATATCTTTCTGTTATATAGGAAATTATTTTGAAATTGAATTTAAAAAAAAAAAAAAAAGAAGTGACATGCATGTGTTTGGGATGGCTACAGAAGAGAAATGTGAGACAAAAAAAAAAGAGCTGACCCCAGCATTTAAGTCTATACTTCACCAGCTGAATCACTTTGAAGCCCCCGAAGTAACTTTTACATAAGCGATAGACAGTGTGACTGTCAGTCACTGCCACCAGGCCCAGGGAACTTGAAGCCCAGCTAGTCAACCTCCAATCCCCACCACAATGACCCCAATAGTGAGTGTACACTTTCTGCGGGAAAATTTCGGATGATGCTCTTAAAACAATAAAGAAATTTCAGGCAAACAAGCACTCGCTGCTCCTGCTGGAACAAACTCTGCATCCGGGGTAGGAAGCTACGGAGGAGGAGAGCAAAGTGTTTCTCGAATATATGCAAATCCCTTTCTGAAAATACACCACCTGCTCTTACATCCTACCACTCACTGACCTCACCCTGCTTACCTAGTGGGTAGTTGAGTCACAAATTCAACTTCCTCAATTAAATAACACGTGTTTGCTGCATTCTCTGTTGAGATTTTTTTTTTTTTTTCATAAGGCAAATGAAGCACATTATGTACTGGCATTTTTACAATCCGAGGTTCCCCTTTAAATGACTTAATTTTCTCTAACAAATACTGCCACCAAGAAACTCCTTTAACAGGAAAACAAAAGGAACAAGGCTGAGACTTGATCAAAAAGTGGCAACATCCCCTTATCCAACGGATTGCAGACCAGTCCGCATGGGTTCCTTTAAATTTTTCTGTACTTTCTAATTTTTGTTTCAGTGAACAATTACATTTATAACCAGAAAAATGAAATTTGAAAAGTCAAGAAAGCTGTCCTGTACAGTTTAGAAGTCTTTTCATTAAGACAATGTGAAATTGTCAGGTTAAAAAAAAAAAAAAAAAACTTTTAACTGCTTGGAAAATTGCAGCTATCCCGAATGACTCATTCCCACACATGCCATACACGTACTTTTAGGGAAAATGGGCTCCATGCCAGGTGTTCAGAGCATTATGGGAAGACCGATCTAAAGCTACATTATTTACTTACCAACTCTGAACCAACCCCACTGAAGGGCGGTTAAGCAAGTTATCCGGCAGAAGATTAACCTCTCTCATTGTGTTGGCCAGTCTTACAGGAAGCTCCTTTCGTAGAAACATATATGAAGTTTTCTCACATGCATTATCTCTCCCTGTTAAGACACAATGAATGTTCCATGATTTTATAATCTAACAGATGGAATAATAAAGTGCTCTCATGATAGCATGGTTACTGGTTAGGAGGAGAAAATTAAACAATCCTGCAGTCTCTAGTGAAATTTTTATCCTCTGAAATTGCAAGTTTAAGAAAATAATTTAATTAGAATAGAAAAAGAACATTTATTCCAAGAGGCAACCTTGAAAGCAGTTTTTTTTTTTTTTAACACAAATACATTTCTAGTGTTACCGTTAGTGATATAAAAATGACCTGGGATATAATCTGAATTTGTTTTCAAATTAACACTATGGGAAAACTGCCAAGTACAAAAGTAGGAAAACATGTAAATCCACTCCTGTTCACAGGGGTTTCCAGAAGGCAAAAGACCCATTCATTCCACAAATATTCACCACCTGTGTGTCGACTGCTTCTTCCTAAGGTTTTCTTCAAATGTGTTTCTCCAGGAATCAGAGCTTTGTCACCCTGGGAAGCAGCCACAGACCTGCTCTGATTAAGACACGGGGCTCAGGATGTGCCAGAGAAAGCAGCTCACAGGTGCACTCAGAAGCAGAGTGATCTACTCTGACATGACCAAGAGGTAAGACCCGGTGTTGACCATAAAGACAGAGGTCACAGAGTCTTCTGTTGGTTGCCCTGAGCTGGTTGTGCATAAAACTTAGATAGCTGGGACACAGTGAGAGAAAAGGGACACAGCCACCTGAACAAGGAAACCCAAGCCTCTTCCCCAGCTGCTTTGACCGGAGTAGCATGGGCCCCAAGTCCTGCTGTAAACCTGATGACGGCTGGGGGACTGGGGACATGAGAGAAAGGACATGAGCTTTGGGGACACAAATGTGCCTCAGCCCCAACTCCTCCATTTGGGGGTAAGAAACCTTTGGTAAGCTTCTTAATTGCTCTAAATCGCAGCTGCCCTAACCTGTAGAATGGGGATAAAATTTCAGTTTTTGTAAAGACTAAATGTGGTAACAGGTACGGAGCCTGACACAAAGCAGGTGATCAATAAACATTAGTGTTCTGTCCTCTGTGATACTTATGGGTCCATCCCAACCCCCTCACACTCCATAGGCCTTCCTGATGTTCCATACTGCCAGGAGGCTGTTTGGAGATGGGCAACCTTGGGGCCAGGCCCAGAGACAAACAAGCAAGGCTCAGGGAACACTTCTCTCCTCCAAACTCTCCTCATTCTTCCAAATATGATACAGGCCGCAAACCAGAGATCCAGAAATAAATCTGATTTGCTAACACTTGCAGCCAAGTTCTGGTTTATTCCTTTCCTCTCCCCACTGAATAAGACTAGAAATAAAAGAACCCACTCATGAAAGTCATCTGCAGAACCATTCTTTCCCCACTGACCCGAGCCCCCTTCTCCATGCTAAAAAAGTTAGAATAAAAGATTAGTCTTACACAATCCATCCCTTACTTCCCTCATTCTAGGTGAATATACTGAAGGCCTTCGGTGCGTCTTTAACTCATCAATGATTCTGTCTTCCACTTTTCCCCTGAGTGAGGAAAAAGGGGTGTGATATCCCAGCAATGATCTTCCATCATCTACTCTATACACATTTATTTGGCTCCAGATGATTAACATTTAAAAGGACTCTGGCTGTTTTGCTTCAGATAATATGTATCATTCCTAAAACGCTCTGGAGGATTCTTATAGACGAATCATTTTAAGTGCACTAAAAGTGCTGATACTTAAATCACGGTGAATCATACCATAAAATGAAGGACCTGTTATTATCTAAGGTAAAATGTACATCTAACTTTTCACATACCAGGACAAACACTTTGCATCCTGGTTAAATAAAAAGGACACCTTTTTTTCAAGCATAGAAGAAATGTCTCCGTTCTCCCTGTAGGAGAAGCAAGTGAGGGAATGCAGGAGAGGAAGGGGCCCACAGGGGTTGAACTGGAACTGTGAGTAGCAGTATGACCTCAGGATTTGAAAAAATTATCTCAGTTTTTTAGACATTAAAGTTTACATGTTTCAACTGCCATGTCCACAGCATATTAGGAGCAGCACACTGGAAGCCTAGGGCTGGGGGGTGGGGGGGAGGATGAGGAGAAGTGGGAGCTGGCTGGCAGGTGGCAAGGGGCCATCAGGCCACGTTTGTGCTGGAAATGCACAGGGCTAGACAGTTTCAGAATGTCAAGGTTTTCCGACTTTCGGAAGGTAAAAGGAGTACGTACATCCACTGTCTATGATATAGACACAATAAAGCTGCGGTGAAATCATTTACATGGAGCAGAAAAAAGACCATGGCCTGAAGTAAGTTCAGGTCGTGTTTTGTCACCGAAGGTATGAAAAAACAACTACAAGTTTTAGAGCTTTTTTTTTTTTTTTAAAGATTTTATTTATTTGTCAGAGAGCAAGCGAGCGCACACGCACACAAGCAGGGGGAGCGGCAGGCAGAGGGAGAAGCAGGCTCCCGGCTGAGCAAGGAGCTTGATGCAGGACTCAATCCCAGGACCCTGGGATCATGACCTGAGCTGAAGGCAGACGCTTAACCCACTGAGCCACCCAGGCGTCCCAAGTTTTATTTTTTTTTTAAAGATTTTATTTATTTATTCATGAGAGACAGAGAGAGAGAGAGAGGCAGAGGGAGAAGCAGGCTCCCAAGGAGCAGGGAGCCCAATGCAGGACTCGGTCAGGACCTGAGCCGAAGGCAGACGCTTAACCATCTGAGCCACCCAGGCGCCCCGTCCCAAGTTTTAGAGCTTTTTGAACTTCAGAATTCAGATAAAAGACAAGAGACCTCCAGAACAGTATATTAGGCCAAGATCATGTGCCAGAGTTTGACTTGGGTTTGAACGCTGACTTGAGCCTCCCGAGCTTTATGGACGTGGCAAGTGTCATTACACTTCTAAGCCTCGGTGTAGTCGGCTACAGGAACACTACCTACCTTCATAGAGGTGTAGTAAGGGTTAAAAAGTGCTTAATATTTAACACTGACAACCTCTTAAAATTTAGAAGAGGGGGCTCATTGAAGAGCCAGCACTAATGATTGCAAAGGATGATAAAGCAGAACAGCCTGAGGCCATGGGGTGCCAGAGCAAATAACCTGATACTTGCTAAGCCCTGAGAGCTCTGCTACATTCTGGTCCAGTGCGGTTGCCTGTGCTCATTTGATGATTCTACATAATTAAAAAGGGATTAAAAGGGATTAAAGTATGTTGTGTCCCTACCATCCACTTTTATTTATTTTAAAATAAAAGGCCTTTGGTCATCTCTGAACTAACTAGAAAATTCAACGACTAGGTATGGTCTAAGATAACCAAATACCAGGAGGCATTTAGTCTAGCCCTCTTGGATTATCAGCTTATTATGAAGGAGCAGAAAAAGAACCGTGTTTTGTCTCTGTATCCCCCATGGCAGCAATGAGAGGACTTGACCTATGGTAGTTTCTCAATGATTTACTGGGAAGATAGAGAATACTTTTAATACTTTTTAAAAAAAAAAGAATATCTGAAAAATCTCAGGTTTTACCTCCTACATTCTTACTTAGCTTTAGAGATGAATTCTTTGTACTCAGATACCTTAATTATACATCAGTTTAAACAAGGGGGTAAGCCTTTTTTAGTTAATTAGTGAACCTAAAAATAAATATGAAAGGTCCAACATTTTTTTAAACTTTCTGTGGTTTTCATGGAAGTTGGAAGTATTTTGTCCTATGTACTAATGCTGGATACTCAGTTTAAATCAAAGAGTTCCAACAATCTTTTTTTTTTTGTTTTTTTGGGGTTTTTTTACTCAACTTAAAAAAGTCTTTTGGTTTTAATTGAATGTCCTCTAAAAGGCTTCAGGTTTTATTTTTTTTATTTTTTAAAGATTTTATTTATTTATTTGAGAGATAGAGAGCACGAGAGGGAAGAGGGTCAGAGGGAGAAGCAAGCAGACTCCCCCCCTGAGCAGGGAGCCCGACGCGGGACTCGATCCCTTCCCTGAGGGGCATCTACCTCTGTGCTGAGGGAAAGTGAGTAACGTCCACTAGTGCCCTCATCCTCTCTCTTTAGAATCCTGTTTACTCTTCGAAGGTAGATACGTGTCCATAAACAGATTAGTGAGAAACCCGCCCTTCTGCATGCCAGGTGTAAATAGATTTCACTGTGAGTCCACAGTCTGTGCCCTCTGCCTGGACAACCTCTCTGCCATTCCCCCTATTCACTGAGTTCTATGTCCTGTGGGTCCCAGGATCCTCAGAACACTGAAGAGTCTACTAGCACAATATGCAACACACCGTACATATCTAATAAATATTTCCTGATTAGAACTGAAAATCAAAATACCTAGTAAGTTTCTGTATAAACTTACTATAGCAAATAAAATTCAGGGATGCAAGGTCATATTTGCTGGTAATGGTAAATTCCTCTTATAGATAGACCACTCCATTCTACATATTTGGTCAGAGGTATCAAATCCTTCAAGTTAGGGGAAGAGGAGCCAAAGGTAGGAAGGAAGGTGATAATAAAGTGGCAGTAACTGTCAGTATGGTATGGCAGGCCAGGGAGTGGAGGAAAAAGGCATGGATGTGTTTAGAACTGATATCACAAACAGAGCTTTGACCAGCGAGAACATGCAAGTAACAACTGTAGCCAAAGCCACCACAAAGACTCCTATCAACCTAATTCCAGAAGGGGCTTTAGGATATATAGTCCTAACGGTAGATTGGTAAGTTACAGGATGCCTTGTTGTCATGGAAGCAGGAACATTTAAGTAAAGGTCACCATGTACTCATCTTCGAGGTGAACTGAAGCAAAATGTTAAGTTAACCATTACAGTGAATGAAGAGGATCCAAAGCCAGGAATGCTCAAAGCACAAATGAACTGAAAGTGCTATGTTTCTTGGAAAATGATCAGTTTTTAGAGCTGGGACCTTCAGCCAACAAACTTTAAGATAATTAACATTCAAGGTTAAGAGCTCCCTATGCAGCTTTTATTCTTAGCAGGAAGCTGATTTCATCCAGGAAATGCTGTGTCACTGACTTCCCATAATAAAAGCATAGTAACATCTACTGAGCACCTACCATGTGCCATGCATTGTGCTGCATGTTCTCGATTTCACCAGGACGGCAAGCCTATGATTAGATGCTATCGTTTCTATTTTGTAGCTAAAGACACTGAAGTGTAGTGGGATTAAGTGATTTGTCCACACTCACGCTACTGGTAGGCACCAGAAATTAAGATTTGACTACAAGTCCACATAGATTGCTGCTCATATTCCCAGAGATGATAAGCAGGCTAACAAGTGGTGGTGGTCCTGAGAATAAGAACTGTTTCAGTGTAAGTAAATGAAGTAGGTATCAATCTGGGAGTTTGGAAATGGTAAGACTAGATGAGCAGTAGAGTATGCCATTTCCCGATTGTCTAGCAGAACAAATTTAGACAAAACCTTGGCATTACTAACAGAGATTATGTTCGTTGCAAAGAAGTGCATTGGGATAGTGGCATACTATGTTAAATGAAATGGTATACCAAGTTGAACTGAAAAAAGCATAGGTTTAAAAGCTCCATCTACTTGAGGGGTGCCTGGGTGGCTCAGTCAGTTAAGCATCTGACTCTTTATGTCAGCTCAGGTTCTGATCTCAGGGTTGTGAGATCGAGCCCCACGTCCA
This sequence comes from Callorhinus ursinus, assembly GCF_003265705.2. Classification (NCBI taxonomy): domain Eukaryota; kingdom Metazoa; phylum Chordata; class Mammalia; order Carnivora; family Otariidae; genus Callorhinus; species Callorhinus ursinus. Next base: position 23,803,959 of record NW_027397078.1, read on the forward strand.
GCCCCATGCTAGGTGTGGAGCCTGCTTAAGATTCTCTCTCTCTCTCTCTCCCCCTCTCCCTCTCCCTCTCCCTGCCCCTACACCGCCCTCTTTCTCCCCCTCTCTAAAAAGAAAGAAAGAAAGAAAGAAAGAAAGAAAGAAAGAAAGAAAGAAACAAAGAAAGAAACAAAGAAAGAAACAAAGAAAGAAACAAAGAAAGAAAGACAGACTCACTCCATCTACCTGAATTCTAAGTGTGGTTTTGCCCCTAACTTTGCTTAGGCAGGATATTTAAATCATCTAAGCTTTGGCATCTCCATCCAAGAAATGGAAGTATCTACTCCACCTGGATGTTGGGAGAATTTTAGCTCCATCTGCCTACTATTATGCCTGGCAGGGAGTGGTACACAAATGTAAGTTCTCTTCACCTCTTAGAGAGAATGATTTCTGGTTCACCTTGGATGAGGTAGCAAAGATGTCATGTCAACAACTAGTTAATGATTCGGGCAGGCTCTTCCTTACTTGGGACTTCTACTTTCCCACATAGAAAATTGGGGAGGTTGGAGAGATGATCTCTAAGCTCAAGCTCCCATTGGGTGAATCTGAGAGGGTTGGATTTTGGTTTGTATCTCTATATAGTTACGTATCCTACACCAGCCTCGCCTAATGACTTCAATTCTGGAACAAGTCTGAAGAGAGCACTGCTACGAGTAGGCAGTCAAGGAAAGGAGCCAGAAATCAAGAAAAATAGTACACACTTTTCTATGTGTTCTTCTAGTTGTGTTCTCCACCCAGAGAGCCTCCAAGGACACTCTGGATGAAGGACAAGAGGGTAAACATGTCACGGATTCCCAGAAACCACCGCTATTACACAAACCTTCGAGGGAGAGGTAGGGACGGCAGGAGAGCATGCCACAAAGCTACAGGGTTCATAAATTTGGGCTAGCAAGTATAAATTTATGTATTTTCCCCTGCTTCTCATTTATCGGTTTCTCAAAGGTAGGGACTGCGCCTTGACAATTTCCCAAAGCTTCTCAATTTCTACTTCACTCTATTTTTTTTAAAGATTTTATTTATTCATTTGACAGAGAGAGACACAGCGAGAGAGGGAACACAAGCAGGGGGAGGGGGAGAGGGAGAAGCAGGCTTCCCATGGAGCAGGGAGCCCGATGCGGGGCTCGATCCCAGGACCCCGGGATCATGACCTGAGCCGAAGGCAGACGCCTAACGACTGAGCCACCCAGGCGCCCCGCTACTTCACTCTAAATCCAGGTGTTCAATAATGCTGATGGACTCCTAAACAACTTAAGTGTCAACCTTCAGCATCTCACACACTCCATCCCCTGAACTGGTTCGCAGCCCTTAGGCTTAGCCCAAGAGTCTACTGGATCTAACGCAGTTCTTAACCCATGACAATCACCTGGGTACCTCCGGCATACCAGCACCAGAGCCCCTACCTCCAGAGACTGATATAACTGGCTTCAGTGAGGGGCCGGTATCACTAGTTTTATACACACACACACACACACACACACACACACACACACACACACACACACACACCACCCTACCCCACCCACCCCCAGATTATTCTCATGAGCAGCAGGACTAAAGACCCCTGACTAATGTGAGTCACAAAAAATCCGACCAGGGAAAACAAATCAAAACCTCCTTAGGTTTGGACACGGACTATTTACCCATCTATTTTTAGTCTCTATTTTCATGTCTGAGATTTGTTTCAGCCTCTTAGGAAACCGATGGAGAACGTCGTCATAGTCTTAAGAGACTTTCCAGCGTTACCAACTATCCTTTTTCTCCTTCTCTAGATGACCCTACATGGGAAAGATAACTACTGAACACATTCATAGAGGAAATGGCTGTACTTCAGGATGCCATGACTCTCGACAAGCGGCGACAGGGCACTTGTCGCTCCTTCCCCTCTAGTGGGTTTTGTTCCCACACTGCACCCGATCCTTAGCTACTTCCTCGGCTACAGAGGGGTGGTAAGATGAGCAGGTCCTGGGTCCCCTGGCTCTACTGTATGTGTGGGTACTTTTCTGATCTGCCCCGAGCCTCAGTTTCCCAATTTGTAACATGGACACGACTGTTGTGAGAAGTCCACGATACTGTATTTTATACCAATGTTGGTAAGTACTCAGAAAATGCTAGGAGTCCATTTTCATTTCCTTCTTGAACAGCTTTACTGAAGCCAAGCTGAGGTTAAGGAAGCAGGATATGAGCATGTAGGCCTGAGAAGACATGGCAGAGAACCTGGAAAGAAGGCTAACCAAAGAAGTGGTCTTCCTCTATACAAAGGGCAGCTTCTAGAGAAAGGGAACCTCACTGTGATCAAGTAGCTGAAGGGAAGATTAGAAAGAAAGCGCTCACTTGAGCACATTACCTGACCAGTACAGGAAGAGCAAAATGCCAATTACCATTTTGCTTTCTATTTAACATCAGGAGTGGGAGGAATTAACCAAATTTATACAAGGAATGTCTGCTACCAAGTTTAAGGAAACATTGTACTCTACTAGAACAGAGCCAAGGAAAGGTTCACATAAAACCTGGAGTATGCCCTGGTCTGTGAAAACGTTAACAATTTGTTGGGAAAAGATAGGTATGTTACAAACCTCAAAAGACCGTACTGTTTTCTGGCCAAGGAGACATTGGGAAATATTTAACTTTCTGCTCCAGGAAAATGTTAGATACTTAGTAATTTATTCCCAACAGTGAAACTAGTATATACTGACCTCCATGCCCTAGTAAGAAAGCAAGCAACATTGGTACAACTCAGATGGTCGACTGGAATCATGTATCAAGCCTAAGAATGAAAATAAAATCATGACTGCTTGCGTGATGCTTCAGGAAATAATCTATGACTCAGTTAGAACCCCAACTATTCAATTAGAGGGAATATAAATATAGAACTTTGTAAACATAATAGTTTGCTGTAATTTTTGTGCCATTCATTACCGCAGAAAGTATCATCTCAGTAAAGATGAGACGCTGACCAGGAAGAGGGTTCTCCTTGAGGGATATGAAGGATACCACTAGGGGTCTCAATCAAACCCAGCTCTGCCCCCAGGGCAAGTATGGAGGTAAACTGACCCCTCCCAAAAGTGAAATGGGCTAGATGAATGTTTCCAGGTTAGTTTCTATTAATGCCAGGCAAGCCACCCACAGTCCCCTTAGCACACTTTCCTATAATTTAACTAATTCCAAGAACAAGTGGGCAAGAACAGCAAGAATTTCTAAAAATTTATGGTAATAAATAAGAACTGCCCTTACCAAATTTCAACACAAATTACAAGGCAAAAGTCAACATATATTTAATTAAAATCAGAAAAGTTGTCTGACTGAATAGAATCCACAAATATAAACTACTCTGTGAACTGAGCAGCATGCGACAAAACAGAAACAACAAAGAAAGATTTGAGGTCTTAATAATTGTTGCTATGCAACTAGACAACAGAACAGAGCAAAAGTGAGTTAGCTACAAAAGTCCCCTCAGAAGGGAATACATTCCAGAGGGGTTTAGTAACAATTTGCAAAATGCTACAGGTGATAAATCTGACCCTGATAAAAGCACTGTAAATGATTGAGTATATAAAAACTCAGACTGTGCACTAAATAAAAAGGAAACCAACATTCAGCATGAACATATGTAAATATATGGGCAAAAGCTGGAAGACTATCACACAAAAAAATGGATGGAAGAATTAGAGGTGATATTCTTTCCGGATGCCTTTAATTGTATACTTTGATAATTACTACAAAAGGGAACACAGTGGGAAACAATATTTACACAGCACAACAGGTTACTATGCCAAATAGATACAGGGAATTCATGCAAATGATTAAAACTCCAGATTCCAGTTAGTAAATGGTCAAGGACACTTTACACACACAATGCATACAATAAACCCACACAGGAAAAAAGGGAAAATGTTTAGCTTCTATGTTACCTACTATACAATTAAAATCATAAAACCTCACTGTGGCAGGGCTGTGGAGAAACCAGTACACTTAAACTTGGCCTTCCACATGGTAATTCCACTCAGGGGCACATCCCCTATGGGTAAACCACAGATTACCTGGAAAAGGCTTAGCTAACTCCAAACTATGTTCCAGATAGCCAAGATTTACTTTCACTAGCAAATGGGAGAAACAGATCTTCATCATTTATTTTTTTTTTTTAAAGATTTTATTTATTTGACATAGAGAGAGAGAGACAAAGTGAGCACAAGCAGGGGGAGTGGCAGGCAGAGGCAGAGGGAGAAGCAGGTTCCCCACAGAGAAGGGGGAGCCCGATGTGGGACTCGATCCCAGGACTCCGGGATCATGACCTGAGCCGAAGGCAGTCGCTTAACCAACTGAGCCACTCAGGCGCCCCAGATCTTCATCATTTAAATGCAAATTAAGATCAATCACTGCAAGCTACTTTAACAGGATACAATTACTTAGACTAGAGGTGGAAAACTTCCTGTAAAGGGCCAGACGGTAAACTTGTTTGCTCTCTGGGCCAAACAGTGAACTCTGCTGCTGTGAAGGGAAAGAAGCCACAGACGGTATGTAATAAACGGGCATGTTCCAATAAAACTTTATTTACAAAAACAGGTATCATCAAAACCCACAGGGCATACAACACAAAAGAGTGGATGCCTAACGTAAACTACGGACTTGGGGTAATAATGATGGGCCAATGTTGGTTCATGGCGGAGACTGTATTTGGGGAGCGGCTGTATGTGGGAGCTCCCTGTACTTTCTGCTCAATTTTGTGGTGAACCTAAGACTATTAAAAATAAGGTCTACTAATGAAAAAAACAAAACAAAACAGGGGGCTGGCTCTTGGGCTATACAGTTTGACAACCTATCTTCCACTATGGTATTCCTAAAACAAAAGCATTTGCCCTACTCTTGACTTCAGCTTATCACGGAAGTCAAATAATTAAATGCCCGTATGATATAAAGGAAAAGGAAAAGCAGTGATATTTTCTGATTCCAATCAGTAATAAATCCAAGGTTTCTCGAAGCTTGCCAACAGCCTAACAAATTTCCTAAAGCTCAGTGGGAGGAAACCACCCATCGGGAGGTCAGCAAGTGTGGCCAGGTCTCCCCTTCAAGACTACAGACTCCCACACAAAACTGCATACAGTTAAGCCAGAGTCACAACTTAAGCACCCGGAGCCTGATAAACCAGATTATGTTGAAATCCAACCCTATCTGATCATGAAGGCCCCAAAGGGCCAATTCGGACTTTAAGTTTAAATACTGATCAAGATGCATGAAGCCAAGTTAGACATCTTTATCCTAAATAAAATCGTTCTCTTCCCCTTTTAATTCTGAATAGTAGGCGTCTGTCTCCCAACAGGTTAGTCTAATTCTTGGCAACTCTTCACAGGAGAAAAACCCTCCTGCTTAGAGAAAAGGTGTATCGTGTACATATATGTATAGGAACAAAATAAACACACTCGGAAACCAAATGCAATTGTTTTTCCTCTTTCCTAACATGATAATTTAAAAAAAGAAAAATCTTTTCATCTCCCCTGGAAACAAAATCACTGTTCTCTCCAGTGATAATCAGGCTTTGAGGAGCAAAATGACTTTAAAAACCAAGACTTTTCGAAGAGCAGTCATTTGAAACCAAAGTCAACTTTTCAGTGGGTATCAGAATCTTAAAATACTTTCTAAAAGGAAAACAGAAGACGGCTGGGCCCTTAAACCTCAAGAACAGTAAAAATAAGGAAATCGGCTGTTGTCTTCTAATAGCTAAAGGCTCCCGGGTTCACAGAAGCAGTGTGATGGTTGTAGAAATCTTTTCTGTGAAAAGAAAGCCGAGCTGTCAGACAACCTGCCTTCTGGTGGTTTTATCTGGGAGATGCTATATTTAAATGTGCGGACATTATGGAAGTTTAAACTTATATAACCACTAAGGTGTTTAATGTTTAACAACCTTTACATGGAGCCAGGAATCATCATTACGGAGAGCCCACTCTGCAGACAGCAAACAGCTGAAGAAGCTGTGAGAGGTTCCAAATCAGGGGCGAGCGCTGCCCTCTGTGAGGAGACGGTTTTGAATAAAATAAAATAAAATAAAAGGAGGGCAGGAACAAACACCTTTAAAACCAGTGCAGCTGTGCAAAAGACAAGAGCAAAGGAACTGGGAAATAAAGCGAATGGGAAGTAAGTCTGCAGGGAGGGAATCAAAGTGAGGAGTGAAGGAACCAGAAGTGGCCAGAGTGAGACTAAAGGATGAACGGCAGGTCCAAATGAAAATGTGAATCATTTCCTATGAACTCATTCAAGATTCAGAAGGTTCTGTCTTTAATTTACGTCTTAACAGTCCAAGTTCTCCTTTCCTTATACCACCAAGAGAAGTTTTCATTCATAACAATTACTCAATGGAAAGACAGAACTCAAACTTTTGCAAATATAACAAAGAGCCACCATTAGCATGAACTTGCCCTTCAACGACAATAAATTAGTCCAAAAATCCTGAGAGTAACAGGTTCATAGGGAGAAAAACCATAAAAGTTATACTGAGAAATAAAATCAATAAAATGTTTATTCTGAACATGAAAATGTGATACTTCTCTTACTCCTAGTGAGGAATTAATATATTCTATCTGAAGCCTCTGTCCAATAGAAAAATAATGTGAGACACATGTGTAATTTAAAACTGCCTAGGGCGCCTGGGTGGCTCAGTTGGTTAAGCAACTGCCTTCGGCTCAGGTCGTGATCCTGGAGTCCCGGGATCGAGTCCCACATCAGGCTCCCTGCTCAGCGGGGAGTCTGCTTCTCCCTGACCCTCCCCCTTCTCATGCTCTCTCTCTCCCTCTCTCTCTCATTCTCTCTTTCTCAAATAAATAAATAAAAATAAAAAATCTGTTTAAAAAAAAAACTGCCTAGCAGTCACATTAACTCAAAAAGAAACAGGTGAAAGTTTTGACATTTCATTTAATCTAACATATCCAAAAATATTATGTCTACAAGGAATCAATATAAAAATAGATTGAGGTATTTTACCATTTCTTATATTAAGTCTTTGAAATCCACTGTGCATCTTATAGCACAACTCAATTCAAAACCTAAATTGCTATCAAAAGTAACTGACCTATAATTAGATTTCATCAAATTTACAGTTAAGGGAGAGTCACATATCCAAACTGCTATAAACATAGAAGTTTTCCAGTTAATTGAATCAAGTATCAGCTTTAAATTGAAATCTAAATCAATTCAGTTTCTCAGTCACACTGGCCACATTTCAAATGCTAAATAGGCTCAAGTGGCTGATGGTGACCTTACTGGACAAAAAAGGCCTAAGATAATCACAGGAACCAAAAATTCAAACATAATTGTTAAAAGAACTATAATAAAACAAAACAAATGAGGTATATAATACAGTAGAAAAATTAAGGCATTACAAATAGAAAGCAAGAGAAAATTACAGATGTTCACCACTATAGATGACAGATCTTTCCTATCAACAAATATATGTATTGGTTAAACTTAACCACATAAAAGAGAAAGTTTGATTCACAAAGCAAAACCCAACTTTATACTACATTTCTTTTTTTTTTTAAGATTTTATTTATTTATTCGACAGAGACACAGCGAGAGAGGGAACACAAGCAGGGGGAGTGGGAGAGGGAGAAGCAGGCTTTTCGCAGAGCAGAGAGCCCGATGTGGGGCTCGATCTCAGGACCCTGGGACCATGACCTGAGCTGAAGGCAGACGCTTAATGACTGAGCCACCCAGGCACCCCTATACTACATTTCAAGACAACAATTAAGGCAAAGTAATTCAGAAAGACTGAAAATTAAAAAAACACACAGTACAGGAGTGGAGGGGCTTGGGGCATGGGGTGGCTGGGTGATGGACATTGGGGAGGGTACATGTTCTGGTGAGCACTGTGAATTGTGTAAGACTGATGAATCACAGACCTGTACCCCTGAAACAAATAATACATTATATGTTAATTTAAAAAAAAGGAAAAAAAACACAAAATAAAACAACAATGCTCCACCAGAAAATGTAAACAAGAGGAAAATAAGGCTCTGGATCTCAGTGTCAAGTAAGGTTGAATCCAGCTAAAAAGCAGTATCAGAGGACAGAGGGCAGCACTCTATATCGCTAAAGGGTCCATCTCGCACTGAGGACCTGACAGTTAAGAATGTCTCAGCAGCAAACAGGTATGAAGGAAATACTGTCAGAGAGATACGGAGAAAGAGAATTATATTAGGAGACTTGAACTTCTCTCAGGTCATGATAGATCAAGTAGATAAAAAAAGTAAAGGTATAGGAAAAGTATATAACATAATTAATATGGTATATCAAACTCTGTAACCTGAGAAGAGAACATCATCTTCTTTTTGCGGCCGAAGGAACAGTCACAGGAAATGACCACACATTGGGCTACAAAGTGAACATCCACAAATTAAAGAAATAATAATCCAGATAGCATTCTGTGATCACAATGCAAGAAAACTAAACATAAAGAAAGTTAAAATGCAGGATGTACCTGCCCTGAAAATTTAAAAACTCAAAACAACTCCTAGTTCACAGAACAAGAATCTGAAGATGCAGAAGAGCTGGGAGGAGAGGGATCAAATACTTACACCTTAGCTGCTAAAGCAGTGAGTAACAGAGGAGTAACTGTAGCCTTAAGTACTTAAAGAGCAAAACAGAAAAGAAACCAAGTGTCCAACTCAGAAGAAAAATAACAAACGCGAGGGCGCCTGGGTGGCTCAGTTGGTTAAGCGACTGCCTTCGGCTCAGGTCATGATCCTGGAGTCCCGCATGGGGCTCCCTGCTCAGCGGGGAGTCTGCTTCTCCCTCTGACCCTCTTCCCTCTCGTGCTCTCTGTCTCTCATTCTCTCTCTCTCAAATAAATAAATAAAATCTTTAAAAAAGAAAAAGAAAAATAACAAACGCGAGGAGATTGAGGCGATCAGAGGGAATTAACAAAGTCGAAGTGGACATTAATGAACTAGAAAACAAAAGTCATAAAACTAACAAAGGAATCCAATCATAAACTACCATATAATCTAATCAAGAAAGGGGAGGGGAGAACAAATATCAAATAGAGGAATAGCCACAGAGAAAATTAAGACTGATAAGAGACTACTACCTCAGCTATGCAAGTTGACTTACAGCCTCAATGACTAGGACAATTTTCTAAAGAAATATGACAAAATGTGCTCTAGAAGAAACAGAAAATCTATACAGATCAATACCACAGAATACAGAAAGTTGTCAAAGAGTAATAGTCCCCAAACACACTAGGTTTAAAAGGTTTCACAGGGGGAGTCTACCAAATCTTCATTTTTGTAAAGTTTTTTATTATTTTTTTAAAATTTTTGGGGGGGAGGGGCAGAGGAAGAGGGAGAGGGAGAATCTTAAGCAGTTCCATGCCCAGCACCAGAGCCTGACGTGGGGCTCGATCTCACGACCCTGAGACCGTGACCTGAGCCAAAATCAAGAATCCGACCCTCAACCAACTGAACCATCCAGGCACCCCACTACCAAATCTTTAAAGAACAGATTATTTGAAAGATAAATTGGTCTTAATACAGAAAAAAAAGTTTTCTGAAACGCATGGCATTGATAAGAAAATCTGACAGACTGCACATACACACAAGATCTACAAACAGTACGTGGCTATCAATATAATGAACCCAGGAGTTCAACATATGATTCTTGCTAGTTCTGTTAAGGGTCAAAAGTTTCCATAATAAAAAATCATTTACTCAAGGAGAAAAAATTCTAACTAGATAACACTTTTTACTTATCAAAAGTTTGATGACAGTCTGGTAAAAGCATAGGAAAACACGCGCCCTCAGAAACTTCTAGTGAGAGGATAAACAGCCTCTAGGGAAAGCAATTTGACAATGTTTATGAAAGGTTCAAATGCGCACACCCTCTGAGGTAGTAATCCCATGTTCAGGAGTATGCCCTATATATACACTCATACACGCATGGAATGAGGCATGTAGAGGACAATTCATGCTAGCACTGGTTGCCATAGCAAAGACTAGAAACAACCCACTAGCCATAAAGAGGGCGCTCTCCTAATGAATTATAGAACACTCATACCAACAAACTCTCAGAAGCCCTAAAAAAGGAAAAGGAAGTACTGTAGATAAAGATACAGAAATCTCCCTAAGGTATAAATTTTAAAAAGCAAGGTACGGACAGAACTATAACAAGCTGCCATTTATACAAAAAATGGGGAGGCTAGTGGACAAAAGTAGGAAGATGACATTTCTGTCTATGCCCTTTGGCACTTTTTGAATTTGAAACCATGTAACTCCCATCTCAGACCAAAAAGAAAATCTCATTTAAAAAAAAAAACCCACCCTTTAGAATGCACTATTGCCATTATGAACTCATCCATTTAGAACACTTGCTATTCCTGCTACACTTGCTAACTGGGTGGAACGCCATACTTCAAGTAAAGATGGAGTTGAAGAAACTCTTATTATTTTAAAGGGCACAGAAAAATACGGCACACATACGAAAGGGCAACAGTACTCTAGATCAGAAGATCATCTCATTAGTGGTTTTCAATGCTGGTTATGCTTAAGAACAACCTGGGAATCTTCCAAAAATACCAGTGCCCCGCACCCCACACCCAGACTATTTACATAAATTTGGGGGATGGGACCCAGGCATGAAAAGCACAGCTCTAAATGCTCTACAGCAGTGGTCCTCCACAAAGGGTGATTTTGCTCCACCAGAGGACGTGGGGCTGTCTGGAGACATTGGGTTGTCACAACTGGTGCTGTCTAGTACGTGCAGGCATCTAGTGGGTAGGGGCCAGCGAAGCTGCTTTATTTAGTAAACCTCCAACAATGCCCAGGACACACCCCCAACCATGACCTGTCCCAAAATGTCAAGAGTGTTGAGAATGAGAAACCTTCTTTAAAATCATTGCTTCTGCCGTAACAACCAGTTTTCATCTTTGTTCTTAAACAAGGAAGATAATCTCATTTTACTAGTGTGGATAGATTAGTATAATAAAGCTATTTCAGTGGCCATAGAAACTACAATTTATTTGTTGATGTGCTTATAATGAATACTGAAACACTGAATTCCATGTACATCCTTTCTTTGGTCCCTGTCCAGTTACTCTGTCAAAAATTTATGTCCTGTTTGTAAAACAGTGAGGGAGAAAATCCTAAAGGTCACAAAGTGGCAGCCTGGAGGTAAATATAGTCCACATACCTACTTTGTTTGAGCCTCAGGTCTTTTAAAATATACTGAATTGGAGCCAATCACCTGCCCCTTCTGGAGCCAGCACATACCTTCTGGAGTCGGCCACGGTCCACACCTGGCTGGCTTCATGCAGTCATCTGCTGCTCCCCAGCAGGTCCTTTAAGCATATGAGGTGGCCTTCATCTGCCGTTTTCAACAATCATGAAGGGGCATGAAGCCTCTTTACTCTTCTTCTTCCTCCTTACCTTAAAAATATCCCCACATCCATTCTAAATTCCCAAACTCCTACATTACTTGCCACAAAAGAACTATCAAGAGCTGGAAGAGGGCACATTCTGCGTGGAGCACTGGGTGTTATGCACAAACAATGAATCATGGAACACTACATCAAAAACTAATGATGTAATGTATGGTGATTAACATAACAATAAAAAATTAAAAAAAAAGAGCTAGAAGAACTAAAAGAAAGGGAGAAGTCAAGATGGCCTTTGTGTGACAACACTCTTCTAGTTGTCATTAAACATAGGCTGCCCGCCACCTGTCTCTGGATATTACAAACTAGCCTTGTAGTTTCTAGCAAATTCCACTACAATTATATATAGCTCTTCTGCGAGCGTCCTTATAAGGAAAAGACTTCAATTATTAGGCTTCTTCCATTATCCTAGATTAGTGTATCCCTCTACCTCTCCCAAAATAGGTCAGAAGCCTTTTATGGGAAATACCTATCAGGAGATTTGGTAATTTTCTTTTCAGAAGCTCATCCCTTTTCCTTTGAAACTACAATCACACAGTTCAGGAGTTGTGTTTGAGAGATTGCCTAATACAATCCACATATTTTATTAATGAGGAAAATGAACCCCAGTGAGGTTCACTCAGCCAAGGCCACACTCTTGAGTTAGTGGCAGAGCAAAAATTAGAACACTTATTTCCAGATACTGGTCCCAGGGGTTTTCCACGATAACACTATCCCCCACTCTGGTTTTCCTACTCAAGTAACATTCTTGCCAAGACACCTATTAACATGGGTAGATACTAGCTTGCTGTAGAACTAAATCAACTGAAACTTCGCCAAGCTATCAGAGCTATCATGTCAAGTTTGAGGGTGGAAGAAACTGGGAATTTCTGGATTCCTTTTGCTCCTTTTACTGTGAATTAACTTAACTCAGTTTACCCCAGTGAAGCTGATACCTTCAGAATCTTCTCTAAACCATAAATTAGAGATGGAAAACATGCTATTTATAGCAACAGTGACCTTTTGTTTCTAAACTCTTAAGTCAGGAGCTGCTTCAAACCTCTAAAATTTCAAAAGTGGCCAGAGATTTGTTAACTACTGAAAAGCTTTCAGGAGTGAAGTTTAAGATGCCAAGATCAACATCTCATTGAACTTTGACTCTCCTCATCATTCTCTGGCAAAGTGGGTGCTTAAAATTTAATATGGCCTCGACTTTAACCTAGTCCTCTCTTCCTATCCCAACTTTTTCAGCATAGGCAACATCACATTTTGCGTATGTGATCTTCCCTGGATGTTCTACCTCCTCTGCACCTTTAGTTTTTATTCCCACCTGATACCGTCCCTTTACATTTACATAAAATTCATTACATGAAGAGATGCCCCATTATGTTCCCCTGAGAGCTCAGAACATCTTTGCTGCTCCATTTTACTCCCCTTCAAGGATGCTGAACTCCATTCGGATACCTGGGTGCGCATTTTTGTTTACTCTCCGGTGGTTCACAACCACCTCCCAAGCCTTCAGCAATTGCAAGTATTCGCTCCGTGGTTGAAAAGGCACCACTCTGGGGAAACACGATCCGGTGAGCATAAGGTGGTGGAATCTATTCCCATCTCAGCTAGGCCTCCCGGGCAAGGTGAGGGCCGGCCGGGTCTTCCGCGCTCCCACCTCAATCCGCGTCAGCTGCCCACCAGCCCACTCGACCCGGGAGAAGGTGGTGGGACACAAAAGGAGAGGCGCGACGAAAGGTGTCGGCACCGAGACCGGGGGTGTATCAGACCCTGCTCTGACGCTAGGAGCCCACGCGTCCTCTCCTCCCCAGCATTTAAGGCGTTCGCAGTCTAGGCCTCTAACTGCTTTAACATTACACGAAAAGGACAACAGTTCGAGTCCTGCCACTCCAGGCACACGAGAGCACCTTAGGGCAAAAAAGGAACAAAATGCTATTGCATAATTTATTCGACCTCAAGGTGTTTCTAAACAGCCCTTACCCAACAACAACAACAACAACAACAACAACAACAACAAAAGAATCTACAAGTAAAAGCATTAAAATCCACCCACATTCCGCTACTAAGTTTTAAGGACGGGTGAGGTCTGTGTCAAGTAGATTTGAAGCTACTGAAGCAGGTTTGGGGAGTCCCGCCTGGAGGAGGGTCCTCGGACGCGGTTTCTGTGTTTCCAAGTAAAGCCCTGGCCGGTGTGCGGGTGCCAGGCCCTGCCCCCTCCGCGCCCCGAAATTCGACTCCCCGGGAGAGCCCCCGGGCATCCCGGAGACCCGCCCGCGGTTCCCACGGACTTTGCCCCGAGCTGCAGAGACCCGCGGCGGCGGCGGGCCCGGAAGGCAGCGGCCCCGCGTCCCCGGGGCTGTAGGGACCGTAGCGACCGTGGGGGCCCGCGGCCCCGCACTCACCGAAGTCTAGGAACTGCTTGATGGAGAGTGGCGATGGCGAGAAACGCGAGTAACGTTCGATCTGCTTAGGCACCGGCTGCTTCAGCAGCCACCGGAAAAGCCGCATCCTCGCCGAGGCCGTGCACACACCAGCCGAGACGCTCAGGCAGCCGCAGGAGCCGATGTAGCCGAGCCGCGCGGATCCGGCACGTCAGCCGAGCTCGCACCCTTGCCTCCGCCTCGGCCTTGGCGCCGCGGGTGCAGCCGCCGCAGCAGCAGCAGCAGCTCCCGGGCCGCGGCCGGCCGCCCGCGGCTTCCCCAGGGCCCGCCCACGGGGGCGGAGCCGGCCGCCGCACGTACGCGGCGCACGGAGGGCGCCGGGGGCACGGGGGGCGCGCGGCCGCACGCGCCGGCCGCTGATTCGCTGTCGCCGCCCTCGCTTTCTTTTGCTTGAGTTCGCTCAGATGCCGCGCCTCCCTCCGTTGCTCCTGGGTCTGAGCCCCGCCCGGCAAGTGCAGCAGCCCCGCGTCCCGCCCCCGGTTAAGTCCTTCGCGAGCCAGAGGTAGCGAAGGTGCCGTGGGACTGCAAGGAGGCCCGGCGTCCACGCCCGGAAGCCAGCCCTACGCCTTGTTCAAGGCCGCTCTCAGCCGCAGGCCCCTCTTCCGGGAGGCCTTCCCTGGACCGGCGGGCTACGGCCCTTCAGGATTCTCATTACGTCTTGATACTTTGCTTTTCATGTCCCTTTTACCACTTAACAATAGTGGCTGTTTCATGCCTGCCACCACACCACCACCTTAGGCAGAATTAAATGTGGCTATGTTTCACGCCCGCCCCGCACCCGTTGGACAGGCTTAATTGTCACGTCACTAAATCTCTGTTAGATGGCCCACCGCACCGCCTCCGCCCACACCCCCATCTCCCCACCCTTAAACTGTCTTTTGAACACCTTTGGACAGGAATGTTAGGTCACTCCCTCTGTTTCGTGGCCTTCCGCCTCTCGTTCCCACCAACCTTCCCCTACCATCTTCCCACCTGAGGCCATCACATTTGGACAAGATTAAGTCATTGACTGTTTCGTGCCACCACAACCACCGTTGGACTGTATCAATTCTAACATCACTGACACTTGGTTTCGTGCCTCCCACCCCCATACTCTCTCTCATACCAACTGGCTGTTTCATACCACCACTACCACTGGAAGGGCTCAAATTAAAGGTCATTGGCATTATCTTTCATACCGCCTCACTCACCAGCACCACAACCACCACCACCATAGGACAGTTCCCTCTTTCAGGCTTCACCAACCTCCAGCACCACTACATTTGGATAGGAGTCTATGCTTACACTAGGTGTTGGGTATTTTTTCTCTGCATACCAGTGAACTTGAACTCGGGGCTCAGTATATGAAATCATGATTTCCTAATGGTGTATGAAGTACTGCTGACTTTAACCATTTTCACCAAACCTTATTTCTGGGAATGTATAAACATCAGTTAAAAGGAAAAGTAGAATGTTCTCTAAGGAAAGGTAAAAATGTAACTGGAGACCACTCTTTTGATCTGATTAGGCTGGTTTTCTCGTTGAATAAAATTATTGGTGTGTAGCTATTTAACTTTTGTGACTTCATTGGGTATTTATGCACCCAATTCTTTGCTTACCAGTTGCGTCTTTATTCTGAACTTAAAGAAAAGTAATACATACCCTCAAAGGCATCCAGTGGTCTGCCCATACTTCTAGATTTTCAAATACATCTTGATCATCTTGGTGGTGGTATGGTACATAGACTACCATGTCCTCTCCATTCAAACCAAAACCTAGAAGAGATGTACTGACAACCTCTTTAGCTGGGTACTTTGCCAGCCGAGCTAAGCAATCCCGTTAGTGTGCATGGGCAGACAAAAAGAAGACCCGTAGCCTGTGATTCTTCCAGTGACTTTTGCAGGTGCTACCCGGATGTCAGAGTGTACTTGGTGATGGCTGCGATAGTCAGTAAAGAGGAAGCTTCTCCCAACCTAAGCAGCAGAAGATCTTTCTGAGTTGGCACATCACTTGTGTCACTCTTTCCTTTTCCAGTGAACACAATCAGTGTATTCTGTTGATTTGATTACTTCAACCGTCATGTGACTAGTTTTACTTATGTTTCTCCAAAAGCTGGCGAAGTCCTAGAAGTTGGAGTGGGTGTGAGAGTCTGGTGTAATATATGAGAGTCTGGTGTAATGTAAATTGCACTAGTCCAGGGCTCAAATGACTGAGTTCTAAGCTTGGTTCTATCATTAACTGGCTGTGTGGCCTTAGACAAGTCACTTAGCCTTTCTCTGTCCCAGTTACCTCTTATGTCGGATGGAGATACCTGATTTCTCTCCCTGGCATCTGTGACAATCAAATGAAATAAAATAAAATAATATAAAAATAAAACATTGTTCTACCTCTTTCATACAGCAATACGTTTTTTAAGCTAATAGTCTCATGTTAACTGGCAAAATTCAGAAGTTAAACCAGTGAGTTGATTTCAGTGCTGGTTATAGTTAGAAGGATCTTGAAAGAAATAAGTAGATCTTGATGAGCTTTTTTCAATTCCTTGTACACACCAAGGTTTGCCTGGGCCCTCTCCCAGTGACTCTCAAAGCAACATCCCTGGACCACCGGCAGGAACATCACCTGGGAACTTGTTAGAAATACAAACTCTTGGACCCCACCCCAAGCCTACTGAATGATAAACCCTGGGGGTGGGGCCTGGCAATCTGTGTTTTAACAAGCTTTGAGGGTTTTAAAGACATGGCCAAAAATTCTTTGATATTCCTCCCCCCAAGAGATGGAGTTTAATTCTTCTCCCTTTGAGTGTGGGCTTGATTTAGTACTCACGTCCAACAAATAGAGGATGGCCAGAAGTGATAAGATCTCACTTCAAAGATTAGGTTATAAAACGACTTCACTCTTACAAATACCTGACCGGTACTCCTCAAAACTATCAAGGTCATTAAAAACAAGGAACATCTGAGAAACTGTGACAATCAAGAGGAGCCTAAGGAGGCATGACAACTAAATATAATGTGCTATCCTGGATGGGATTCTGGAACAGATAAAAGGACACTAAATAAAAACTACAGAAATCTTTTTTTTTCTTTTTTAAGATTCTTTTATTTACTTGACACAGAGAGCGAGAGTGAGAGAGAGCACAAGCAGGGGGAGTGGCAGAGGGAGAAGCAGGCTTCCAGCTGAGCAAGGAGCCCGACACGGGGATCGATCCCAGGACCTGGGATCATGATCTGAGCTAAAGGCAGACGCTTAACTGACTGAGCCACCCAGGTGCCCCACAACTACAGAATTCTTAATAAAAGATAAACTTTGGACCAAATGTGTTTAATAATAATATATCAACATTTGTTCACAAATTTAATGAATGTAACATATAACGCAAGCTATTAATAGTAGGGGAAATGGAGCATAGGACATATGAGAACATTGTGTACTATCTTCTCAATTTTGCTGTAAATCTGAAACTGTTTGAAAAAAATAAAGCCAATTATACAATACACTATTAACTATGGTCATCATGTTGTACGTTATATCCCCAGAACTTATTTTAACTTATAACTAGGATTTTTGAAAGTTAAGAGTTGTTAAAAGTTCTTATCGAAAGGGGAAAAAACTGTAACTATGTGAGTTGATGGGTGTGAACTAAATATATTATGGTAATCGTCTGGCCATATATACATATACCAAATCATTATGTTGTACACCTTAAACTTATATAATGTTATATGTCAATTATATCTCAATAAAACAGGGGAGAAAGCAGTATCTTTTGGTTACAAAATGTAAAATAAGGCATATTCAAAGAAAAAATGTAAGATTTTTTTAAAAGATTTTATTTATTTATTTGACACAGAGAGAGAGACAGCGAGAAAGGGAACACAAGCCCCAGAGGGAGAGGGAAAAGCAGGCCTCCCGCCAAGCAGGGAGCCCGATGCGGGGCTCGATCCCAGGACCCTGGGATCATGACCTGAAATGAAGGAAGACACTTAACGGCTGAGCCACCCAGGTGCCCCAAAATATAAGATATTAATAAAAATATTTTATAACCATAGAATAACTACTGAACATTTAAAGAATATGTATTACCAAAAAAATAATAACGTGAAAATTAAAAAAATATAAAAAAATGGACTTCTCTCTTGGGGATTTTCTCTCTCTCCCTTGCTCTCCGTCTTTCTCTCTCTCAGAAGCCACCTGCCACACTGTGAGGCAGCCCTGTGGACAAGCCCATGGGAGTGAGCCTGAAAGCAGATTTTTCCCTGGCACCTGGACTGGAACCTTCCGAGAGGTTCTGAGCCACAACCACTCAGCTAAGTGGCTCTTAGACTTCTGACCCACAGAAACTCTCATGGCTTGGTGTAATAAATGTTTGTTGTTTCCAGCTATTCAGTTTTTAAATACTTTGTCCGACAGTAATAGTCAACTCATCTGCATGCCCCGCAGGTGATTCTGACTCATGCTCAAGAGCGAGAACTGCTGTCCTACCCTAGGCACTCTCACCCAGCTCCCTGTTCCTTCTGGCTAATGCCTCAGACCTCAGCAGCCGCATCAACTTAGAAAACAAGGGAGGCCTTCCCTGACTAGGAAGGCAAATTGTTCCCCTTGCTACACTGTTCCTTGATTCTCTGTGCTTCTCATTGTAACACTCAAAACTGTTCGAATTTCAGAAATGTCTGTCTTCCACCCTAGACACAACACCTGTGATGGCTGAGCCCAAGTCTAGCTTCTCTCGCTGCTTTGCTACCATGTCCAGCATCAGGACCACTCACTAGGCCCACAATAAATATTTTTTAAATAAATGAAAACCAACAACAGGAACAGTAAAAACCACCCCAAATCACATTCCTTCCTGTCAGCTCTCAATGGGAAACAAAGGCAAGGACAGTATTCTGAGTAATTCAGGCAATAATGGGCATTTTATCAAATCATAATTTGATAAAGCCAAAAGCCGAAATGAAGTGCAATAGATGAGGGGAAAGAATAACCCCTGATTATCTCATCATCAATCACTAGTGGGTGGATCTTGTTATAAAACGCCTCCACCGGCATTTGACTTGGCTATGAACTCCTGGTGTCCCTGTGTCTCCCTCCTTCTCCCTTTACTCTCAAATGACATATTTTAAAAGCACCTACCATGTGCTCTGTGAAAGGACCTATGTTTGTCTATTCGCGTAAGTCTGATGAAGGAATCATATCCTCATTTTACAGGTGAGCGAACTAAGACATAGAAAGGTTAAAATAATTTAAGCTTACACAGCTTGTATATGACAGTCCAAATTTGAATCCAGGTATCCTGACTCTCAATTCCATGTTTTTTGATACCAGCCTGCATTTTAAAAATAGACTTTATTTATTTATTTTTAACATTTTAAAATATTTTTAAAAGATTTATTTTAGAGAGAGGAGAGTGCACATTTGCATGAGTTGGGGGGAGGGGCAGAAGGAAAGGCAGAAGAAGAGAATCTCAAGCAGACTCCTTGCTGAGCATTGAGCCGGACATGGCACAACCCCCCATGACCCTGTGATCATGACCTGAGCCAAAACCAAGAGTCAGATGCTTAACCGACTGAGCCCCCCAGGTGCCCCAAAATAGACTTTATGTTTTTTAAAGCATTTTTAGGTTCACAGCAAGATGGAGTGGAAACTACAGGGAGTTCCCACACACGCCCTGTCTCCCCCCACCACGCACACACACACAGCCTCCCCCACCATCATCACCCCGCACCAGACTGGCACATTTGCTACAATCAGTGAACCTGCATCAACACATCATTATGAACCATTATGAACCAAAGTCCGCATTTTACTATTCACTCCTGGTGCTATACATTCTGTAGCTTTGGACAAATGTACTGCCCTAAAAATTCTCTGTACTCTGTCTACACATCCCTGCCTGCTAACCCCTGGCTGGCGTTGAACTTTGTACTGTCTCCATAATTTTACCTTTCCCAGAATGTCATACAGTTGGAATCATACAGCCTTTTCAGATTGGTTTCTCTCACTTAGTAATATGCATTTAAAGTTCAACCATGTCTTTTTGTGGCCTGATAGCTCGTTTCTTTGTAGGTGTGAATAATATTCCGTGGTTTGGAGGGAGCACAATTTATTTACTCATTAACCTATTGAAGGAAATTTTCATTATGTCCAACACTCACCAGCCCACCTTTTGGTTCGAAGAGTGGAAAGTTAAGAGTGCGAAGATGAGTGGGATTTGAAGCAGTAGCTCTATTTTTCCAAGTGCCCAGATTCATGATTCTTTTGACAAACTACTCCGGGTGGTACAAATCCTCTTCAAGTCCATTTACCCTGTCCTTTTGTCTCTAACAAAGGAGGGTTTTCAGTCTACTACTGTGGTCGCTCTCTTCCCCCTTCCCCCCCCAGAAAAGATTTTAAGCACAGGAATGGTGTGGCAGGATAATTTATGAAGAAATTAAATCTGTGGTTTGTTCTTGTACCTCTTGGAGGAGCAACAGAAAGAGGTAGCTGATCTTCCCTGACCTATAAGACAATGGAGACTTCAGGTCTGAGCTCTGGGCTGCTGTGCTGTTTTTGGAAAACAGGACTGAAAACAGAAGTTGGAAGATATGAGACATTTTGGTAATCTCTGTAAATTAATTCCCTCTTCTCTTGGTAAGTACCTCCACTTTTGTTTATTGCCCATGCAGTGGATTTGTGCTGGGGGCGGGGGGGGGGGGGGGGGGAAGAGCCTCCTTTGTTTGTAGTAATGTTTTTTTTAAGATTTTATTTATTTAT
>NW_027397078.1:23824575-23893528 GCF_003265705.2 Callorhinus ursinus
ATCTCTCTTCTCTTTCTACCTTCTCCCCATCTCTGAGTGCATGCAACTAAGCATGTAGCATCAGAGCTGACAACCGTCTCGTGACCAGGGTGAAGCTGACTTTGTAGAGAGCAGAGCAGAAATGAGAAGAGACAGGGTCCCTGATGATGTTGTCAGGTGACTAAATCAAAC
The DNA here is from genome assembly GCF_003265705.2 of Callorhinus ursinus. Taxonomy (NCBI): domain Eukaryota; kingdom Metazoa; phylum Chordata; class Mammalia; order Carnivora; family Otariidae; genus Callorhinus; species Callorhinus ursinus. The sequence continues at coordinate 23,824,747 of NW_027397078.1, forward strand.
CAACCCCGAAGCTTCCTCTGAACTGCCAGTTATATAGGCCAGGACACCTCCTTTACAGTTTGGGTCAGGTTGGGGAGATTTGTGTTGCTTAGGGTGAAAAGTATCAGAGCCATCACACTAAGCGGTTCTCCAGATACCTTGCATATACACATGGGACTAGCTCCCCACTGATGGCTGTTGTTGGGTGTCTTTGCCAGCCCTGCACATGGGAATTCAAACCCAATTCAAAACAATTGCTCTGAAATGTCAATTCACTCACACTCCCTGGAGACGCAAAATCTCTCCAACACCAGGAGACCCAAAGGAAGAAAGAGAATGAGAGGGTGAGTTCATGGGTCCAGTCTCAGAATAAGCAAGAATGGAGACAGGGATGGCTGCTAGCAAGGCCCAGAGAGCTAAGAGAAAGAAGGAGTGATGGAGTGATTCTGGCCAAAGGTGACAAGTGAACAAGGAGATACGGTTAAGGCCCCGGCAGTCTGGAGCCGCGTCCACCACCTACCTCTGTCTTTCTGGGCCAGGCGCAGTGGCGGTGGCGGTGGCGGCGGGGCACGTAATTCAGCCGGTCGCGAGCAACAGTTTCCCTCCGGCCTTCTCACTGGTTCCTAGCTTTTCCTGAAGACCCTGTTCCGACCAGCGTCTGCCAGAAACACTTAGAAGAGATGGCAGTTCCTCGGTGCCATCCCCTTTCCTCCACCACACCAAATTCATGCTGAGGTCACCAAAGATCTTCATGTCCCAGGAATACTTCTTAGTTCTTATTTTTATCTCACGGCCACTCCCTCCTTTTTGCAAAACTCTTTTCCTTTCAGTTCAGTGGCTCCACACCCTCCTTGTTTTTCTCCTGGTTTTCTAGTCACTTCCCGGTCTTTTCTCTGCCCTCTGCTTCCTTTGAGATTGCTAGGCCCTCCGCTTACCAGCTTCTCCCTTCCTCGTCAGCCTCCACTGTCCCCAGACCTTCACTTACCATTGAAATTCTGACTCCCAAGTTTAAATCTCCTGCCCCTGTGTAGGCAAATGCCTACTTGACATTTCCACCTGAATGTCTCAGTGGCCCCTTCAAGTTATCCAGGTCCAAAGTCATACTTCCGATCTTCCCACCAAAATTCTTCTCTTCCAGCATTGTTCCCTTCCTTAGAAAATGGAAATTCTGCTGACAGAGTTGCTTCATCTACGAACCTAGGCATCATCCTTAACACCTCCCTCTCTGTCACCTCTCACACTCCATCAATCATCAAATCTTTTGATTCTCTGTCCTATATATCTATCTCTTGAACCCTTCTGCTTCTCTCCATCCTGACTGCCACCATCCTGACCAGAGCTACCTTACTTCTTACCCAGGCTGTTGCAGTGTCCTTAATAACTGGTCTCTTGGTATCTTCTCTTGCCCCTCAATCCATTCTTTCATCCACTATAGCCTAAGTGATCTTTAAAAGTGTAAATATGGACATACCACCGTCCTTCATTGGCCTAGAAGGCCCTGCCTAGCCCAGGCCCTAGTCACCCCTCCATCTCCTCTTGTACAGCATCAACCCTTATTCCGTTGGCTCCAACAATACTGGACTTAGTTTAATTCCTTAAAACACAACACTTTGCTTGCCTACAGCTTTTGGAAAAGCTCTTCCATCTTTCTTCAAGGCTCCTTCCACCCCCACTGACCTGAGACAGCTAACTCCTACTCATCCTTAGAATCTGCCTTATTAAACATCACATCCTCAGGGAAACCTTCCCTGACCATCCAGAAGGAGTAGATCTCCTTTTAATCATTCTCCGAGTGCCATGAAGTACTTCACAGCACACTGCATACCTGAGTTAATTAATAGCAATTTTTGTTTTAATGCCAGTCTTCTTCCTGTGGCTCCGAGTTCCATATTGGCAGAGCCCATGTCTGTTTGTCCACCACCGAGGTCTCAAAGAGCAAAAATTTATTCTCTTACAATTCTAGAGGTCAGAAGTCCTAAAATCAAGGGATCAGCAGGGCTGCATTCTTTCTGAAAGCTCTAAAGGAAAATCTATGCCTGTGCCTTTTCTGCTTTCTAGAGGCTTCCCTCCTATAAGAACCTTTGTAATGACACTGGGCCCATCCAGATAATCCAGAATCATCTCCCTGACTCAAGACCCTTAGCTTAATCCTATCTGCAAAGTCCCTTTAGCCATGTGAAATAACATAGTCACAGGTTCTGGGGATAAACAGGTGGACACCTTTGGGTAGGGGCATTCTTCTGCCTACCACACCTCCTATGCCCCAGAGGGTAAAATTTTTGCCAAGTTTTCTGGAACAAATCCTGAACTTTGCCTCAAAATATCACACACCATACACACTCTGTACATATCCTGATCCTGACCACGTTACAACTCTCTTTCTCCTAGACCCCCTTGAATATTAGCTTTGATTAGTCAGTCCTCGCGTATGCTCATATACTCCATAGTGTCCACATATACACAGTCCTCAGGGGCGCTTAAAATATCCTTCCAGATTTCTGTCCCCTTGGTGAGGAAGGCAGAGCCATGGCGTGGGGAAGGAATGAAGCTGGTGAAGCAGTTGAAGTGACTTTGCCTTGTTTGACACCAGAGTCTACCCTCCCAGCTGCAAGTCTCCCTTCCAAGCTGTCCCTTTCTTGAGAAAGTGGCTGAGGGGATGGTCACAAGCTCTCTCATGTGGAAGAGTCTCAGCAAGAAGCCGTGGCTGAACATTTTTAGATATATTTATAATTTGTACAACAATGTTCAGAAAGTGCACAAATATTTGGCAATGAGTGTGGAAACAAAAAGAGTTTCATGATCCAAATAATTTGCATCTTAAACACTTGACTTAATGGGTATGAAGATTCTGGAGATGAGAGAGCCTGATCCTCAAGGTGCTATACATACAGACTGTTCACCTCAGAGCTGGGGTGGGTGGAAACACTCAGGCCTGGGCATAGTCTCTTGTCTTGTGTTACAGTTGCCATTACATGTTTTTCCTGTTATGGGAATCAAATGGAAGATATTGCTTCTGGCAGCACTTGATGTCCTAGCGAGGAGTCAATCTCTTGTTCCCAGCAGGCACAATTTGGTTTTTTGAGGAAGCAAAGATGGGCGTGTTTTTCTCTCGTGGCATCTATTCTCCCTGTAGTAACTGCTTCTCAGTTCTTCAATCCTTGGTCTCTTCTAGACATTATTGCTTTATGGGTGTTCTGGTTTTTCCCCAAGTTCTGATTCTTCACCCATGAAAGATTTCCAAGGGACAAGAAGCAACTGAAAACACTTTTTCTATACTCTTCTTACCTTTATTCATTAAAATAATAACCATCCCTACCAAGGAAACCTCTAGGTAAGTTGTGCTAAGTTAGCACTCCCTGAGATAGACACCACCCTTAGTGTGATCTCGTCATGATGTTTTAGAGCTCGGAGGCTAGAGATCATCGTCCACCCCCTCCCTCATTTTACAGATGAGGAAGTTAAGGTATAGACACCTAAGGAAACTGTCCAAGGACATACAGGTCAGGGCTATTGACAGTTTCATAAAGCCATAAAAAGTATCAACCAAGATTCTACATATCCAGTTGATAACAATCACAGATACAGCTTCCATGTAATAAATTCAGTCTTCATGGTTTTAAAGTTTTGTGATCGTTCGACCTGAGCTAGGCCAAAGTTTACTTCAAACACTCTATGAAAGAAAAGCTTATTAAGCAATTAATGGTGTAAAAAGATCATAGAACATAGAGTTTACCTAGGTCTACTAACAAACTATTTAGAGGACACTTGCTTTTAGCTGCACGCAACTATACTTCTGATTTAAAAACCAATCGTTAAAATGGGCCTTGCAAAACCAGCCTAGACTCATCTTGTTAATTATTTAATCCCTATTATATACTTGCAATTTTAAAAATTATTTCTTTTAAACAATGAGCCTGAGAACTTTCATTGATCAAGCCTGATTATCCCTTCTATTGACTCAGAATTAGAAGGGTTTAGCTGCAGGGCTTCAAAGTGAATCAGAAATTGTGTGACAAGGCCAACTCTTCCAGAACAAATGCCTTCATTCACCTTAAGTGAATCTTGGATGCTTTTGCTTTGATGAATAGGGAGGGCGGAGCATTCAGGAATTTGTTTTTCCCCACCAGTAGGGATGCACTACTTTTAATGGCAACCCCTATTTATATACATCAAAATTTCTTCAGATGAAAACTGACAAGATAAGTCACTACCAGGTACTAGGTGTTCGGAGGAAGTCCCTTGCCCTTCCTCCCTGCAGCCCCACACACCATTCTTGTAGGTTATCCTATTCTGTCACTCAGCTCTCTGGGAAATAGCCAATGTGACAAGATTTGGATTAAACTCTGGAGCCCTAAGCAAGACATTCAAGAAAAGTCTAATTTTTTCTTAATTGCAAAATCAAACCAATTCTTAGTGGAAAGTTCTTTCCCTCATTTAGGACAGGGAATATTATCCAGTGCTAGGTACTTGTCAGAGAATCTGGCTTTGAGCTGGTTCCCTGCTTTGAAAAGACATTTTTGTGTTCCCCATGATTTTGTCTCCCTCCTTCCTTCCCTTGTATCTAGGCTCTCCAGGTAAAATACAGGGCGCCCAGCGGAAGGTGAATTTCAGATAAACAACACCTAGGTTTTTAGTACAAGTATGTCCTATGCACTATTTGGAACGTATTTCTACTTTAAAAACCTATTTGTTGATTATCTGAAATGCAAGTTTCACTGGGTGTCCTGTGTTGATTGTCTGTTTGGCTCTTCGTTTTTCTAACAATCAGCAAAACTCTTTTTTAAAAAAAAGAAGAGAGGGCGCCTGGGTGGCTCAGTTGGTTCTTTGTTCTTTCTCCTAAAATTTTCTTCAGTGGGCTTTCTTCCTAATTTCATTCTCCTCTTTAAGGACAGTTTTTTCCCCCCTTTACCTTCTGCTCTTGTTTGGTGGTGGCAGGGTATTAATTTTTAGTGATTTTGGATTGTGATGGGCAGTACCAGGCTTCTGTATAAAGGGGCTCAGAGCCACACTTCAGGTAAAATTTGAATAGGGCCTGTGTGAAGCCATCTCTTCTTTTTTCATTTTTTTATTTTTTTTTAAGATTTTATTTATTTGACAGAGAGAGAGACAGAGAGAGAGAGACAGCGAGCACAAGCAGGGGGCGTGGGAGAGGGAGAAGCAGGCTTCCCGCGGAGCAGGGAGCCTGATGGAGGGCTCGATCCCAGGACCCTGGGATCATGACCTGAGCGAAAGGCAGACGCTTAAAGACTGAGCCACCCCAGGCACCCTTTCTCTTCTTTTTTTAAATTTATTTATTTATTTTTTTAAAGATTTTTTATTTATTTGAGAGAGAGAGAATGAGAGATAGAGAGCACGAGAGGGAAGAGGGTCAGAGGGAGAAGCAGAGTCCCCGCCGAGCAGGGAGCCCGATGCGGGACTCGATCCCGGGACTCCAGGATCATGACCTGAGCCGAAGGCAGTGGCTTAACCAACTGAGCCACCCAGGCGCCCTCTCTTCTTTTTTTTTTTTTTTAAAGGATTTTATTTATTTATTTGAGAGAAAGAGAGAGAGCACCAGCTGGTGGGGGCAGAGGGAGAAGCAGACTTCCCACTGAGTGGGGAGCCCGACACGGGGCTCTCAATCCCAGGACCCTGGGATCATGACCTGAGCAGAAGGTAGATGCTTCACCGACTGAGCCACCCAGGTGCCCCAAGCCACCTCTTCTGAAGTTCTGCCTTCAGCAAGTACCCCTTTGAGTTAAGCATTGCCTTCTCTAACTGGTACTTCTAAAACACCTCTGGGAAACATTAACACAAGTTACTAATAGCTTAGTAGAAATAGCAGTAATGATTTTTAAATTTTATCTCCATCTATTTTTTAAAGTAAAGTCCTCTTTGGAAGTAGAACATGCATATAGAAGTATGTCCAGTTAATAAATGCACAGCTGAATGAATTTTCCCAAAGTGAACATACTCAGGTAACTAGCATCCAGATCAAGAAATACAACATTAGGAGGGAAATCTTGTCACATGCTACAATATGGATGAAACTTGAAGGACATCAAAAGTGTGTGAAATAAACCAGTCACCAAAGGGTAAATACTGTATGATTCCACCTGTATAAAGTATCTAAAGTAGTCAAATTTATAGAAATAGAAAGTAGAATGGTGTTACCAGGGGCTGGGGACAGGAAAAACGAGTTATTGCTTAATGGGTAGAGAGTTTCAGTTTTACAAGATGAAAATGTTCTGGAGACCTACTTTACAACAATGGGAATACACTTAACACTACTGAACTGCACACTTAGAAACAGTTAAGGTGGTAAATTTTATGATATGTATTTTTCACCACAATAAAAAAAAAAAAGAAACACAATATTACCAGCTCCCCAGAAACCCTCATGCCCCTTCCCAGTCACTTCTGCCTGTCCAGGACAACCACTATTCTGATCTCCAGAAAAAGCCTGTCTGCTCTTAAAAAAAAAAACCCTGGAGTTAGTTAGAAAAAACGTGTATCAGCCCCCCTTCCTTCTGACGGGGGTTTGATCAAATCAGACATGGATTTGATCGTGCCTCCCACATTGCCTGACATACAGCAGAAGTAGCTCAAGGGGCGCCTGGGTGGCTCATTCATTAAGGGTCTGCCTTCGGCTCAGGTCATGATCCCGGGGTCCTGGGATCGAGTCCCCGCATCGGGCTCCCCGCTCAGCGGGAAGCCTGCTTCTCCCTCTCCCTCTGCCTGCCGCTCCCCGACTTGTGCGTGTACTCTCTCTGTCAAATAAATAAATAAAATCTTAAAAAAAAGAAAAGTAGCTCAAAAACGCTTGCCGATTCCAAGTGCATTGAGAGCCTTAGGCTTGCTGGCCCGAGAGGTGCTGAGGGGAGGGAGGGAAAGGGCACCTGAGAAAGAAGATACAAGTGCTGGAAACGCCAGGTGCTCTGCAATCTTGCCAAAGGATAGCCCTGCATACTCATTACAGGTTTATTCACTGATGATGCATTTTTTTTTCCTTTTTCACTGTGTTGACAACATGACCTGTAGGTTCGTATTTGAATCCAGCTCAAAGTATATATTTATTTTTTTGTTACTGTGTGCACAGCACTAAGTGCTTATTTTCTTACCAGGGTGTTTATTGCCACTATGTACTGCATGTGCTTGTACAAAACGGATGTGCTTGCTCATGCCTGCCTCCACATTCCTCAGGGGCAAATTCTAAACTCAAGGAAACAGAGGTTCGCCTCATTTTACAACTGTCATAATATTTGATCCACCGGACTTTTTGAGTAAGTCCTTTTCCAAGAGGGCACCAGATGTTCCGATGAACAAAATAACAATGCTGTAAGAACTGATCAAGAAAATGGATACAACTCAGCAGATGATGGCTTTTTCTCATGATGGGATGTGGATGCCACTGTGGGCAGTGGCAGTAATGCCAATGGCTCAGCGGATGCCAGGAAGGAAAAAAGGAGGAAAAAAAAGAAAATGGATAAAATTGTTATTTGGGGCCACAAATGGTAGTGACTGGGGCAGAGTTCAACAATCTACTTATAGTCTTGAAGCCAAGGTAATATGATGCGCCACTCTTTGATGTCAGACTGCAGGCATATATGCTGGGGACCTTGGAAACAGAAATGGTATTGTCATATTATGCTAAGGATGAGTTATTTGTATTAGTTATTGGGTCTCAGACCCAATGATTCCTTTAATAACATATATTCAGTAGCCCTCCTGTACTAACCTGAAATGAAACCCATAGGGGACACCACATATCACTATGTATAATTGTAAAGGAAAAAAATCAACATAATACCCTGGCAGAAAGGACAAATAAAAAGAAAGTAATGTATAATAAAATGCCCCTGAAAATGTAAACTCTCAGGCATGGCAATCCTAGAAGACAAAATAAAGTAGCCAAATGCTTACACTATCACAGCATCAGTGTGAGGGACGGCTCAAGGCCAAGACTGACACAGGTGGGCTTTAGCGGCAACTCAAACGGCGAACTCAGTACTGCCCATGGTGCTATGACTTCCCAACATGGTGAACAACTTTGGGGAAATTCTAAGCAAAACTAAAGGCAAGCATCCTTCAATTTATACTGTGCTTGCTGTCTTGGAAAATTAGGTGTTTATTTTCACCTACATGACAGTTCCACAGGATATTTGAAAGTCATTCAGAACATGGGATGATTTACAGTTCTAGCATCTCTGGCCCCACCCTTTAAATGTCAACAGTGCTCCCCAATCATTTTGACAACAACAACAAAAATGCCACCATCGATTTCTTAAATCCACCCCTACCCCAGGACAATACCACCTCCCATTTAGTATCCCTGATTTGGAGTAACATCTTTTATTTGCAGAAGCATTTTTTTTAAATCTTAAAACACATCACTCATAAAATGATCCATAGCCTCAGCAATTTCCCCAACTGTGATTCACATTCCCTCACATTAAAAAAAAAAATTGATGTTGAATTTTACAATCCCACCAAAAAAGGAGTTTCCCAAGATCTGAGCCAGTTAGATCATCAAGAGAGTCAATAAATAAAAAAAAAGAGAGAGAGAGAATCAATAAATAAAATTACACAGCACTTTTTTGGGGGAATACTTACTTAGTATTTTGGTCATTAAAATAATAGGTTAACCAAAGGAAAAAAGAAGAGCAAAACCCTGCATGTTGTCTCATCAAGAAAAACAATTTAATGAGAAGGTGTCATACAGATGTAGGATAACAATAAATATTGTAATTATTGTTTTGTTTGGCTTTTGCAATTATTCTGTTTAGTTGTGTTTTTCAAAAATACTCAGTAATTGTGAAAATTCTTTATTAGCAGCATAAGTATAAATGAAAAATCCTCACACATGCTCAGTTCCAGTCTACAGAGCACTGCCCTGAGGTTGGGTTTCATGTGTCCTGGGGCCAGCGGTGGGGCTGGAGCATCTTCATTCTAGTTCAGAAGAGCTCACTGCACTCACCTCTTCCCAACTGTGCATTCAGTGATGTCAAGTTGCTAGCCTGAAATCAGCAGTGACAGGTGACCAAAGTATTTGCATGGAAATTGGCCAACGCTACATTTAGGTCCACCACCACCCACACACACTTGCTTCCAGAGAGTCTGTTGTTAAACATTCACCAGACACCATTGCACGGGGCTGGCTCCCAGGAAAGAACAACCTATCATAGAAGTACAAAACAAGACTTTGTTACAAACTCTTGGAAAAGAACAGTCCAAACTGGGCTCTTTAATGTTTCATCAAATTCTAGTTAAGTGCCAAATGATGGCTCAAAAATGACCATGGAAACAAAACTCAACAGAAACATTAACTCACTAGTATCCAAATATTTATCTAGTACCAACTATGTGCCAGTCTACTTAAATTCTTTCTGCAACAAGACACAAATTAAATAAGTATATAATGTGCAATGGACCAATGTGTATGCTGCCAATTTAAAAGAGATAATTAAACAATGACACTAGTATCTTTCACCTTTGTCAAAGGGAATACTAACATTTAATTGGCACTGTGCCAGGTATTAAACAAATATTGTCTTGTTTGATCCTCACAACCACCCTGTAAGATAAACATTAGGTTGAGCCTCAGGAAATTGCTGATAGTTGACCAATTTTGACCTCCACAAAAGGCAATTTCCACCTAAATTATTTCCGTTATATAGACAAGGAAGCCAAGATCCCAATATACCAACTTGTCAAATGTCAAACAGCCAGTAAGCGACAAAGCCAGGATTCCTTGCAGACTAGAATGGCTCCAAAGGCCCTGGGCTTCCCACCACACACAGTTCCCACAAATGAAAGAACTGTTAGGCACATGTGATGTGTTACACACATTCAAAGAAATCTTACAATTAAACCATTTTGAAAAACTCATGGTAAAAGAAATTAAATTAAGGACAATGCATTTTGCCACATAACTAAACACTGGCTTCCCGGGTTTCCTAATCATAAATGATTAGAAATAATCATAACTGTTGATACATTTTAGAGACTGAATAACACCTTAATAGAGATTGCAACCATTGTTTAGCTTGTTCTTAAAAACTCAAATTAATGTTTATACTTGAGAAATTCCATTAATGTTCAATTTATACTTGAGAAATTAATGTTTAATTTGTACTTAACAAATGACTTTTAAAAAATGCTATGCTATTACTAGCACAAACCACCAAAGGTCTTATATTCACAGTCTGTGATTCTCAATCTACTAGAATGATCAGTGCTTCACAAAAGAATTATAGTCATGAATGTTTGAACCAGAGGGTATGGTATAGGAGTGTCTCAATTTTTCAAAATTGAAACACAGGAGAATCATGACATAAAACACACATGTGTACATGTATGTACGTATGTATGTGTGTGTATATATATATATATCACACAACTATATATAGTTGAAACAAAAGTTTCATGAAAATTTCGGTATGTGCTATATTCTCTGATATTTTCTTTTTTCTTCTTTTTCTTTTAGAGAGAGAGGGTGGGGGTGGGGAGTGGGAGGAGGGGCAGAGGGAGAGGGGGAGAATCTTTTTTTTTAAATTTTTTATTGTTATGTTAATCACCATATATTACATAATTTGTTTTGGTGTAGTGTTCCATGATTCATTGTTTGTTCATAACACCCAGTGCTCCATGCAGAATGTGCCCTCTTTAATACCCATCACCAGGCTAACCCATTCCCCTACCCTCCTCCCCTCTAGAAACCTCAGTTTGTTTTTCAGAGTCCATCATCTCTCCTGGTTCGTCTCCCCCTCTGACTTACTCCCCTTCATTCTTCCTCGGGGAGAGAGAATCTTAAGCAGGCTCCATGCCCAGCATGAGGCTGGGCTCTATCTCACGACCCTGAGATCATGAAAAGAGCTGAAATCAAGAGTCTGAGTGACTGAGGCACACCTCTGATATTTTCTATCCTACCCTATTCCATTTCATTAAAAAATTCTGGCCACAACTTAGTATATCATTTTCTCAATTCACTAATGTGTTGGGACCCCCAGTTTGAAAAACAATGTCTTAGAGACCTTTATTTTAGAGACTTCATCTACATCCCACATTTTATTCCTTTCCTTCTAGGATACTCTGTTCTTTGCATCTACAACTTGACCCCCCACTAACCAGTTTCTCTCCTTCCTTCCTTGAACAGATAACTTACAAATAACCCTGCTATGTGCCATCAACTGCATGCTAAGTGCTGGAGATGCAGTGCATTTATAGTCACATCCTGGGATCCCAACGTCCATCTAATCATCATGCAAATAAACACAAACTTCCAACTGTGCTTAGTGCTATCAAGGACAGGTTCCAAGAGAGAGGGGATTTGACCTAGTTAGGGAAGACTCCTTGAGGAAATGGCACTTAAGCTGGGATATAAAGATCTGATCTAGTCTAATCTAATCTAGCCTGTTCTATTTCATTAAGAAAATGCTTATCTCCGTCCCCTAACCTACTTTGAGCAACTACTTAAAAGTAGTAACTGTCTCCATTCACTTAGCATAACATTTTCAAGGGTCGTCTGAGTTGCTGCATTGTTTTTTTTTAAGATTTTATTTATTTGAGATAGCGAGAGAGAGAGAGAGAGAGAGAGAGAGAGAGAGCACAAGAGGGAGGGAGGAGCAGACTCCCCACTGAGCAGGGAGCCTGACACGGGGCTCGATCCCAGGACCCTGGGATCATGACCTGAGCCGAAGGCAGACGCTTCACCGACTGAGCCACCCAGGCGCCCCTGAGTTGCTGCATTGTATGGACATACCACATTTTGCTTATTTATTTGTCAGTTGATGGACATTTGGGTCGTTGCCACTTTTGGCTATTGAGGAATGCTGCTATGAACTTTTGGGTAGGAGTTTTTATATGGGCATATGCTTTCGTTTTTCTTGGGTATATACCTAGGAGTAAAACTGCTGGGTCATATGGTAACTCTAATTTTAACATTTTAAGAAACTGCCAAAATATTTTCTAAAGCAGCTGCACCATTTTACATTCCCACTAGCAGTGTATGAGGGTTCCCATTTCTCCATTTCCTTGCCAAAACTTGTTTATTATCTGATTACTTGATTACAACCATTCTGGTACGAGGTATGAAGCGGTATCTCATTGCAGTTTTGGTTTGCATTTCCTTGATGGCTAATGATGTTGAGTGTCTTTTCACGTGCTTATTGACTGTATGTCGTCTTTGGAGAAATATCTATTCAGATCCTTTACCTATTTTTAAATGGGTTACTTATCTTTTTGTCACTGAGTAGTAAGAGTTATTTATACACATTTTTCATACCAGACCCTTATCACATAAGTAGTTAGCAAGTATTTTCCCCCTTTCTGTCGGTTGTCTTTTCACTTGCTCTTTTTTAAAAGATTTTCTTTTTAAGTAATCTCTACACCCAATGTGGGGCTTGAACTCATGACCCCAAGATGAAGAGTCACATGCTCCCCCAACTGAGCCAGCCAGGCGCCCCCTGTCTTTTCACTTTCTTGATGGTGTCCTCTGACGCACAAAAGTTTTGATTTGATGAAATCAAGTAATACCCTAGCTTGCACCATACTTCCCTGATCACGGCTTCAACCATCACCTCCATTTTACTTCAGCAATGGACCTTGACATCACCCACAGCTGTCTGAACTCTATCTGCTTTCTTAAACCCCAGTATTCTATTCTCAGAGTAAAACCCTTCCTCCTTCTAGCTTTCTCTCTACTTTGTTTCCATCTCATAGGCTCTGTAAACTCTCTGAGGCTTCCAATCCCCCAGCTTTCTGTTTTCTCCCTGTTTGTCACACCCTTATCTTCCAACCTTCTTATTTTCCATTCTTTCTTATTCAGCCTGGCCTTTAGAGCACAACACTACAAACTCTCCATTCCCAGTACATTCCACTCCCTTACTCCACTGTCTATTTGCTACACTTGTTCTGCAACCTCCAAGCATGTATCAGTCAGGCCATCTGCCTTCTCTTCTTCTGGTGCTACTAAGAAATGGTGACAGAGTCATGCAACCTTATGCGTTGGAACCGCTCCTGATGCATGTTCTCCAACAGCAGCTGAGCTCTCAAAGCTGCCCTGCTACCCTTTCATTTGACCCACCTCACTTTGCTCTCCCATTCCCTGAGATCCACTCTACTCCCCTCCCTTTCGCTCACGTCACTCCTACCATGCTCTGCTTTGAACAAGCCAAGATCACTCCCGTCTTTTCGGTGCTTCCTGATCCTTCGCCTTAAACACTCTTCTACCAGGTCCTTGAGTGGCTGAAACCTTCTTGTCATTTAGGTCTCAGTCTAAATGTCACCTCTTCAGAGAGGCCTCTCCCATCTGCTCTGTCTACTGGGGCTGCCCTCCTCCCATTGCTATCACACGTCCCTGATTTATTTTTTTATTTTCTTTATCTGCACTGTCTAGAAAATCTTAACGCTTCTAAAACCCTCCACTAGCAAGGGTCAGAGACTTGCTCCTCTGGGCTCTCCTAATACCCGGTGTAGAACTTTCTTACTTAGTTGCTATTATTAATGGATGACAGGTCTGGGTTCCTCGTCCAGAGGCCAAGCTCCTTGCAGACAGATGTTGTATCTTATTCATCATTGGCTCCTTCAAGGTGCCCCACACAGAACAGGCACTCAGGATGTGCAGAGGAGAGGTACAGAAACTCGTGATCTCATTATCTGTGTAGCGTGGGATCTGCCCATCATGACTTAACACTAACAAGGATTAACAAGTGCTGGGGGAAGTTCCAGAACATACTGTCACACAAACTAAGTCATGCTGGGCACCGTTTATAATGGTAAAAATAGGGCGAAAGCACCTGAACGTAGGGAACTGGATAAGTAGACGACAGTGTATGTACTCCCTGAAATTTGATGTTGCTGTTAAGATGATATCTGATGCCACGATGATAATAAGAACACAAAAACTGTACATAGAAAGGCAGGAAGAAAATAAACTAAAATGTGATGCTGACTGTCTTTATGCAGAAGAAATATAGATGCTTTTCTTCCCCTTTTCTGCATTCTAGTTTTCTCTGTATGTGTGTGTGTGTGTGTGTGTGTGTGTGTGTGTGTGTGTGTGTGTAACTTTTATACTGAAATGAGCCCTAATATTTTGTTTCTAAGGAAGGGCTATAGTCCCGTTCTTTCTTTAGTTCATACAACTTCAAATATTAATTTATTGATTAATATGCTGGAAAAACAGAAGAATGCAGAGTCAGGGATTTATCCAGCATCTCTCCACAAATTAATGACAGAAAAAGACATACTACGGTAGCCCTAAAGTGATGCTGGAGAATAAAATTATTCTCTTGTAGGCTCTGTGCCATCGATATTGTATTTCAGATAGTTCTGTATTAGAGCCTTAGAAACAGGCTAAATGACACTAGCAGAAGTAGCATTAAAATAGGGGAGGCTAGGGGCATGTGGCCAGCTCAGTCGGTAGAGCATGTGACTCTTGATCTCAGGGTTTTAAGTTCCAGCCCCATGCTGGGTGGAGAGATTACTTAAAAGTTTTTAAAAATGGGGGAGACTATAGGTGAAGTCCCATTTAAAGCAAAGTGGGTATAGTTCAGTTTAAGGAAAGAAAATACATGAAAGTTCATAAATTTGGGTTTGTTTCATCAAAGGACTCACAAGACAATTAGTTTGAGTTCTAAATTCCCCTAATATATTTAAAACATGACCCTACTCACATCATCTCTCAGAAAATACACTTGCCAAGAAAAAGCTCGTCTATGATTTAGATACCAGAGCAAATATCTAATACAACAAATTACAGTCTATCAAAGAATTGGCAAAGTTCCTAAAGAATCACAAAAGGAGGGGCACCTGGGTGGCTCAGTTGCTTAAGTGTCTGACTTCAGCTCAGGTCATGATCTCAGGGTCTTGGGATCGAGCCCCACTTCGGGCTCCCCACTCAGCGGGGAGCCTGCTTCTCCCTTTGTCCACCCCCGCCCCCGTTCGTCCTCTGTCACTCTGTTCTCTCAAATAAATAAATAAAATCTTTTTTGAAAAATCACAAAAGGACTTTTAAAACTTGGATACCCCTTGTATCCAACAAGTTGTGTGGATAGAGGAGCCACTCCAACCTAGTGGTAAGTCCGAGGATGAGAAGTTTAGAGCAAAGTTAGGCCTACTTAACAAGGGAAGAGAGCAGATTTTATCAAAATGGGTAAGGCTAGGAGGATGTGTTAGCTTGGGTTCCCCCAGAACTGGACGCTGATAGAAGGACTCCAGTGCAAGTAGGTGATTTGGGAGATTTCAGGAAACATCACTAGGGCAGTGGGGAAGTTAGGCAAGGAAGGGAAGGAAAGGGAGCCACTTAAGGGTGTGTTGGCAAGCAATTTGCCACTGTGGGCCACTGGAGCATAATCCTGCTGGGGAACCCTGGGTGGCCGGGGGCACGCATCTGAGTCACCCTGCCTGAGAAGCGAGGGTGCTGTGTCCAGAGAGAGTGCCAGGTGTGAGCAGCCACTGCTGACTGCTGGACGCTGGGCAAGAGTGCATGAAAATGGTCAATGCTGGGGACTGCAAGTGGGGGAGCAGGGCATCTGCTGACCCCTCCCCAGGTCACTCCTACAGTTTACTGTAGATGGAGTAAACAGACGTGTGCACAGCATTTTCCTTCGCTTTGGTGCCTTTAAAAAAGTGGTTTTGGTGATTGACATTTCTGGTTGAAAGCCCTTAAAGCAGACTTTCTCCCCACCACATTCTCTGCCCTTTCCTTTTTCTCGCCCAGGGCGCACAAGGGCTGCGCTCCTGCTGTTGCTGAACATCCTTCTTCCCCGCCTGCTCCGCCCCACTCCCTCCAGAGGTTCTGCCCAGTGAACAGCGGGCTGAGGGCCCTGCTGCCCAAGCAGCTCATTCTGGTTGGACCTGTTGTCTGTTTTTGGTGGATGTGGTGCCAGGCAGCAGAAGACACAGCCCGCACTGCTCTTACAGCAGAAAGCCTTGCCAAAAACAACCTGATTTGGTTTTATACTTGTTGAACATGTTCCCCAGGCAAGGAACAAAAGACCAAATGCAAGAAGGGAAACTGGCAGTTTGCAATCCAAAAGGACTTTGTCTCTCCCCGTCTTCCTCCTCCCCTTCTTCCCCACACCCTCTTCTTTCCTAAGCAATTTTTAAAGTCCAAAGAATGATTGTAGAGTTCGTACTCTGCAGTTTTATAGCACGAAAACACTTGGCAGAGGAAACAGTAACAGTCAATGCCACCTTGCCCACTGCATGTGCTTATGTCATAAAAGGGCAAACTGCTGTCTCAGAGCTGGAGGAGGGCTGGGAAGACAGCTCTGCCCACGGGGTGTCGGTGCCTTGGCGCAGGGAGAGGACACCCTTCCAGGTGTCAGAAGCCTTTGACATGGACAGTGTCTGGGCCTCTCCTCCCTATCCCGCCCCCTGGAACTAGGGCTGCCCCCAGGACACCTCAGTGTGGATTTTAAAAGGCACCTCCCCCTTCCTCCTGCAGCCCACAGCCCCATGCTGGGGCCCTTCACCGGGCAAGTGGGGGATGGGCCGGATTTCAATTCCTGCTCAGTGCCCTTGGCCAGGTGTCTGGGGACTGTCTCTAGGACTGGTGGGAACCTCGCTGGGCCTGGTGGAGGTCACCCCTCCCCAGGTCACTCCTACAGTTTACTCATCACACTTCTCTTTAAGCACTTGCTTCAAGATCCTGAAAGGTCATTCTTTCCACTTCAGAGGACAGCTCCTTACTTCTGTCTCAACTTGCTTCCTTTATAAATTACCTGGGAACTCCTGCCCTTCCATTTCAGTTAGCTTACCTAGATCTTTGAGCCTGTTGTATCAGCATGACCCCCCCCCCCAACCAAGGCTACTTCACTCTTCCCCCCACAAAGTGGCATTACTTTGTGGCAAGGTATCTGGGGAGGTGAAGGAAGGAAATGGTCAATTTTGCATAAAGAGGGGTATGGGGGAAATTTGCCTAAGAAGCCCAGGTGCCTTTTGGGAGGAAGGTAACCTAGACCCAGGGCAGAGATTTCTTTCCCAAACCTGTGGTAGAGACCATGACTTTATGACTTGAATGGAGGGCTACAGGTGGGGGAAAGGAGACACAGAGAGTGGGGTTGAACCTGGACTGGCTAAAGGCAGGAAGAAAGCAGGATCTGGGTCCCAGATACAGCCAACACCAGACATGTGCTGACTGGGTTCTCCTGACAGCAAACCACCACCCTCAGGAGGGACTTGTATGAGGAAATCGGCAAGCTGCCCTTTCAACAGCTGGCCCCAGGGTTGCCAACCTCAGATATAATCTGGGGATTCTGGAAGCCACTATTGGAACCATTGGCTTCAGAGGTACACCAGACCTCTTGAAAGATACACCTGCAGCACTGAAGCTTCCCACCATGCCTCCTTCCCCACTTAAAGGCAGTCTGGATTTGTCTCACATGACCACCATCTGATTGGTGGAACTGAAATTGCACAGCTTCCAGGGAGTCTGGGAAATGTAGTTTTTTGATTTATTAGAGTCAGCTACACATAAAGGCACACTGAAAGGAGGCTCACTGAAATAGACGTGGAATAACCATTTCCATCATGGTTCTTCTGTTTGAAAACTTTCAGTGGCTCTCCAGCTGGACAGCACTGTTGAAGGAAAGCAGGGCCTGGGTCCAGGATACAACAGTCTCCAGCAATGATTTCCAAACTACTGTAGACCACAGAACGTGGGGAGACGTGGAGACGTCACAAGAGGTTCTTGAACCCCCTTCCACTCCGGTCATTTTCTGTGGACTGGAGAAAACCATTGTGACTTCCATACATGTGTTCACCTATTAGTCAAATATGGCAGCAACGGTGATTCAAAAAATATAAATCACATAAAAACCTTCCTTACAGACGCTCTGTTCCTCAGCCACAGACCCCACTCTGCCTAGAATGGGGATATTATCTCCCTCCTCTCTTGCCAATTCCTATTGATCATCCAAGACTCAGCCCAGCCCACCACCTCCACTGCCCTGGCAGGTGATTCTCTCTGACCTCCTCAGGCTAGAGTAGATGATCCCCATCTGTTCTCTCTTAATATCCTGGTGAGTTATACTAATGATAACAAAATAAAACCAAACTTTTATTGGCTTACTTTGTGCCAGGCTCCATGAGGTATGTAGTTTTATTATCCCATTTTACAGATGAGGACACTGGGGCACAGAAAGTTTACATAACCTGCCCGAGGTGACATATTCATGGTGGCTGTGACTCAATCCCAGGCATCAGTCTGACTTCAGAGCCCATGTCCTTGGCCAGTACTCTCAGCAACTCTTAGCCTATCTATTATTACACTGCCCACCCTGCTATTTATCTATCTATCCATCTATATCTTAATCCGTGCGTCTGACTCCACAAATAACCAATGTCTCTCTATGATGTTAAAATCGAACAAGAAAAAGTCAAAAGTTTTTCCTCCTTTCCCAACACATTCAAAATTCACAGGACCGGGGTCCAAATTGCTTGATCCTTCCTTCTCTCATGCTCCATTGTCTGTTAACACAGGGATTATTTTCTCCTTTAGCACAGAACATCATACTAAATTACAGAGCAGACTATGAAATTGCTACCCTCCGCTCTCTTCTTTGTGTGTTTTCTCTAAAATAGATTCTTTCTGTTGGTTGTATAAATATAAGACAGAACCCACCACTGCTTTGAAGTCATGTGGGCAAATGCATCAGCAGCTCTGAGCTCTGCTGGTGCAGACCTCCCGGCCAGGATCCACCAAGCACTCCTCAGGAAAAGACGGGGCTCCTGGGAACCCCAGCCTGGGAACAGCATTCTCATGCAGACATTTAAGAGTGAAAGTGGGGAGAGCTTGACATTTCCCCAGGAATCAGAAGGTGTTTCTATATCTCTTTTTGCTTTTACTGTTTATTACCCTGTCTAACACTGAGACACCTGCCCACAACTCTGCACATTAATACATGGGAGGCTCGGCTTATACTAGCCAATAGTCCTGCTGTAAGTCCAACAGTAAGCTAGCCAATCATTCCCTCTACTGGGCGTCAGCCATACACTTTTCATACCCTGGAAGTGCCAACTTACCCCAGACCCATCTCTCTTCTTGCTCAAACTCCTTTCTCTTCCTTTTCTACTTTGTCTGATTTCTACTCACCCCATTTGTTATGCTTCATAAACCAGGCATTTCCTTTTCCCTCTTAAGATAACTTATAAAGAAGCCTTCTTTAATCATCTTTCAAATATGCTGTTCAGGCCCCTATACGGGGAAGCCCTCCCTGACTGAGGCTTGTGTCCTCTGCAGGAAACAGCCAGGCAACCTCTCAGATGGATCAGGCATCGTGGCTTTGCAAATCTCCTTCCGTGTGATTTACACATCTGAAACCGACATTGCTTCCAGTAGGCACACTATTTTACCAAGGCACATCATGTGCAGGAGACATAAGAAAGCACATCAGATATGCTTAAGGGGTGACTTTTGTAACTCATTATTGTTTTAAGACATCTTAATTCCTATTCAGGCTAAATGACCCAGTATATCCATAACCATCTTAGAGATTGTCAGTTCAATCTATAGAGAGAGTGGCATGTTGTCAAAATAGTGTTGCACAAACCCTCTAAGGAAAGCCAAAAAAAAAAAAAGCGCTAATGTGAATTACACAAATATTACAGAGTCAATGAGATGTGGTGTTTAATCCTCAGCTGATGTTGACACTGAGCAACACACTGACAAAAGCCAAAAAGAATCTGAGTTTAATATGGTCAACTAATCTTCAACAAAGCAGGAAAGAATATCCAATGAAAAAAAGACAGTCTCTTCAACAATGGTGCTGGGAAAATTGGACAGCCACATACAGAAGAATGAAACTGGACCACATTCTTACACCATATGCAAAAATAAATTCAAAATGGATGAAAGACCTAAATGTGAGGCAAGAAACCATCAAATTCCTAGAGGAGAACACCAGCAGCAACCTTTTTGACCTTGGCATAGCAACTTCTTACTAGACACATCTCCAGAGGCAAGGGAAACAAAAGCAAAGATGCACTATTGGGACTTCATCAAGATAAAAAGCTTCTGCACAGCAAAGAAAACCATCAACACAACTAAAAGACAGCCTATGGAATGGGGGAAGATATTTGCAAATGACATATCTGATAAAGGTAAAGAACTTATCAAACTCAACACCCCAAAAATAAATAATCCAGTTAAGAAATGGGAAAAGACATGAATAGACATTTTTCCAAAGAAGGCATAGAGATGGCCAACAGGCACATGAAAAGATGCTCAACATCATTTATAATCAGGGAAATACACATCAAAAACATGATGAGATACTACCTCACACCTGTCAGAATGGCTAAAATTAACAACACAGGAAACAACAGATGTTGGCAAGGATGCAGAGAAAGGTGAACCCTCTTACATCTTGAACTGATACAGCCACTGGAGAACAGTATGGAGGTTCCTCAAAAAGTTAAAAATAGAACTACCCTACAATCCAACAATTGTACTACTAGGTACTTACCCAAAGGATACAAAAATACAGATTTGAAGGGGTACATGCACCCCAATGTTTATAGCACCATTATCAACAATAGCCAAACTATGAACAGAGCTCAAATATCCATTGACTGATGAATGGATAAGGAAGATGTAGTGTGTGTGTGTGTGTGTGTGTGTGTGTGTGTGTGTGTAATGGAATATTACACAGCCAACAAAAAGAATGAAATCTTGCCATTTGCAATGATGTAGATGGAGCTAAAGTGTATTATGATAAGTGAAATAAGTCAGAGAAAGACACATATCATATGATCTCATTCATATGTGGAATTTAAGAAACAAAACAGATGAACATATGGGAAGGGGGGAAAAAGAGAGAGGGAAAAACCACAAGAGACTCTTAAGGATAGAGAACAAACTGAGAGTTTCTGGAGGGGAGATTGGCAGAGGACGGGCTAAATGGGTGATGGGCATTAAGAAGGGCACTTGTTATGATGAGCACTGGGTGTTTTTTGTAAGTGATGAATCACTAAATTCTACTCCTGAAACCAATATTACATTATATGTTAACTAACTAGAATTTAAATAAAAATTTGGAAAGGGAAAAAAAAGAATCTGAGTTTAGAGCATGGGTTCTCAGCCTTTGCTGCACACTGGAATCGCTTGGATATTTTTTAAGAATCCCCATGTCCAGGTCACACCCCGTGCCAATTAAATCAGAATCTTTGGGGGTAGGAGCCAGGCATTATTACATTTAAAGCTCCCCCGCTAATACGCAGCCAAGTTGCAAAGTCACTGGTTTAGAACGTCTGGCCCTTGCTCAGAACTACCCAGGCCCTCCCTTTCAGCTTTATCAAGTGTGTAGGGCAGGGGAGAGGGCACCACATGCCTGGTCATGCCACTCACCCATGCCAGCTCAACTTGCCGGCTGCCCACTCAGCTACAGAAGCTACCTAAAAGGGGGAGACTCTGGGTATAGGTAACACTCAGGTGAGGGTTAAGGTTGGTAGAGACCAGAGCACTGAAAGTGGGAGAGCCAAGGCACAAGCAGAAGAGCCGTGAGTGTATATTCGGTGGCAATCTGTGATGTCTTTACTGGCCCTGCCCCAAAGGCGCATGTTGGATTTGCCACTTGGACATATTGCCAGCCGATATTCAATTGAAAAAGAAAAAGTCCTGGCAGGAGTGGGGGTGGGCAAAGGGCATGAAGGGAGCTTCTGAAGTGCTGGTCATATTCTGTTTCTGAAGTTGGATACTCGTTACACAGGTATGTTTAGTTTGTGAAATATGTCCACCTTTACATTTATGACATGTATATATTATGTATATACGTTGTGCTTTAGTAAAAAGTTTAAAAGAAAGAGCGAGAGGGCGGAGTTGGAAGCCTACACGTTGGCGTGTGAGGCACCGCATTCCCCCAGCCCATGGGTTGTTTTCCTTTGGATGAAGGAGGTCAAACTCATTACTAAATTATTTAGTTTTCACTTGAAAGTTTTAGGGAAGAGGTGGGAAGAAGGCTGCTGAAGTCTTAGTACTGCTGCTAGACACAGGTGAAGGGACTTTGGTTGCTTTTCAGGGATCTCCGAACCATGGGAAGCCACTGGGGAACCACTGAAGCATTCTTCCTCTTCCAGGACTTGGGGTGAATGTGTTAAGAAGAAAAACTAAGAGAGGGAATTTGAGGAGTTAATATGGCAATTTGATCATTAGGCATTATGCCAAAACAGCACTTTGTAGGAACAACTGAAGAAGAATCAATAAACTCAAACAATGGCGACAGCTGAAGGCAAAGGAAGATGATTATGGGCTTTAAAGAAGCAATAGTTAAGAACCGGTGTCAAGATTGGGGAAATCAAGAAATGGGCAGAAGACATGAACAGACATTTCTGCAAAGAAGACATCCAAATGGCCAGCAGACACATGAAAAAGTGCTCAACATGACTCGGCATCAGGGAAATACAAATCAAAACCACAATGAGATACCACCTCACACCAGTCAGAAAGGCTAAAATTAACAAGTCAGGAAATGACAGATGTTGACGAGGATGCAGAGAAAGAGGAACCCGTCTACGCTGTTGGTGGGAATGCAAGCTGGTGCAGCCACTCTAGAAAACAGTATGGAGGTTCCTAAAAAAGTTGAAATTAGAGCTACGGTACGACTCAGCAATTGCACTACTGGATTTACCCCAAAGATACAAATGTAGTGATCTGAAGGGGCACCTGCACCCCAATGTTTATAGCAGCAATGTCCACAATAGCCAAACTATGGAAAGAGCCTAGATGTCTATTGACAGATGAATGGATAAATGTGGTGTGTGTGTGTGTGTGTGTGTGTGTGTATGTGTGTATGTATATATATATATATATATATACATACACAAATACATATAATGGAATATTACACAGCCATCAAAAATGAAATCTCGCCATTTGCAATGACGTGGCTAGAACTAGAGGGTATTATGCTAAGTAAAATAAGTCAGTCAGAGAAAGACAATTATCATATGATCTCACTGATATGCAGAATTTAAGAAAGAAGGCAGAGGATCACAGGGGAAGAGAGGAAAAAAATGAAACAAGACAAAACCAGAGAGGGAGAGGGAGACAAAGCATAAGAGGCTCTTAATCTTAGGAAACAAACTGAGGGTTGCTGGAGGGGAGGGGGGAGGGGGGATGGGGTGGCTCGGTGATGGACATTGGGGAGGGTATGTGCTATGGTGAGCACTGGGTGTTGTGTAAGATTGATGAATCACAGACCTGTACCCCTGAAACAAATAATACATTATGTTAATTTAAAAAAAAAGATTGGGGAAGACATTTTAATAGTCTGTAGCACAAAAATATGGGTGGCCTATGAATTACCATTAAAGTACCTAATTTATGAAAAGAAAAAAAAAAGAAAGAGCAAGAGAGAGAGAGAGACCCTACTCTGATCATTGATAAAAGGCCATGGATGCTATCAAAAATAAAAAGCCCATCAGCCTATTTACAGCAGTTAGTTTGATAAGAGCTCTTTCTATATTAGAAACCATCCAAATAATAAACACTCAGTTGAATAAATTAAGGGTCAGCCATACAATGGGATACTATGTAGCTATTAAAATTTTATGTTGTAGGAGACTATGTCATGACATGGAAAAATGCTCACAATCCATTTTAAATTAAAAAAAAAAAAACATGAATGGGCCCAGACATTTCTCCAAAGAAGACATAGGGATGGCCAACAGACACATGATAAGATGCTCGACGTCACTTGTCATCAGGGAAATGCAAATCAAAACCACAGTGGGATTTCACCTCACACCAGTTAGAATAGCTAAAATCAAGAACACAAGAAACAACAAGTGTTGGCGAGGAAGCGGAGAAAAAGGAACCCTCTTGCCCTGTTGATGGGAATGTAAACTGGTGCAGCCATTATGAAAAACAGTATGGAGGTTCCTCAAAAATTAAAAATAGAATTACCATAGGATCCAGTAATTCCACTATAGGGTGTTTACCCAAAGAATATGAAAACACTAATTCAAAAAATATATGCACCCCTATGTTTATGGCAGCATTATTTACAATAGCCAAGATATGGAAGCAGCCCAAGTGTCCATCCACAGATGAACGGATAAAGAAGATGCGATATATAGATACACACAATGGAATATTACTCTTCCATAAAAAAGAATGAGATCTTGCCATATGCAACAACATGAATGGAGCTAGAGAGTATTATGCTAAGTGAAATAAGTCAGAGAAAGACAAATACCGTATGATTTCACTCATATGTGGAATTTAAGAAACAAAGCAAATGAGCAAAGGGAAAAAAGAGAGAGACAAGAAACAGACTCTTAAGTATAGAGAACAAACTGATGGTTACCAGAGGGGAGGTGGGTGAGTGGATGGGGGAAATAGGTGAAGGGAATTAGAGTACACTTGTCATGATAAGCACTGAATAACGTACAGAAGTGTTGAATCACAATATTTTACACCTGAAACTAATACAACACTATATGTTAACCCTACTGCAATTAAAATAAAGAACTAATTTTATAAAGGTGGATGATATGGGTGCCTGGGTGGTTCAGTTGCTTAAGCGTCTGACTCTTGGCTCTGGCTTAGGTCATAATCTCATGGGTTGTGGGATCTAGCCCAGCTCCACACTCAGCAGGGAGTTGGCTTGAAGGTTCTCTCCCTCTGCCCCTCCCAAATTGTGTGCTCTCTCTCTCTCTCTCTCTCTCTCTTTCTCTCTCAAATAAATAAGTAAATAAATCTTTTTTTTAAAGGGTGGATGATAAAATGTTTTTATATATGTAATACATATTACTATTTTTCTATGCACACAATTTTTTTTTAAAGATTTTATTTATTTATCTGACAGATAGAGAGACAGCGAGAGAGGGAACACAAGCAGGGGGAGTGAGAGAGGGAGAAGCAGGCCTCCCGCTGACCAGAGAGCCCGATGCGGGGCTCGATCCCAGGACCCCGGGATCACGACCTGAGCCGAAGGCAGACGCCTAACGACTGAGCCACCCAGGCGCCCCTATGCACACAATTTTTTAAGGTACATAAATACGCCAGACTTATGTGAGCTAGAAAGTTAGACAGAAAGGGAGTGTGTAGATTGGACCTGGATTCAAGTCCCAACTCAGCCATTTATTAGGAATTCTTTGCCCTTGGCCAAGTTGCTGGAGTTTGTAAAAACAGGTTTATTGAGTTATAATGCACACTCTATACAGTTCACCTATTTAAAGTATACAAATCGCTGTTTTTTACTACATTCGCAGAGCAACTATCACCACAATACAATTTTAGTACACTTGATCACTCCCAGGAGAAATGCTGTACCGATTAGCAGTGACCCTCCATCCCCCAGCTGGGACATTTCATATAAATAGAATCATAGGATATGTGTTTTTTGTGCGTCTGACTTCTTTTCCTTGCCATAATCTTTTCAAGGGTCATCCACATTATAGCACTTATCAGAACGTCATTCCTTTTCATTGCCAAATGATATCCCATTGTAGTACGGATATATCATGTTTTGTGTATCCATTTATCAGTTGGTGGACATTTGGGTTATTTCTACTTTTTGGATATTATAAAGAATGCTGCTCTGGGCACCTGGGTGGCTCAGGTGTTAATCGGCTGCCTTCGGCTCAGGTCATGATCCCAGGGTCCTGGGATCGAGCCCCGCATCGGGCTCCCCGCTCCGCGGGAAGCCTGCTTCTCCCTCTCCCACTCCCCCTGCTTGTGTTCCCTCTCTCGCTGTCTCTCTCTCTCTCTCTCTGTCGAATAAATAAATAAAATCTTAAAAAAAAAAATAAAGAATGCTGCTCTAAATGTTCACATAGAAGTTTCTGTGTGGATGCACATTTTCATTTCTCCTGGGTATACATCTAGAGTGGAACTGCTAGATGTGGTATAATACAAAAACATACTTGGTCTTTGCCCACAGTTTCTGGTATAGAGCTCCTAAAACCTTGGAATTTTCTGAGTAATAGATGGGTGTTTTTGTTGTTATTCATGACAAGCCCCTTTCAATCACACCTGAGCTTATGCTAATGAGGTGACTTAAGGAGGTACCCCTAGATGATCATAAGATAGGGTTGGTCATCAGAAAGGTTAAGTGATCAGAGTTGGAACTTTCAGTCCCACCCACTGACCTATGGGAAGGGGAGGTGGTACTGGAGCTCTATAAAAACTCGAAATATGATATTTGGAGAGTTTCCAGGTTGCTGAACACGTGAATTTGCTAGGAGGATGCTCCACACTCCCTCCCCTCTCCATACCTTGCCCTATGCATCCCTCCCACCTGGCTGTTCCTGAGTTGTATGCTTTGTAAGAAAGCAGTAAACATAAATAAAATATTTCTCTCAGTTCTGTGAGCCATTCCAGCAAACTACTGAATCTGATGAGGGGGTCATGGGAACCTCTGCTTTATAGCCAGTCACTCAGAAGTATGACTTGCAACTGGCATCTGAAGTGGGGGCAGTCTTGTGGGACTAAACCCTTAAATATGTGGAATCTGACAGTAACTCCATATAGTTAGTGTCAGAATTGAATTGTTGGACATCCAACTGGTGTCCAGAGAATTGGTTGATGGGTGTCAGAGTACTCCCCAGATTGGGTCATATGGTGACTCTTCATTTAACTTTGGGAAAATAGACAAATTGTTTTCCAAAGCAGCTATACCATTCTACATTTCCCCCAGCAGAGTATTAAGGTTGCAATTTCTCTATATCCTTGCCAACACTTGCTATTCTCTGTTTTTATTATAGACATTTTAGTAGGAATGAAGTGATACCTCATGGTGGTTTTGATTTGTATTTCTCTAATAACTAATGATGCTGAGCATCTTTTCATATGTTTATCAGCCATTTGTATATCTTGTTTGGAGAAATGTCTATTCAGATCCTTTGCTCATTTTTAAAATGGATTATTTAACTTTTTATTATTGAGTTGTACAAGTTCCTTATATATTCTACATATAAGTCCCTTATCACATATTTGATTTGTAAATTTTTTCTCCAATTCCATGGTTGTCTTTTCACTTTCTTGATGGTATCCTTTGAAGCACATAAGTTTTGAATTTTGAGGAAATCCAATATATCTTTTTTCCTTTTGTCATCTGTGCTTTTGGTGTCATATTTAAGGAGGCTTTCAGGAACCACAAGTTTTAATCCTCATATTCTTGGTGCCAAGAACAGAACCTGGCATATAGCAGGTACACAATATTTGAGAATTGAGATGACATATCTTTCTTTAACTAAACCTGGGAATTTATTGAGCACTGGATCAATTATCTATTGCCGTATAACACATGACCTCAATTTAGTGGCTTAAAACCACAAACATTTCATTTTGCTCACGATTCAATGGGTTAGTTGAGCAGTCCTTCAGATCCAGGCTGGCACATGTGTCTTTGTTCAGCTTATAGGATGGCAGGTGGTTGGATGATCTAGAAAGGCCTTGTCACGTGTCTGGTAGTTGGTAGCCTGTCAGCTGGGAGGCTTGGTTCTCCTCCATGTAGCCTTTTACGCACAAGCAGGCTAGCTTATGGTCATGTTAGGGTTCTAATTCCAAGTTTTAATACCCAAGCATTTTTTTAAATTTCTGCTTATATCACATTTGCTCATGTCCTATTGACCAAAGAAACTCACACAGCCAAGCCAAGATTTAAGAGATGGAGATATTCCAGCTCTTCTGAGAAAGGAAGAATTTGTGGCCATTTTTGCGACCTACCACAAGCACCTTCTATTTTCCTGGCACTGTTAGGCTCTTATGGAGGATGGAAACGGAGGCCCTCTCTTCCTTCCAAGGAGCTTACAATGTCAGGGCATTTGATCATTCAACAGATACGTATGGACTATCTATTATGTGGTGTCAGACAGAGTTGTGGGCTCTTGAGATACCTCAATAAGCAGAACAAACTGCAATCCTTTCCTCTGAGGAATTTATATTCTAGTAGAAATTACAATAGGAAAAAATGCAAATAGAGTCCCAACAAATTGTTCTGGTGGAGGTGAACATTTCTTTGATTGCACCTATATACAATCAACATTAAATCCAAGATTTAGTCCTGGGAGCAGGAGGAATGTAGAAGCACCCTTAAGAACACTCAACAAAAGAAGACCAAACAAAACCCAAAACTAGCAGAAGGAAGGAAATAATAAAGATGAGAGCAGAAATAAATGATATAGAAACTAAAAACAAAACAAAACAAAAAACAGATCAATGAAACCAGGAGCTGGTTCTTTGAAAAGATCAACAAAATTGATCAACCTCTAGCCACACTCATCAAAAAGGGGGGGGTCTCAAATAAACAAAATCAGAAATGAAAGAGGAGAAATAACAACTGACATCACAGAAATACAAAGAATTGTAAGGAAATATTATGAAAAATTACATGCCAACAAATTGGACAACCTAGAAGAAATAAATTCCTAGAAACATATAACCTATCAAAATTGAAGCATGAAGAAATAGAAAATTTGTTTTTTGTTTTGTTTTGTTTTTTAGAGATTTTATTTATTTGACAGAGAGAGAACACAACAAGCAGGAGTGGCAGGCAGAGGGAGAGGGAGAAGCAGGCTCCCCGCTGAGCAGGGAGCCCCATGCGGGACTCGATCCCAGGACTCTGGGATCATGACCTGAGCTGAAGGCAGACACTTAACCGACTGAGCCACCCAGGTGCCCAGAGATAGAAAATTTGAATACACCAATTACTAGCAATGAAATTGAATCAGTAATCAAAATATTCCCAACAAACAAAAGTCCAGGACCAGATACCTTCAGAGATGAATTCTAGCAAACATTTTTGTTAAGATTTTATTTATTTATTTGACAGAGACAGACACAGCGAGAGAGGGAACACAAGCAGAGGGAGTGGGAGAGGGAGAAGCAGGCTTCCCGCGGAGCAGGGAGCCCGATACGGGGCTCAATCCCAGGACTCTGGGATCATGACCTGAGCTGAAGGCAAACGCTTAACAACTGAGCCACCCAGGGCCCCTCTAGCAAACATTTAAAGAAGAGTTAATACCTGTTCTCAAACTTTTTCAAAAACAGAAGAGGAAGGAAAACGTCCAAATTCATTCTATGAGGCCAACTTACCCTGATACCAAAACCAGATAAAGACATCACAAAATTAGAGAACTAGAGGCTGATATCTCTGATGAACATAGATGCAAAAATCCTCAACAAAATGTCAGCAAACTGAATCCAACAATACATTTAAAAAGTCACCACAATCAGGTTTATTCCTAGGATGCAAGGGTGGTTCAATATTCACAAATCAATCAATGTGATTCATCACACCAACAAGAGAAAGGATAAAAACCGTATGATCCTTTCAATAGATACAGGAAAAGTATTTCACAAACTACAGCCTCCATTCATGATAAAAACCCTCAACAAAGTAGGTTTAGAGGGAAGAGACCTCAACATAATAAAGGCCTTATATGAAAATCCCACAGTTAACAACACACTCAATGGGGAATAACTGAGAGCTTTTCCTCTAAGGTCAGGAACAAGACAAGGATGTCCACTCTCTCCACTTCTATCCAAAATAGTACTGGAAGTCCTAACCACAGCAATCAGACTACCAAAAGAAATAAAAAGCATCCATATTGGTAAGGAAGTAGTAAAACTTTCACTTATTTGCAGATGACATGACACTACATATAGAAAACCACAAAGACTCCCCCAAAAAACTACTAGAACTGATAAATGAATTCAGTAAAGCTGCAGGATACAAAATCAATGTACACAAATCAGTTGTATTTCTATACACTAATAATAAAGCAGCAGAAAGAGAAATTAATAAAACAACCCCATTTACAACTGCACCAAATATAACAAAACACACAGGCATAAACTTAACCAAAGAGGTGAAAGACCTGTACTCTGAAAACTATAAAACACTGTTGAAAGAAACTGAAGATGACATAAAGAAAAACCATCATCATGGATTGATTGGAAGAACAAATATTGTTAAAATGGCTATACTACCCAAAGCAATTTTCACATTTAATGCAATCCCTATCAAAATACCAACAGCATTTTTCACAGAATTAGAACAAACAATCTTACAATTTGTATGGAACCACAAAAGACCCCGAATAGCCAAAGCAATCTTGAAAAAGAAAACCAAAACTGGAGGTATCAAAATTCCAGACTTCAAGTTATATTACAAAGCTGTAGTGATCCAAACAGTACGGTACTGGCACAAAAACAGACACACAGATCAATGGAACAGAATGGAAAGTCCAGAAATAAGCTCACAATTACATGGTCAATTAATCTTCAACAAAGGGAGGCAATAATATACAGTGGGAAAAAGACAGTCTCTTCAACAAATGGTGTTTGGGAAAACCGGAGAGTTACGTGCAAATAATGAAATTGGACTACTTTCTTACACTATACACAAAAATAAACTCAAAATGAATTAAGGATCTAAATGTGAGACCTGAAACCATAAAAATCCTAGAAGAGAGCACAGGCAGTAATTTCTCTGACACTGGCTGTGGCAACATCTTTCTAGATATGTTTCCTGAGGCAAGAGAAACAAAAGCAAAAAATATACTATTGGGACTACATCAAAATAAAAAGCTTCTGCACAGTAAAGGAAACAACCAACAAAACTAAACAACAACCTACTGAATGGGAGAAGATATTTGCAAATAACATATCTGATAAAGGGTTAGTATCCGAACTATATAAAGAACTTACACAACTCAACACAAAAAAAACTTTAAATAATCCAATTTAAAAATGGGCAGAAGATATGAACAGATATTTCTTCAAAGAAGACACACAGATGGCCAACAGACACATGAAAAGAAGCTCAACATCATCCATCATCAGGGAAATGCAAATGAAAACCACAATGAGATATCACCTCACACCCTTCAGAATGGCTAAAATCATCAACACGAGAAACAGTAAGTGTTGGTGAGGATGTGGAGAAAAAAGAACCCTCGTGCAAAGAAATACAGAAACACTAATTCAAAGGGATACAGGCACCCCTATGTTTATTGCAGCATTATTCACAATAGCCAAATTATGGAAGCAGCCCAAGTGTCCATCAATAGATGAATGGATAAAGAAGACGTGGTGTGTACATATACTAGAATATCACTCAGCTGTAAAAAAGAATGAAATCTTGCCATTTGCAGCAATATGGGTGGAGCTAGAGAGCATAATGCTAAGCAAAACAAGCCAATCAGGGAAAGACAAAACCATATGATTTCACTCATGTGTGGAATTTAAGAAATGAAACAATGAACAAAGGAAAAAAGAGAGGCAAACCAAAAAACAGACTCTAAACTCTAGAGAACAATCAGATGGTTACCAGAGTAAAGGTGGGTGGGGGGATGGGTGAAACAGGTGAAGGGGATTAAGAGTACACGTGTCATGATGAGCCCTGAGCAATGCACAGAGTTGGTGAATCACTATACTGCACACCTGAAACTACTGTAACACTGTATGTTAAGTATACTGAATTTTTTTTTAAAAGACTAAAATAATTGTAAGTATTCACATATTCTGATTTTCCTATGGAAACCCTAGACCCTCTTTACAACAAATGTTCTTTTTTTTTTTTTTTAAAGATTTTATTTATTTATTTGAGAGAGAGAGAGAGAATGAGAGATAGAGAGCACGAGAGGGAAGAGGGTCAGAGGGAGAAGCAGACTCCCTGCCGAGCAGGGAGCCCGATGTGGGACTCGATCCCGGAACTCCAGGATCATGACCTGAGCCGAAGGCAGTCGCTTAACCAACTGAGCCACCCAGGCGCCCTACAACAAATGTTCTTACCATTTGAAAAAATAATACTAATAATTAAAATAAGAAATAAATAAGAACACACAACAGAAGGACAGAAGATTGTAAGGTATCCTAGGGAAGAGAAGCAGACTCCTATAGAAAATGGAAATTTGTTTTTATATTCTATAAGTGGGTTTGTGTCAGTCAGGGTTCAACCAGAAACATATAACCAACCAGAGATATATATTAAGAGATTTAATGCAAGGAAACACCTTGTGCACTTGTCGGGGCTGGCAAGGCAATTCTGAAACCCTTGGGGCAGGCTGACAGGAAGAGCAGGCTGGAACTCAGGCAGGAGCCAAAGCTGCAGTCTGCAGGCAGAATTCCTTCTTCTGGGCGACCTCAGCTCTGCTCTTAAGGCCCTTCACCTGAATGAATCAGGGTCACCCAGATTATTTAAAATAATCTCCCTTAAAGTCAAGTGATTATGGAGTTTAACCACATCTACAAAATACCTTCACAGCAGCACCTAGATTAGTGTTCAGTTGAATAACTGGGGACTAACTAACTAGATTCTTAAGGCCAGGCTGACACATAAAAATGATCATCACAGGGTTAGTTAGATTGCACAATGCTGTGAATATACTAAAAACCGCTGTACACGTTAAATGGGTAAATTATGTGGCATGTGAAATATGTCTTCATAAAGCTGTAAAAAAAAAGGGGGGGTTAATTCTGTGCTTTGGGAGATCAAATTTAAAAAATAAATGTGGGCTTCTTTTAAAGAAAAGTCATTATGAATGTCTTTGGCTCAGCCTGGAAAGGCAGAACAAAAGCTATAATCCATGAGAAATGTGGGTTAACTCACCCTAAGCCTGGCACCATTCTGCCCTCTCAGGGAGAAGTCCAAGTAATTCCTCCATGGCTTCCTTATTGCCTCTGTGCCATACATAGACTCATTCATGTTTGTACTCCCCAGCCAGTCACCAGAGGAGACAGCCACTGGCAGAGCCAAAAAGCAAGGTCTGTGCTAAGAGCCCAGGAGGATCCTCAGGCCTGTGGGCTGCTTTGGGGATGTAGGACCTGGCACCACCATATAAAAACCATGTTACCTCTAATAAACTCTCCATCTCCTCTGTGGCTTATTAGAGGCTCAGGTGGCTCTGGCCTGTGGGCAGCTTTTAGAGCTCAGCTACAGGGACAAATAAGTATGTGGAAAGTTACCAAAAAAAAATGTGCAGTGAAGTCTAGACGTGTTCCAGGGATTAGGAGCAGAGTGAGATCATTCTGGGCTGGAAGAGCTGGGCAGAAGCCCATGGGAAAGATGAACAAAACGTGGATGCACACGGGGCAAGAGAGAGGTCACACACCACGACTGGGAAAAAATGAAGGGCTAGAGGATGGAAGCGGCCAGGCTGACTGGAGCAGAGTGTTGGGGAGAGGTTGGGCAGGTATGGGAAGATGGGTTCAGGGCAAGGAGGCTCTTGAAGGATAGGGGGAGACATGGGGACTGGATGCAAGCATACCAATGGCCTCCAAAGGAGGGGTACACACTACAAGGGGTGGTCAAGATGATCCACTGGGGTGGGGGAAGTAGAGATAACTTCTACTGCATTTCTTTTTGATTCAAAGAATAAGAAAATAAACTCAACTAGGGGATAAGATATGGATTGGTGCTGCCACCCTCCCCCCCGTCTGTGGGTCAGACAGTCACAAGACCAGAACAATGCTCAAGTTATTTTGAAGACAGAGTGGGAGTTTCTCATTTGAAGGGATGATAAGATGATAAGCCTCGTCATTTGCTTTCAACATTTTGCAACATCTCAAAGTTTTTTCCTGGCTGGTTAAAATGTGTCTACAGATTCTAGGCTCCAGTTAGAATGAAACCGACCCTCACACAATAAACAGGTAATTTTGAGGAGTCCCACCAAGGAAACCCTGGTTGGAAATAATATTAATAAAGCAAGAAGAATCAAACAACCAGAAGACATTAGATTTCTCCTTCTGACAATGTAACGAATGTTGCATTTCCCCTCCTTCTAGAACCTTCTTTGTCTACCATATTTGACATAAAAACAATACCACCTATTCATATCTGAAAAGAGATTGCTCAGTGGTGCCTGGGTGGATCAGATGGTTAAGCATCTGCCTTCGGCTCAGGTCATGATCCTGGGGTTCTGGGATGGAGCCCCACATCGGGCTCCCTGCTTAGCAAGGAATCTGCTTCTCCCTCTCCCTCTGCCCCTCCCCCTGCTCGTGCTCTCTCTCTTTCTCTCTCAAATGAATAAATTAAGTCTTTTTAGAAAGAAGTGGTTTTTCAAAGAAGTCAAAATTATCCAGGTACCTACTGGAAATATGGATCTAAAGCTTACCCAAGTTATGGGCTGTGACTTAATATACTGGTTAATGATAGTCTGTCATATATAAACAAGTATGGACATAATAGGGGTGTGTACTAATGAGAGTACACAAGCAAAAAATTTGGAGTTCATTGCTGTAAGCAAGGTGAAAGGCTTTTCTCAGAGAATATTGTTTAGGATATGGACTGTTCTAGGTTGAGTTCCCCCAGAAGCAGAAGTGGAGTGGCAGAAGCTACTTGAATGACAAGTAGCTCGACCCATGGACCCAAGAAGTACTGGGAGGGCAGTGGGACGTGAGACAGGGAAGAACACCAATACAGGCTCTGTTAGTGAGCAGGTGACCACTGTGGGCAAAGGGACATTGGTGGAAAACCTGTTTATTGCTGTCCCACCCTAGGGGAAAGGAAGATGGAGTAGTTCTACACCAGTTTCTGCCACCCTTGGTTGAAAACCACTCCTGCGGCGTTTAATCCCCACCCAGGTAAGCCTTGGGCTCACAGTCACAGGAGCTTAGGGGAGGAAGTCACTGGCATACATGGAAATGGTGAGGTCCAAGAGATGAGGGTGGGGCACCCACAACGTCTGCTAGGTAGGCTTGTTTATAAACAGCATTTACTCTCTGTCTCATTCTTTGTTTTTAAACTTTTAACATGTCAAAGGAGCCTGTGCATGTGGGTCCTGAAGGCTTTGGAAAAGAGTATGCTACCATGGGAGAGAGACGGTGTGGGCAGCATCTTCTATACACCTCAAGGGCATCGCATGGTACTCTTAGCCCATCATAAAGGGGCCTGGGGAGCTGTTGGGCTACACAGAGGAAGGTGTGACATTTGGAAAATGCCACCTACAAGTCAAACATGTAACTGGACTGCAACAAGTCTAACTGCAACAGGAGATCCTGAAAGGAAGGGTTGGGATGGTGGTTCTCAGGGAGGTTCCAGAAGGTTCAGAAAGTTCAAATCAGCTAGGAATGAAGAAGCTAAGACACTCATTGTAGCCCTAGTTCAGAAGTCATGATGAATTAATGTCAGGTCCATCCTAGAGATCAGGCCATTTATGAGTCGCTGTGGGTCAGCCCAGAGAGGTGTGGGCAGCAAAGGAGACATTTTGAGGGTCTCCAGCACCAGAAAAGAGGGTGGACTTTGCCCACCACTTGTCTACACTAAGACCATCCTGTCTACCAAACAGATCCTTCTACATGCTATGCTTGAAACATGTGTGCTTAGAGGGATAAGCAAGCCCTATTCTGTTTGGTCAACCACTTTGGTGCAAGTAGAACTTCAGGCCCAGTCCAGAAGGGAGAGACTGCCTTTTGAGAATAGAGTGCTAAGAAGAAGTTCCAGAGCAGCATGGAAAGGCAGTTAAGAGCCAGTGAGACTGAGAACCTCATCGCTATTCCCAGCTGCCCAAGGCAGGCCCATCCTATGGACAGGAGGAATAGGCAGCTAAATACAGAGTAGACACCAGGGGCCCCTACTGGCATGTCCTCCCTGACAACAGGCTTTATTAGGGGCAGAGAAGACACAGCCGAAGGCTATTCCTCCCACCACTGAGAGGGTAGAAACAGAAAGAGAGGCAGAAAGGGGATTTAGAAGGGTGCCAAAGACATGTGACCATTTCATGATTTCTTCATGCTGTTCCATTCTTAGAATGACTTACAGGTTATGCCACAGAGGACCCCTGTTAAAATACTACTATCATTAGTATATTAACACAGGTGAAGAGGGGTTGTCAGCTAATTAATACCTTGGGACCTGAAGGAAGAGCTACACGATACTCCAAGAGGGACAATGTCAATGGGAAGGAGGAAGGGGTACCATAGAAGGCAAAAGGATGGGAATTAATGATAGTTTCTGTGTGACAGGATGCCAGACCTATTCACACTGAACTTCACTGCAAACCTAATAGAAAATTATGTTATCGCCAATTAAGAGATGAGGAAACTGAGTCACAGAGCAGTTAGGTGACTAGTTCTGTTAATTCACTGGGTCCCTTGAAAAGCAGATGCCAAGATGGAATGGGATGTGCAAGAGATGCATGGGGCCGGGGGGGGCACCTGGGAAAGGCTCATGGGGAAGGAGCAGGAGAATGCAGGGAGAGCCTTCAGATGGTGATGATAGTCTGGCCCTCCTAGAGGAAATACAGAAGGGAGCAGAAGGTCAAAGGAAGAGTGTTGGGCTGTGGCACGGCTCTGGGGGAGTCTCAGCCAGGTCAATGAGGAGTCCTCAAGCCAAGGTGGCCCAGTGGAAGAGTCCCGCACATCTCAGGAATGACCTGCACCGGTACACTGACTGTGCTTAGTCATTAGCAGGGAAGCACAGCCTGGGTGCTATGCAGCAGGGGATCTAGAAGGGGCAGGAGCTGGGACCTCAGTCAACTAGGCTCACAAAGCAAGAGGCCCAAGTGGAACACTTTTGCGGCTACCATGATAGCCTAAAACCATACAGCCAGTAAACAGTGGGGCTAGGATTTGCACTGGGACCTTTCTGACACCACAGCACACTGCTCTGCCACTGTACTGAATGCATATGGTCTTGGGTCTGAACTAAGTGGCATCAGAGGACTGAAGACGGGGCGTCTGGGTGGCTCAGCTGGTTGAACGTCCAACTCTTGATCTCAACTCAGTCTTGACCTCGGGCTCATGAGTTCAAACTTCATGTTGGGCTCCACACTGGGCATGGAGCCTACTTTAAAAAAAAAAGAAGAAGGACTGAGGACAAACGTCACAGACATCCCAATTCTGCTAAAGGCTCCTCCTATGCCAAGGAGTGTAGTGGTGATAAAAGAGCCACGGGACAGGGCGCCTGCGTGGCACAGTCAAACATCTGACTCTTGGTTTCGGCTCATGGTCGTGAGATCAAGCCCCGCATCGGGCTCTGCACTCATCATAGAGTCTACTTGAGATTCTCTCTCCCTCTGCCCCTCCCGCTCCTGCTCTCTCTTTCTTTTTTTTTTTTTTTAAGATTTTATTTATTTATTTGACAGAGAGAGAGACAGCAAGAGAGGGAACACAAGCAGGGGGAGTGGGAGAGGGAGAAGCAGGCCTCCCACGAAGCAGGGAGCCCCATGTGGGGCTCGATCCCAGGACCCCGGGACTATGACCTGAGCTGAAGACAGACGCTTAACGACTGAGCCACCCAGGCGCCCCATGACATGCGTTTTTATGAAGACATCGGAAAGATGAAAGAAGATCTTAAAGCCTATTAAAGTTTTTTTTTATTCTTTCCCATTCTTCTCCCATTCCCCCACAAGAACATACAAATTTACAAATATTTATCAAGCCCTTACTCTGTGCCAGACTCTGCATCAGGGGTTGGCTAGACCTACGGGGAATTTACGGTACGGTGGGAGAGGCAGACATTAACAAGTAATGATGAAAAATGATAGATAAGGTTATGAGGGTAAGTTCAAAGTGCCTTGACACAGAAAGCAGGAAAGACCTAATGGAGATCAGGGTATGCATGGGAAACATGAAAATGTCCAAAGCAATGAATGCCCCAGGGAAGAATGGCATTGGTGTTAGCAGAGCAAGGGCCTAGGCCAAGGTGGGTGTTGTTGGCTCCCTCGAGCACGCCAAGAGCTGGAAGCCAGGCCCCTGTACTTAACTTCCCTTCCACGGTCCCTATGTGTATCTTCCAGCGGGCTTAGCATATCATTTTGAGGAGAGAGTGTAACTTGATGGCAATGTTTATAGTGTTTGAATTCTTAATCCCTTGCAGTAGATTTGAAAACACACAAATAAAATAAACACACCACATGGTTTTTAAGCTTATTTTTTCCCCTGAGAATCAAGTAGATTTAAGCTTCCTATCAGCTGGTTGCTCCAGCTATCTCAGTGTAATGATTAAAACCCACATATTTTATGTTGCCAGTTGGTAAGATGGCAGGGGGTGCTCTCCGATTATATTGTTTAAAGTCTGTAAAGCTCCCCTATCTCCTGGTTACAAAAATGTTTGCCTTTTGGTTGACCAACTGATTTTAGGCTCACTTGTTATACTGCTTATTCAGGTTG
Source organism: Callorhinus ursinus (assembly GCF_003265705.2). NCBI lineage: Eukaryota > Metazoa > Chordata > Mammalia > Carnivora > Otariidae > Callorhinus > Callorhinus ursinus. Next base: position 23,862,767 of record NW_027397078.1, read on the forward strand.
GAAATCATTAAACAAAATGATAGCTCGCGGTTTAAGAGACCGCCGTCTAAAAAAATAATGCCACTTGCTATTGAATGCTCATCAGTGTCTCACTCCTATTAAAAATAATTCTTTTCCCATATGGAAGCCCCAAGATCAAGCTTTTATTAAACAGGCTCAAAGCCCTTACCAATCATCACCTCGTTAATCCTCACACTCTTCCCTGTTAGAAAGGGCCAAGTGTCATTACATCATGCTGGGCCAACACCAGAAAGAGTGTAGTTTGGTGGGCAATTATAGGTCTTACAGAAACAAAAAGGGTATTCAATTCCCACTGAGGTAGCAAGGTTGAATCAGAGAACAATAGTTTTAAAGCTGGAATTTCCCCTAAAGATGGAGAGGCAGGGGTTAAGAGCAGGTGCCCTGCGGTGAGCCAGTTCTCTACTCAAATGGGAGCTCTGATTTTTTTACCCCCTTGGGCAAGGTTCTGAACCCCTTTAGGCCCAGATTCCTCATCCATAAAATGAACTGAATGAAAGTATCCACTTCACAGGGTGGTTATGAGAATTAAATGAGATAGCATACATGTGGCGATTAGTGGAACACTTAATAATAATAATAATGATGTTAGCATCATTAAAATAAGCTAATAATAGCTTACTGTTAGGCTCATGCCTGATTCTCCAAGGGTTTTACAGATAGGGATACTGAAGCCAAAGAGATTGCATGGTTTGCCCAAGGTCCCAGAGTTACTTAGGGACAGGTTAGGGACAGGTAGGGGAGAGAATCTAAGCCTCATCTTTCCAAGGACAAAATAGCGAAAGGAATCCAGTGATGGTATCTGGGCCCACCAACAACGTCTTTAATTCAACTCTTGCCAGACTGGAGCAGACCCATCCCTTCCCACCCTCACCCTCTATACTGGCCCGAGAGTCAAAACCTTGTGCAAGCCATGTCATTCCTCCTCTTGAGAATGAGCGGTTGACCTGACTCAGACTCAGTCAGCAAGGAAATTTCATAGTCCGTTATATATTAAAGACTGTTGTAAGGCTTTCAAAATTTTAGCTGGGTGCCATGGACTCAGAGCTGAATGGTGTATCTAAGGTCATAGATACATTGGCAGGGAGGTTCCTGTGGGACAGGTGCATGAAGCAATTGAGCTTTGCCTGTCTCTCCACGTGTGCAGCCTCCAAGCCTAACTCTCTGACCTCCAAGACTCTGAAAGCTATTTAATATTTTGAATAAACCCCTTAAGCTAGAGAGAGTGGATTCTGATGCTGACAACTAAAAACTTTGATGGAGTCAGAATAGGATATGTTTAAAATTAACCCAATGATGTTGCCACAATTCCCAAACGGTTCAGAATCAATGTCTCAGAATATATTTTTCAAAGTTAAAAGGAACTCTTTCAAACTTTAGCAAAGTAAGAATGTTTTCAGGAGTGCCTGGGTGGCTCAGTCAATTAAGCATCTGACTCTTGATCTTGGCTCAGGTCTCGATCTCAGGGTGGAGAGTTCAAAGAATGTTTTTGTTTCTTCCACGTGTGCATTTACCTCTGAGAATGCCAACAATCTCTACCCTGAAGAATGTTTGCAGGCAAGGAATCTGGTGAAAGAGAGATTCCTACTTTGCAATGAGATTTTGAAAGTACATTTCTGGCTGTTTCTTCCACGGCACGTCTGAGAGCATCATCAGAAGATGCTGGGCACTGACCTATAAGAAGAACCTCAAAGTCAGACCTTTTCCTTCACTAGCCCCATCAATTCTTACTGTGAATTTTGTAATCGTGAGGCTGAAACACTAGCCTCACATACAATACACTCACTGTAATCAGAAATCTCCAGAAACCCAACACAGTGTTTTATAATCTGCACTGGCATGATGAAAACTAATTGGGGTTATCAGAAATCTCCCTAGAAGGGTAAAGGAATAGAAATGTCATTGAAAACAAAAATGTCACATGCATGAATATTTTATCAGACGTAAGTAAAAAAGTCTGCCCACTTCCTTCCATTATATTACAGACAATGGTAAGTATTATACAGTTAGAGATGGTGCCATGAATTTCAGGTTTATTGAAATCTGGACAAAGTCCCTCTCTAGTGAAGTTTCAACTTACACAAGAACTATTTAGAAACTCATAATTTCAGTCATACGTTAATATTTTATCTTACAATGAGGCTGTTTTTTAACATTATCATAATATAATTTATTAGTATTGTTATTTAAAAATGTTAACAACATTAACTTTTTTATATAAAAGATTACATTTCTTTAAACAAATTTTCCATAAAGTCAAAGTTTTGGCTTATAGTGAGTTTCTTAAGCTTTATTGATTTTACAGCTTTTTTAATGGGAAATATCGTATTTCATTTCTAACCCCAAAATAAAATTTAGAAGTTTGAATGGTTAACTGAAGGTCACACCTTTTGTGATAAAGTCAAGATTGGTGTTTTGGTTATATTAAAAAATATATATTATAGATATAAATATATGTTACAAATACATTTAGAAAATAATATATATGTCAAAGAACATATGTATTCTTTGAACACTTTACCTGCTTCAAACAATGTAGAAAGATTGTTACAAGGAAACAATTCTATTTATTTTGTGTGTGTGTATTTTATTATCTAATCAAAAAACTAAAAATCCTCTGAATGCAAGTTAGCTGTTCTTTTTCTGTATTTTCCCTGTGGTTTCTCATTTTCCTGTTTCTTCATAATTGGTATTTATTAACAAATGAGGCTGTTTTTTTAAAAAAAACTGTACTTCAGGTGGCGCAGTCAGTTAAACATCTGACTCCTGGTTTCAGCTCAGGTCAGGATCTCAGGGTCATGTGATCGGGCCTCGCATCAGGCTCCATACTCAGTATGGAGTCTGCTTGAGATTCTCTCTCTCTCCCTGCCTCTCCCACTTGTGCGCTCTCTCTCTCTCTCTCTCTCTCTCTCTCTCAAATAAATAAATAAATCTTTTTTTTTTAAATCTGTATTTCAAAACCCTAAAGATTCGACATACAAAAAAACCTGTTAAAACTAATAGTCACCGAAGTTGCAGCAGGATACAAAATGAACATGCAAAAAACTGCTGTGTTTCTATACACTAACAGTTTGAAAAGGAAAGCAAGAAAACAATTCCATTTAAAACAATACCAAAAAGCATAAAATACTTAGGAATAAACCCAGCCAGAGACATGAAAGACCTGTACACTGTAAACTACAAAACATTGCTGAAAGAAATGAAAGAAGACACAAATAAATATAAAGACATTCTGTGTTCATGGATAGGAAGAATTAATATTGTTAAGATGTCAATATTTCCTGAAGTAATTTACAGATTCAATGCAATTCCTACCAAAATCCCAACAGCATTTTTTGCAGGAATGGAAAAAAAAAATGCTGTAATTCATATGGAAGCCCAAGGAAACTTAAATAGCCAAAACAATTTTCAAAAAGGACAAATCTTGAAAAAAGTGTGACAGACTCACATTTCCTGATTTCAAAACATATTACAAAACCACAGTAATAAAAACAGTGAGGTCTGGCATAAAGACAGATATATTACGGGAATAGAGAGCCCAGAAATAAACCCTAACTTCTATGGTCAAATGATCTTTGACAAGAGTGCCAAGATCACTCAATGGAGAAAGGACCGACTCTTCAACAAACAGTGTTAGGAAAACTGGATACCCACGTGCAAAAGAATGAAGTTACACCTTTATACTATATAAAAAATAAACTCAAAATGGATTAAAGACTTAAAGGTAAAACCCAAAACTCTAAGACTTTTAGAAGAAAACACAGGGGAAAAGCTTCCTGACATAGCATTTGGCAATAATTTCTTGAACATGACATACATACACAAAGAAAAACAGGCAACAAAAGCAAAAAAAAATAGACAAATGGGACTACATCAAACTTAAAAGCCTTTCTGAATCAAAGGCCACGATCGACAGAGTGAAAAGGCAACCTAACGAATGGGAGAACATGTTTACAAATCATCTATCTGATAAGGAGTTAATATCCAGAATATATAAAAAACTCCTGTTACTCAGCAACAAAAAAAAATTAGATAACCTGATTTAAAAATGGGCAATGGACTTAAATAGACACTTTTCCAAAAGTGATACAAAAATGGCCAACAAGCATATTAAAAGATGTTCAACATCACGAGCTATCAGAGAAATACAAACTGAAACTACAATGAGATATCACCTCACACCCACTAGGATGACCACTATTTTAAAAAAAAAACAGAAAATAACAAGTGTTGGTGAGGATGCGGAGAAACTGAAACCCTTGTACACTGTCGGTAGCATTGTTAGATGATTTAACTCCTGTGGAGAACAATAGAGATTCCTCAAAAAGTTTAAAATAATACTACAATATTATCTAGCCATCCCATTTCTGGGTATATACCTAAAAGGATTGAAATTAGAAATCCCCTCAGTAATGTCTGGAATGTAATACTTAAGCCCTTACCTGCCCAGACTCATAGAAGTCCATCTATGCCTGCCCTCCTCTCATCCCCTCACATGATAAGAATCCCTTGGGATTTTAGGAGCGCCTGGGTGGCTCAGTCAGTTAAGCGTCTGCCTTCAGCTCATGATCTCAAGGTCCTGGGATTGGGGCTTCTCCCTCTCTCTCTGCCGCTCCCCTCCACTTGTGCTTTCTCTTGCTCTCTCTCTCAAATAAATAAATAAAATCTTTTTTAAAAAATCCCTTGGCGGGGTGCCTGGGTGGCTCAGTCGTTAAGCATCTACCTTCAGCTCAGGTCATGATCCCAGGGTCCTGGGATCGAGCCCCGCATTGGGCTCCCTGCTCCTCAGGAAGCCTGCTTCTCCCTCTCCCACTCGCCCTGCTTGTGTTCTCTCTCTCGCAGTGTCTCTCTGTCAAATAAATAAATAAATAAAATCGTTTCAATTAGCAATAATCGCGCCTCGGAAAAACCTCACTGGCTACGATACTGCCACTGCGCAAAGCTATAAATAAATAAAATCTTTAAAAAATCCCTTGGGATTTTCAGTGTTCACCCTGGAAATTCCTGCCTCTCTTTGTGGGAGTCAGAACCCTCTTGACATTGGTGAACACTGCAATCACCCCCAGTTTGCCACTAGACCACCAAGCCAGGAGAACAGTGCAGTCGATGGGACCACTGTGTCTTGTGGGTGGAGTCACATAACTCTGCTGTGGGCAGGAAGGAAAATGTAGAGGCTGAGAACCAGGATAGGGATGGAATGACCCTTGGGTGGCCTCCAGGTGCAGAAGAACCAGTTCTGAGATCTTCACAGGGCAGGTCAAGGACAGCTTGACACTGGCTTATACCTTAGACCTTCATGGAAGACAAGAGACATTTTCCTGGAAAACAGCTTACCGTCTAATGCACCTCCACAGGTTTTGAAGTTACAATATGGATTTGAAAATGTGTCCAACATATGTTGTGACATGGTGATATGTGACATGATGGTGATGTTGTCTTCCAACTAAAAACATTTATCAAGCGCTTTCCATGTGAGGGGCAACATTTTAGGTGTTAACAACTTTGACCATTTAAACCACAAAACATCCTGTGAGATATGTAGAATTATCTCTACTTCATTAATGAGGGAACTGAAATTCAGAGAAGTTTCCCCAAATTCGCATGACTGGTTAGTAAAAGGTATGGATTTCAAACCCAGGTCTTCCAAGCTTTTGTGTGCCCATGATACCATGACACCACAGCACCTAGAATTTCCTGCTTTCTTCCTTCACCCCTGTTAAAGAAAAAATTATTTGGACACTTGTTAAAGATGGTAAGGAAGGCTGTTCAAGAAGGGGCCTATTGCAATGGGGGTTTTGCAGGAGAGGAGACAGATTGGGCTCAACTCCAAACACAATAAGGACAAGTGGAGATTTATAGCCAAGGAGCAGGGTGAGGTCAGTGGATGGAAAATTACTAACAGGAAACATCAAGGCTAGCAGGATCTTCTCCAAAATGGAGCACATTCTCTACTAAGATCCAGGCAAGGAATTCTGGGAGGTGATGACCTTTAAGGCTTAGGGTGACTCCTCACTGCCAAATCCAACTCAACAGGATTCTTGCTGAAGACAGGCCAGGGTATGAGAGATATTAAGGGTAGAGATGGGGAAATTTGATCAGAGATCAAAGATGGTCAGATACCAAGGATGGAGGTTTTTAGTAAACTGACTCAGCAGGATTCTTGCTAAAACTGGACTAACCAGGTCAAGAACTGAGCCTAAGGCCAAGGCCTAGTCAAAAAGAGAACTCAGAGGAAACTGACTCAAGTTTGGTCAAGGAGAGAGTCTTTGCCAGCCCTTGGGATGGAGGTGGGGGTGGCCATCGTTGGGGGAGAAAGATGGATGACAGGCCTACAGTAAGGGAAATGGGGAGAAAAACTGGCCAGACCAGTGAATAGCTGACCAACGATGGAGATGTGAAGAAGGGCCAACTCCCACACATTCCCAGATCTGTATGGTACAGCCTTAAAAAGCTAGAAAAGGTTTGGTTGAAGATACCAGATTTGAGGAGTTCTATCTTCTGTAGTATTGTACATTAGAATAGCAATTATCTTCATTCTCTGTCTATATAGGTCAAGGCTTGTTAGTTCAACAGATTTGAATAATGAGTTTAGGGTCAAAAGCTGATCCCTGGGTGATTCCGTTTGGTAAACGTGTGGTAAACATGGTAAACATGTCCTCAATTCTTCACTCTTTCCTACATCATACTCTTTGTCTGGAGGCTCTGTAATTCCTCTCACTGGAAGCAGAGTATATTTCCCCACCCCATTGATACTGGACTTGGCCATGTGGCTTGCTTTGACCAATGGGATGTCTGCAAAGGTAATGCAAACAAGGCTGAAATGCACCTTTGTGGTTGGGCTTGTTCTCTTGTGTTTCTGCCATTGTTGTGAGCAGAATGTGCCCCAGGTCTACATGCTAGTTCAAAGAGGGTGAGAAACACTTCAGATACACCTAGACTCAACCTGCTTCTTAAATTCAAGCCCAGTCAAGGCTAGCCTGGATATACAGGCATAGGCAGCATAAGTATTTAGCGGTGCATGTGTCATTGCATGAGGAAGGAGGTTTCAGCATGAGTCCTCCACCATGATGAGATGCAGTACTCATTCCAGAGTATCATCCTCACAGCCAAAAGACCCATGCATTTACATACATATCAATATTAAGGGAATTTCTCTGCTTTCTTTTTATAATTTAAATTTTTTCAAGTTTTAATTTAAATTCCAATTAGTTAACATACAGTGTGTATTAGTTTCAGGCACTGAATATAGTGATTCATCACTTACAACACCCAGTGCTCCTCACAAGTGCCTTCCTTAATGCCCATCACCCATGTAGCCCATCCCCCACCCACCTCCCCTCCAGCAACCCTGTTTGTTCTCTATTGTTAAGAGCCTATTTTATGGTTTGCCTCTCTTTTTTCCCCATGTTCATCTGTTTTGTTTCTTAAATTCCACATACGTATGAAATCATATGATTTTTGTCTTTCACTGGCTGACTTACTTCTCTTAGCATAATACTCTCTAGTTCCACCCACGTCGTTGCAAATGGCAAGATTTCATTCGTTCTTATGGTTGAGTAATAGTCCATTGTTATGTATATACCACTTCTTGTTTACCCATCTGCTTCCTTTTGTTTTATTTATTTATTTATTTATTTATTTATTTGAGAGAGAGAGCGTGGGTAAGAGCAGGGGGAGTGGCACGGGGGAGAGAGAGAGAGACAGAGAGATAGAGAAAGAGAGAAGCAGACTCCCCACTGAGTGCGGAGCCTGATGAAGGGCTCAATCCTACGATGCTGAGATCATGACCCAAGCCAAAACCAAGAGGCAGACACCTAACTGATTGCACCACCCAGGAGCCCCCCACTTCCTTCTTTTACTAAATTATAGGATACCTGTTTCTACAATGCCCATAACTAGAACGTTGTGACTGACATGCTTCTAACAGCTTGACTTCTAAATGGGTGACATCTAAGAACCCAATTTCCTCCTGGAGTAACTAGAAGCTTCCGTGATGTAGAGATGGCTATGGTGAGTATGAAAAGAATCAGATATGGGGTCAGACCAGTGGTGCTATAGCTGACATGTACCAGCTTGCAAGAGCCAATTGTTAAATAAATTTTCAGAAATTTGGCAGGCCAGTTGTTAAGCACAGTCACTGTTAAAAATTAGAGAAACTTACTCTGGACCTCACCCTGCAGCTGAACGCTGCGCTCAGTTCCCAGGGCCCATCCTGCGAGGTGGCCATTTGCAAGAGGCCACCTGACTGTGGATGCATCCTGGTTAGGGTTCCTGGACTGCTCCTTGTGCCCAAGCTCTGCCTGTCTAGGAGACCTGACATTGTGGGCTGTAATCCTGAGGTCCTCCTTGGTCTGGGGTCTTGCTTTGCTCTGGAAAATCACCCCCTCCCCCCCAGATTCTCATGTCTTCTCCCATACCCAGCAAGTGGCAAAAGCTTTCACAGCCCTCCGAAGAGCTGGATATTAACTGCCTTTCCTGACCCTAACACTAACCATAACTCTGAAACCTAATCTCTAACCTCCAACCCTAAACCTTACTCTAACTCCTAACAGCTAACCCTCATCCAAACCTCTAACACTAACCCGGAACCCTGTTACATGACTCTGATTCCAACCCCAACCCCAGTGCCTTTCTCTAGGGTCTTCTGCTCACCTGCAGCAACTCCTCCTTCATGTTCCCTCCCAGGGCAGCAGCTTTTCTAGAGAAGGAATTACTATGCCCGGAACACCTTCGGCCAGGCAAAGCCAACTGGCTGGACACCCTTTGGTCTCCACTTGGACATTCCTCCAAGTGACTGAGCCATGTGGGTCTGACTTTCCAATCCCAGCATCTCCCTTCCTGTGTCATCCTGCTCCAGGAATGGGTCATTCTCCAGCCCAATCCTGAGACAGAAATGAAAAGCTTCAGTCACCTGGGAAATTAATTTAGGAGGAAAAACTCTTGCTCCATAATGTTCACTAAACTCGGTAGTGCAAACTCTGGAGTCAGCCTGCTCTCAGCCACTTAAATCCTGGTATAATCCGGGCAAGCCACTTAACTTCCCTGTGCCTCCATTACTTCCTCTATAAAATGCGTTTAATAAGAGTACCTCTCTAATAAGGTGGCTGAGACAATTAAATGAGTTAATATATAAAAGCACTTAGAACAGTACCTGGCACCATAGTAACCACCAAATAAGTGTTTGCTTTTGTCAACATAGTATGAGTATTGCCAAAAAAAAGTATACATTTTCCTCTTCAGACTCCCACTTGCTTTTATAATGGGGGGAGAACTAAACATGCTCAGTGAGACTTACTCTGGATCTCACCCTGCAGCTGAAATTTTAGAAATTTTACAAAGAACAGAAAAGTATAAAAAAGAAGAAAAATAGCCCACATCCAGCCAGTTACTTACATTGCAAGGACAAAGGATAATTTGACTTTACTAACAGTCTGCATTTTAGTAGATTTTCAACTGCCTCAGCCCTGCCCAGCCAAGCAGCGCTGTACTTTATTTTTATTTTGCTTTTGGCACTCAAGTCTAATTCCAGGCATAACATAGGGTCTCTGTATGTTTGTCTTTCCCGCCATGTTGGAAGCTCCTAGAGGAGAGGAACAGTGTCTCTTTAATCTCTGCATTCCCTGTAACACCCGGCAGAGCCAGGCCAGGAAAGATGCCCTCTAAATGGCAATATGCCGCTTCCTCCCGGCTCTACCACTTGGGAATTCCGTTCACGCCTCTTTGCTCAGAAGGGCAGGTTTCTAGCAGAACTATCTTTGAAATAAAATGTAAGAAGAAAAGAGTCCCCCATGTTGAATTTGGTGGGGTTCTGCACGACCTCTCACACTTGGAAAGAAGGCTTTCCTCTACCGGGTAATTTCAAACATTTTTTCCCGCAGGGTACGTTGGCTCATTAAAGTGGTGGTTTTCCACTTGCAGGTATGAAAATGAAAAGAGAGCTGGCCAAAGCCGTGCCCCAAAGAAATATGGCTTCGATTCTGAGCTTTCTTATTTCTGCTAGCTGCCTGCTAAAGAGTATGAACCAATGGAAGTTTTTTTCTCAACAAAGATAACTATAATCAACATTGTTCCCTCTCTTAAGTTTACCAACTGGCAGCAAGCACCACGCCAAGCAGTAAAGTAAAAATGGAAACATGAGGCTTCATGTAGCAGGAATGTGGGGTTTTTTAAAACTCTCTTAAGAAGAATTTGGAAGGAGCAAGGGAGAAGATTGAACAGATATGTCAATTTCAGAGATAATCTTGCTTTCCACCCAAGCCCACTTCTGCCCTCTCCTTTCCCTTTGATCTTCTTTCCAGTTGGTCTAGTGTTCACAGCAGACAGCTGATCTAACCGAGCTTTTCCCTTCCCAGAAAGGCCTTTTGTGATGTTTCCATGCAAACTCAATATTCTTACTGGAATTGAAGTAGCGGACAGATGCAATAAAAGAATGAATGTGCAAGTTCACAACCCAAAAGGAGAACAGGCTCTTCCTCCAAATTATGAGCAGCTTTTAAATCACATGGAGCATCAGCAGAGGCAGAAAATGTATGTATGTGTATGAAAGAAATGCTTATAAAGTACATAAATCTATGCATCAGCCTCCAAAAGCTGATCATTAAGAAGAAAGAAATCAGGGGCACCTGGGTGGCTCAGTCGTTAAGCATCTGCTTTCAGCTCAGGTCATGATCCCAGGATCCTGGGATCGAGCCCCGCATTGGGCTCCCTGCTCGGTGGGAAGCCTGTTTCTCCCTCTCCCACTCCCTCTGCTTGTGTTCCCTCTCTCTCTGTCAAAATAAATAAATAAAATCTTATTTAAAAAGACAGTAATCGGGGCGCCTGGGTGGCTCAGTCGTTAAAAAGACAGTAATCAAGGCTCGTCTCTGTGTATCATAAACCCAGGAAAGTGCAAGGGCTGTCCTGTCATTGGTGTTTTTCCTCCTGCCTAACAGATTCTCTCCCCTCTTCCCCAAGCATTTTACCTAGCTATGTTTAGAAAAGACGTCAGAGCTAAGAAACCAACTGCAAGGCAAGACTTTCCCAAGGGTGCCATCTGGTGGTGCTTTATGTGTTACAACATTGCTTTGACCTGATGCAGACACAGCTGGAAGCAAGAAGCACAGAACTTGGAATCAGTCCTTTCCTATTTAAAGAGTTGAACCTTTGGGACTTGGCATTGGCTCGTATATATTAAGTGTTGAACACACAGGTGTTGAGAGACAGTGCTGCCACAAGGTGGAAATCATACATCAGGAAACAAAAAAATCTTGGATTGTCCCGAAGACTCTGCTGGTTTCATGAAAACAGCGCCTTTTTTTTTTTTTTTGGTATGAAGCCATGAAGATGTTTACAAAAGTCTACTGGGGAGAGAGCTGTGAAAAATCTAACTTCTAGGGAAAGGACTTAGAATCACTGCATTTTAGAAACAGAAGAATCCCTCGAGCTGTGGGCTTCTTAACCCGGGGACAATGATCCTGCTTTAGGGATAGGGAACTCCTTGAAATTGAACATAAGAAGTGGTGTGTTGGCACATATGAGCATGTTCATATAAGGTGGATCCCTATTTTTTATGAGATTCTCAAAGGGTTCCATGATTTATAAAAGGCTAAGAATTAATGCTTGAGACTGTAACCTAACCGTCACACCGTGTACGAAAATTCTGTCTACAACAGCCTTGACAAGTTCAGTTACTCTCCCTTTGGAGTTTACCGTTGTGGAGACATCATAGCTTTGAGGCAGATGTTCAATGGTAATTGCTTCTAAACATTTGGAAGTTTTAATATGGAATTGGACTGTACTTCCCTAGAATGTCAACCCAATGGGCTCAGTTCCACTCTCTATCCTACCAGAGCACAGTCTAGTCTTTTTCTAAATGGCGTCCATTCACACACACGGTGCTAGCATGGATATGCTTCCTCCAAGCCGCCCTGTTTCCCGGCTAAACTCACCCCGCTCCGACAGCTTTCATTCATGCGCCATGGTTTTCAGATCCTCCATTTCTCAGGTACCCTCTCCCCTGGTTTGCGACAGCGTTTCTTTGAAAACTTGACCTACAAAACTGAATGTAGCGCCCCCCATGAACTTGAAATTGTTCCAACACACGGCAGTGACTCTCCTGTTTCTGCCCCTTCCTCTGGTTTAACCAAGAGTCTTTTACCCTTTCCACTTTAAAGAGCACTCCCTTAGTAAACAATAATAAGAGGGGCGGGGAACAAACCAGGACTTGTGCGGTCCTCTCCTCTCTGCCATTTGTTTCCATCATTTCACTCGTCCTAAGCGGACCCATCCCGTCCTCATTTTCTGGCTTAAATAGAGCATAAAAGCTTTCTTACGGCTACCTTCGTATCATTCTCTCACTGTCACCTCCCTGACGACAACTAGGATTGGCAGGTCAGTTCTCACGCCTTCGTCGGCACCGCAACGTAATGAAAGGTAAACCAAAGAGACAGCGATGAATGATCAAGACCAGAGATGAAGCTAGGAAGAAATGGATAGAAAAGGCGGTTCCAGAAGGAACTGCACGAATGCTGGCCGCATCGCACAGCTTTCCTCTTGGGCTCAGCCTGGCGCAATGGGGGCAGGGATGCATCCTCAGAGAACCGGGCATAGCTCCAAGATCAATCAACGGAGCGAAGAGAAAATGTACAAGGCGAGGGTGGGGGGTGGAAGCTCTGGCCTCCTTCTTACCTTGGGGACACTAATTCCTGAGCACCAGCAGCACAAGTCTTCTGGAATCTCATAGACTGGAGGACGGGACCTCTTACAATTCTTTGGCTGAGATTATCCTGCAAATCCCGCCAGGCTGAGTAGGCTGACTGAAGGCATCCGGGCCTGCAGCTGAGGAACTGAGCGCCGCCACGGACAAAGCTTGTGCCCCAGCTGCACATAAGTGGACCCACCTCACACCAGCTCTGCAATTGAGTATAAGAGATTGTCCTTATGAACAATTCCCAGCGCCCCCTGGCAGACACATTTGGTGTCCTGCCCGATTGACTCAGCCCTCACCAGTCCCACACATGTACACAGCTTTTATTTCATTTTTTTATTTTTTATCTTTTTAAAGATTTTATTTATCTGAGAGAGCGAGAGAGAGGGAGAGCAAGCATGAGCAAGGCAAGGACCGAAGGAGAGACAAACTCCCTGCTGAGCATGGAGCCCAACATGGGGCTCGATCCCAGGACCCGGTGATCATGACCTGAGCTGAAGGCAGATGCTTCGCCGACTGAGCCACCCAGGTGCTGCAACTAGATAGCGTTTTATTGCCAGTGTCTGCAACTCTGCCTGGGGCTTCTCCAGCTACAGAGGGTACTCCCACAAATCCAGCATAGGCCAAAAGTCCCAAGGAGCAGCCCTCAACCTTTGGTAAAAGGGATTTAATGGCAAAATACCCCAGCCTCTCACTGCCAAGTGGGACAATTCAGAGATACGTGTAACACAGTCTCCCAGATGTCCCCAGCAGGACTGTACCCGGTGGCCCATAGTGGCAACCTGCTCTCTGACACCGATCACTTAGCCTGTATTGAATGCCTTCCCTTCTCATCTTTTCCCCACTTCCCTGCCGATGCTTCCTGGCATCACCTCCCACGTAAACCGCTTGCACCTGAATCCTAGACTCGGGGCTACCAGGGGGACTCAACTTAAAACACCTCCTAATTGTACTTGTGCAAATCACAGCACCCCTTCTCTCAGGAATGACCAGTTGAGACAACTGTTCTGCAGCCTCTCCAATCCCTGACTCATCATCTCACTTCGAGCCTCCTCGGGAAAGGGGGTCTCAGGAAGTGGTTTCCATGCTTTTCCACGCCTCTTCACAAGTGGACACCTGATTGCACTGATGAAGCACTCCTGGGGACCCTGCCTACAACCCAGCCTGACGGCCCACCCTCACTGCCCTCTTGCCAGCCTCCGCCAGCCACTAAGCAGTGGTTCCCAAGGATCCCCTCATCTGAACCTTCTGGGGAGCATGTTGACAATGAACTTCCCTGGGCACTATCAGTCCAATCAGAGGTCTGCAGATGAGGCCCAAGAATCTACATTTTAAACAATTCTCAAAGGATCTTTTACAGTCTGAAGTTTGAGATCTACTGCTCAAATGTGCAAGCAGCAAGCAATCAGCATCATCAATTTACCCGCACTTAAAAGCTCACCCTTGTTCAGCAAAACCCATAGCACTTAGCAGATAACGTCAAGTGCTTCCTATAATGGTCCGCCCCTTTCACTGTCCCCGTGTGCCCTCCCCATAGTTCTGTGTGCCTTTCCTGCCCTCCCAGCTTCTAACATTGCTTCGCCCATTGTGCAGAGGGCAGATGAGCCCGAGGTTTTTGGTTCCCCGGAGTGGAGCTTAGCCAGTGACTGCCAGGTGTGGGCATCTGAAAGCCCAGCTGTGTTGCTTGGATCTGGGACAAACTATGGGGTGTAACCTACCCTCAAGAGCTCCCCTGAGGCTGGGACTTCACTCAAGATCATCCTTTGCTTATCTTGAAAAAGAACAAAACTGGAGGTATCACAATCCCGGATATCAAGATAAACTACAAAGCTATAGTAATCAAAACAGTATGGTACTGGCACAAAAACAGACACAAAGACCAATGGAACAGGAGAGGGAGCCCAGAAATAAAACCATGATTATATGGTCAATTAATCTTCGACAAGGGAGGCAAGAATACACAATGGGAAAAAGTCTCTTCAAATGATGTTGGGAAAACTGGACAGCAACATGCAAAAGACTGAAACTGGGACACTTTCTCATACCAAACACAAAAATAAATTCAAAATGGATGAAAGACCTAAATGGGAGCTCTGAAACCATAAAAATCCTAGAAGGGAGCACAGACATTAATTTCTCTGACATCAGCCACAGCAACATTTTTCTAGATATGTCTCCTGAGGCAAGGAAAATAAAGGCAAAAATAAACTATCGGGACCACATCAAAGTAAGAAGCTTCTGCACAGCAAAGGAAACAACCAACAAAACTAAACAAACAACAACCTACAGAATGGGAGAAGATATTCACAAATGGCATATCCGATAAAGGGTTAATATCCAAACTATATAAAGAACTTATATAACTCAACAGAAAAAAAAATCCAATTAAAAAATGGGCAGAAGATATGAACAGACATTTCTTCAAAGAAGACATACAAATGGCCAACAGACACATGAAAAGATGCTCAACATCACTCATCATCAGGGAAATGCAAATCAAAACCACAATGAGATATCACCTCACCCCTAAAATCAACAACACAAGAAACAACAGGTGTTGGCGAGGACGTGGAGAAAAAGGAACCCTCTTGCACTCTTGGTGGGAATGCAAACTGGTACAGCCCCTGTGGAAAACAGTATGGCAGTTCCTCAGAAAATAAAAATGGACTTACCCTATGATCCAGTAATTCCACTACTGGGTATTTACCCAAAGTATACAAAAACACTAATTCGAAAAGATATATGCACTCCTATGTTTATTGCAGCATTACTACAATAGACAAATTCTGGAAACAGCCCAAGTATCCATCGATAGAAGAACAGACAAAGAAGATGTGGTGTATATATATGATAGAATATTACTCAGCCATAAAAAAAGAATAAAATCCTGCCATTTGCAACAACATAGATGGAGCTAGAGAGTAAAATGCTACGTGAAACAAGTCAGTCAGAGAAAGACAAATACCATATGATTTCATTCATATGTGGAATTTAAGAAACAAAACAAAGAAAGAAAAAAGAGACAAAACAAACTCTTAACTATACAAAACACACTGATGGTTGTCGGAGGGGAGGTGGGTGGGGGGATGGGGGAAACAGGTGATGGGCATTAAGAGCACATTTATCGTGATGAGCCCTGAGTACTGTATAGAAGTGTGGAATCACTATATTGTATACCTGAAACTAATATAACACTGTATGTTAACTATACTAGAATTAATTTTTTTTAAAAAGGATCACCGTTGCTTGGCTTCCTGTCCTTCCCTGGACTCCTCCTGCCACCCCTTCCCAGTGTCCCTGGGAGCGCCTCCTCAAGAAACCCCTTACACCTGAATCGTGGTCTCAGGGTCTACTTCTGGGGACATTTACTTACAAATCTATTTTATTTCTTTCCCCCTGGCTTTTGCTATGCAAGTGAACTTGAAAATAGCTAATCACAACATAAATAACATTTCTGATTGGTATCAACTTGTTCACAAGCCATTTCAGTTATATTTAAAGAAGGTGCCTGCATGCACACAGGTCATGGAAGCTGATGCCCTTCACCCTCCTCTGCCATTTCTTCTCCCCTCTGGTAAGAGCTAAGACTTAATTAACACTTACTGCATCCCAGAATATTGTTCTAAGCACTGCATGGTGGTTACATCGTTTCATCCATTACAGCAACCCTGTAATATTGGCACCTTTATCATTTCCATTTCATGATGAGGAAAGGGAGCACAGAGATAGTAAGTGACTTGCCCAAGGTCACACAACCAGCAAGTGGCAGAACTAGCCATCATTCCAGACGATCTGGTTCTAATATCTGTGGCTGAACTGCATCTCTCCCTTCGCTGATCACGCTGTATTGATCTACGTATGTATTTGTTTGGCAGAATTTCGAACTTTCTTGCTCACCATGCACTTCATATGGATAGATCTTGTCTCAACCCCGAAGGTGGTAAGCCCCTTGAGGGTGGGACAAATTTGTCACAAACTTTCAGCTTCCCTCCTAGGCTGGGGTAGACCCTTATATGTACTTTTATATTCATGGATCATGTTATTCACTAATTTCCTCCTGCCCAGTCTTGAGTCCTCTTTCTTCAACCACCTGCTAAGGCTACAGGCCCAGGCTTTTTCTTCTTCCTTCTGGTCCATCACCATCACTGGCCACAACCAGTAGGCTGTCCAACACTTACGTCCTACACAACCAAGCTGTGTGCAGACTAGCCTAACCTCATGACTATGAGCAAAACCTAAGGCTATGTAAGTCCCCTAGTCCTCTGCCCCAAATCAAGATATATTTTGCATACTTCCCTGTGTTGTCTAAGTTGGTAGCTTATAGCCACGTGTGGCTATTTAAATTTAAATTAATTAAAATTAGATTAAATCAAAAATTCATTTCTTCAGTCCCACTAGCCACATTTCAAGTGCTCAACAGTCACTTGTGGCTAGCGGCTACCGGAATGGAATAGCACAGATAGAGAACATTTCCTTCACGGCAGAAAGTCCTACTGGAGAGCGAGTGCTCCTTCAGAGGCTAGCATACCTGATTTTTTTCTTGAATACTAAATAAAAGTATTTCTTTTGACAGCTTCTATAGACTCCCACACATTGCTACTCAAATCCCATTCACGCCCACCCTAATTTGCAGGAACGCTAATATGCTGCCTGGGATGCGGCCTGGAGGAAGCGGTGAGGGTAAGCTCCTTCCTGACCCCTCTGGCTCCCAGGGAATGTCACGGCGCTTGGGTTCTGTGGGTTTCAGCCTTGCTTCTTCATGTGGGGCAACGTTATCGTGTATCAAGCACATCCCATCTTGTTGGCCAGCACCCACCTGCCCCTGAGTCCCTGGCCCTCGGAGGACATGGGAACGTGAAGAGTTTTAACACAAAACTATACAACACACTTTTCCCCTCTCACTGTTGACATATCTAGTTAATAACAGAATGCGGGCCTCATCTGCACTCAGCTCCAGGGCTACAAACAGATGCAGAAAATTTTTTTCCTACTTTATTTTTTTAAAAGATGTATTTGTTTATTTGAGAGAGAGAGAGAAAAAGAGAGAGAGAGAGATCACGCAGTGGGGAAAGAGAGGGAGAGGGAGTCTTAAGCAGACTCTGCTGAGCACGGAGTCCTATATGGGGCTCAATCCCAGGACCCTGCGATCACAACCTGAGCTAAAACCAAGAGTCAGACGTTTAACCTTAACTGACTGCACCACCCGGGCACCCCCTTTTTTTTTCGTATTTTAAATGCATTTTCCTCTGACTTACACAGCTGACATTCTTTAAGCGTCTAGATTCTCTCCACCTTTAGGCAGCAAACTCAACAGCAGCGGTGTGGTCTACCCTTCTCTTAAAATCAGTTAAGGGGGCGTCTGGGTGGCTCAGTCGTTAAGTGTCTGCCTTCGGCTCAGGTCATGATCCCAGGGTCCTGGGATCGAGCCCCGCATTGGGCTCCCTGCTCAGCTGGAAGCCTGCTTCTCCCTCTCCCACTCCCCCGTGCTTGTGTTCCTGCTCTCGCTCTCTCTCTGTCAAATAAATAAATAAAATCTTTAAAAAAATTAAAAATTAAAAAATTAAAATCAGTTAGGTCCTCAACACTTGAGTAGTCCATTCCTGGCAATACACCATCTCCAACTGCACCTTCAAAAGAACTCGCTAATGCTGATCAGGCCTACTACAGTCACCTCTTAACTCCCGGGGTTGCGGGGGTGGGGGGGTACAAAGTCGAGAGCCAAGGGGCAAACTGGCCCAGGGAAGAGATTCATGCAGGGCCCCAAGCCCCAGAGAGTGCTTCCTAAGGGCACCAAACAAAACTCAAAGGAAAGTTTCACACTCTTCTTTTCCTCTTCTACGTTATTTCTTTGGGTTATCCCTACATCCTCAGTAAATGTTTGTTAAATATTATGAGTTTGTCTTTGGAGAATGAAAGCAGGAGCTCGTGTCCGTTGCTGGGAGCAAAAATCCAAAGACCATGAACCTTGGCAGCCAAAGGGCGGCTGAGGTGCCAATCCCGAGCAGGGTGGATCTGGGTGAGTACATAAGCTTTCAGCAGGGGTCTTTCAGAAATATTTGGAAGAAGGACTCCAGGAGGACTAGAATTGCGATGGTGCAAAGGAAGGGCAGGGCCCTGCAGGAAAGAGACGGCGCACTTAAAAGTGGAACTGGGGGGAATCTGATGGGGAGACCGCGTTCAGCAGGAGGGCAGGGTTAAAGGCAATCGACAAGGTGGTGAGACACCATGGGGCAGCTGCAGGGGAAGCCACCTCCACCTAGACCTGAAAGGGGCAAGGGACGGAGAGTCACCAAAACTGGCGGAAGCTGTAGTTCTGGGACAGGGCTGCCTGCTGCTGGGGTGGCCTTCACAAGAGGAAAACAGCTGCTGTCCAAGGCAGCCTGGCAGGGAGCAAGCAGGGGGGTGGGGGGGGTACCCTGATGCCTCTCACTTCCTGCCTCCAATCTCTTCTGGTGTCTGCACTGAGTGGACCCAACCAAAAGCTGCCATTCTCCAGATGAGATCCAGAGGGACAAATGGGGAATGTCCAGCTCAGGAGCTCAAGCTGTTTTCCAAGGGACATTCAAGGTGTCTGGAGACCTTGAAGACATCCGGGTGACACACATACCAGAGCCACTGTCTGCAGCCTGTCTTTGTCTAGCACCTCAGCCTTCCTTCTTCAGGCCCCTTTGCACTGTGGAGCTGCCTTTCTCCCACTTTGTGCGGTTCCCCCCCGCCCCACAACACGGATGGCATGTCATCGAGGCCTGGCCAGTTATAACAGCCCATCTCCCCAGCCACTGGAGGTGAGAACATGAATCAAGTAGAGTTAAATGGGATTCTTCCCAGAATTGTATCCTTCTTTTGTTAGTCTGCTTCCTACCTATCATCTGTTTGTCCACCAACTATGGATAGTAGAAGTCAACGAGGCTGGGATGATGTGAGCTTTGCCCTCTCCCCCAACTACATGGAAGAATATCTAGGAGATAAAGAGACCAACACAAAGGGAGACAGAGCTGAGAGGAGAGAGGGAATGGCAGAGAGCCTTCTGATATAGTTGACGTCTTAGAGCCCTCAAGAACATACCAGTTTGCTGAGCCAATAAACCCCTCTTTTTGCTTAAACTGGCTTGATTCCGATTTCTATTACCTGCACTAGAAATGATGTTGGCATAAAAGCCCTGACTAACAGAAAACACACACACCAACCTACCCTGCTCTTTCCACAGAAATCACCCCTCACTTCCGGTCTCGATCCTTATAAATGCATTCACAGAAATCTGTCATCTCATCAGCCTCCACGAAAATGCTAAATCATTGTGTTATTTTAGCATGATATATATGAAGAGGCAACTTTTAAAAAATGAATCTAGATCAGCACACTGTTAAAGATGGTATTATAATTTCTATTTTAATATATTATTTAATAATATTCATAATATATAAGGACAAAGTTTGACTCTTCCCCCATTTAACAAGTGGTACATGCTGCTCAAGTTATTTTAAATTCAGTATGCAAGAAAGGCATGGCTTAGCCACGAATTCAAAATGACACATCAATATTGTGTTTGGGCCCAAATGTGTATTAATATCTAGACTGAAATTTAACTATGTGTTACCGCCCTCCGAACAGCTTCTATGACCTGGTATTTGGAATTCTTGAATTTTGCACTTAAAAAAATCAATTACTTTATTATTATAATTTTCATGGTTTGTTTCTAAAAGAGGAGACACGAGAACTTTCTGGCTGCTATTTGCAAGTACTTCTCCAGAAATAACACACTGTGGGCTTGGATAATTTTATTCCCAATAAAGGAAAAGCCAAATTGGATAAAAATGTCTCCTTTTCACTTTTGTTTAGAAGAACTAGAGATACCCTGATGTATTAAGAAATGATAATATGAATATACCTTATAGGTCTGAGCTCAAAATTGAGAATTATCATTTTTATGTTCCTCAATAGATCATTCCATTTTTTTACCATCTGAACCATTTTTAAGTGTATTATTCAGTAGCTCATTCTATTCTAACTCATATTCTTGATGCCTCCTCTCTTTAACCAATAATCCATTGTGAGGACAAGTTAAACAAGTGAATAAAAATCGTTGAGAGCTGTAAAATGGTGAAAACCACCACCATAAGGTGAAGTAGTCAGCTGGGTGATAAAGCAACTGAGGGGTTGATGTCCCAAACAGGTCCAGCTGATCACAAACTGCAGGGAACACCTAATCCTCAGCTAAGGTCTTTACAGTTGAAATTATAACAGACTCCATTATCATTTGAAAAAAAATCACAAACCTCAAAACTCTCACAAACCTCTGGGCATTTTGATTAATTTAAATTTGAATAGCTGCATATGAGACATAGTTTAAAAAATTATTTATTGTTTACCTGAAATTCAAATTTAATTGGGTGTCCCGTCTTTTTATTTGCTAAATCTGGCAACCCTACTTTACAGATTCTCAGGGCACTGACCTTGACTTCTCCAATGGAAAGTTTGATTAAAAGGTTCTTTACCCATGACCAGAGGAAACAGGCTTGACCTTATACTGGCTAGAAAGGGCACCTGGCTGATGTTCTTTTTCTGAAGACAATTTTCAGAGAAATAATGGCTGAGAAAATCAATATAACTGATGACTAAAAAGACAAACTTGTACTATCATACATACATTCATACTTACTTCTCTGCAACTGAATCCATCTTCCATAGACAGCTTCTGATGGGAAATGGGAAGCAGTAGTCCAGAGAGCCTAATTTAGTCAAGGACAATTCTGGACTCGGGGCATGGTTCCAGGTACTAGGACTATAGCAGGGAGAAATGGTGTCTGTGGGTCATGCTACTGATTTTAAGGCAAACCCTACCCCTTTAATTACTCAATCCCTTAATCACCTCAATGAAGGACTACCATATTAAAGTCATCATGGGAATTGAAAAACATAAGATCCAGAGTCTGTCCTTATGACTATACTTAAGCTTTGCTTCAAAAACACATCAAAAAAAGTAAAGCAACTAGAATACTGCCAGTTCTCAGGAAGACTGGGTAATATTTTCCCCACAACCCTATAATTTCAAGATGTGAACAAACAGAGGTGCCTTTATATCTCCATTCACTCTGGCCCTCACTCTCTGCCATAACTATCTTTGGCATCTTGAGGTCTCCAAGCTCATTTTTGATATAATAACATAGTATTTTACAGTTACTGATTAAGGAGATATTTGATAACACCATTTTTAACTAGAGGAGGGGATTTTGAAACTGGCACTCCCTCCCCAGGAATAGCAAAGAAAACACACATGGTATTTTTATGAAGTAAATGGTGTTCCAGAAGGCAGGTTGATTCTTGTAAAAGCCAGGCCCTCCTGTTTCCAAGAATGTCCAGGTCAAAGAGTAATGATCATAGCTTTTCTCTTTCAGAAGGTTTTAATGTAACAAACAGCTAGCAGGTTTAAAAACTAATCTTAATAGCATTGTACCTCCACCATCACCTTTGGTATTTTCCTGTTTTTTCTATTGCTTAAAATACTCACGTGGATATATATTTAGCTTTGGAAATCTGGAGACTTGGGACCCAGTGTGTCTCTAGCAAGAGATTATTGGTTGATGAACTGCTCTTCTCTGCTTCCTCCCCCCTCCCACAGGGTCCTTCTCTGTCTTTACTACCCATTTCACTAAGATAAAGGTATCAAGACTGGGAGACAATTGGCATTCTGCCCAGAGAACCCACATTTTTGAAGGGTCTCCTCCAAAAATAGTTCAGATTTAAATTTGGAAATAGGGCACTCACCCTGGAGGACTGCCATGTAATCAGTACACAGACTGTGGTTTTCAAAGTGTGGGTGGTCCCTGGCCCAGAAGCAGCCACAGGATCTGAGAACTTTTTAGAAATGCTAATTCTCAGGGCTCACTCATGCAGACCGACCTGGATGACATCAGTTACCTTGAGTATTCTACCCTTATTTTCTCCTTTTTTTCTTTTTTAACCTTTCATGCTTCTCTTTCTTCAGAAGAAGCACCCCCTTCTCACAGGCATATTCAGGCCTTTCCTCAGAGTACAGCAGTGTTCTCAAAGTGTGGTCTCAGGACCAGAAGAAGCATCAGCCTCAGCTGGGAACTTGTTAGAGATGCCCATTCTCAGGCCCCATCCACCCAGATCTACCGAATCAGAAATTCAGAGGGTGGGGCTCAGCCATCTGTGTTTTAACAAGGCCCCCAGTGATTCTGCGTGCACACCAAAGTTTGAGAAACAATGAAGTAAGAGTATTCCCGGCTATTGAGCCTATTCTGTGACTTGGAGGCTTGCCCAAAAAGCCCTCTGATTTTATTCTCATGGGATTTTATTCCTTTGTCAGTCTGCCTTATCCTCAAAAAAGCAGTAAAAATTGCAACTGTCATTCACAGTATTATCTGTAGATATAAACCTATGTTTCTCTGGAGGATTCAAGGAAGGGTGTCTCAGCAGGCTTTGTGGGATCTGTGTGATGGGAAGGCAAGCATGGAGAGCCATGGATTTGAAGATGCCTCCTTTCCCCCTTGATGTAGGTAGATGAGTGGGGTTTTTTTTAAATCAAGTTGATAGAACAGTTTGCCAAGATTTGGATTTACTGGAGCATAAAAACCCATTTTTATAGGCCACCCATTGTAGTCCATCACTGGGGAGACATTTAAACTCTCAATCTTTAACTTAGAAGGTTACTGCTAATTTAGCTTCTCAATCGATTTATACTAAGGATGCAGGTCTAGGGGTATATTTCAAGTACGATGGGTATTAAAGTAAGGTTTAATCCAGTTTCTCCCCCTTCAATTCCTCCTTCACATTCCTGCCAGACCAACTGTGCTAAACCACAGATCCAGTCACAGCACTTTTCCTCCAGTGGTGGCTCCCCAGTATTAACCAAATTAACTTCGCATTTCTCACCTGGCATTTAAGACTGAAACTGGAGATATTAGATTGAACCATATGAAACTGCCAATTTAATTGGGCAAAAATGGTCACATATCAGCAATTTCATACGGTTCACTCTAATGTTATCAATTTCATATTTACTTTGTCAACCTACTCAATAACCTTTTTCTTTTTCCTATTTTAAGATTTAAGCTTCTTGGAATTTTAATGCTTAATCTTAAAACTGCCAGCCCAACCGCCGGTGAAAAATCTCAGAAAGATAAAGAGAAAATGTTCCCTTCCTACAGGTGCAGAGAAGCAGTATCATGTCATGAAATTATAACTGGGAGCATTTACTCAAGTATCTGTCCCACTCTCCTGGCCGGTATGGAGGTTTGAGTGAAAGGCCATGATCCTGTTTTGTTTTCTGGTATAAAACGATCCTTTGAAGTGTTATTTGTAAGGAGACGTATCTCTTAAGATACCTGAATATCAACAATTGTTGCTGTATCTTGTAAAATAGAACCTGTAACAACTAAAGGTCTGAAACTATGGTCATCTTACTTAATAATGTGTCACTCTGCTAATAATAATACTTAAATTGTCAATTCTGTTTCCCAGAAAGTGACAAATTTATCTGTCAGATTTCTTTGTTAAGTGGAAGAAGAGCTTTGGAATTTCTTTCTCTCCCTTCAGGCAGGAAAGTGTTATAAATCTGCCCTCTGTTGGATTCCTTATTCAAACAGTGGAGTCTTTGTTTCATTTAAATTACCAAGAAGATCCAGGATATGGAGCCAATCCATCATTCCAGCCTTATCCTTCACTACCCCTCTGCCCATACACCATGCTATAAAGATACAGCCCCCTCTCTGCACACATCATCCTCCAGCGTTCCTCTGCTAAGAACACGTCTTCCCTCACCCATCTCAACCTATCAAAATCCAAGCCAAGATCCACTCAAAGGTCATCTCCTTTGTGAGGTCTTCCCCAGTTCCTTCAGAAAAGACTTCATCTTTAATGATACTTGCCATAGTCTCCTTGATTTATAGTCATTTGTGTATTTCCCTTCTCTCTGAGTAGACTTTTTTCCCAGTTTTATTGAGATATAATCAACATACACCATTGTATTCATTCTAGGTGTACAACACAATAATTTGACATATGTATATATTGCGACATGATTACCGCAATAAATTTAGTTAACTTCTATCACCTCATGTAGTTACCAACTGTTTTCCCTGAATAAGCTTTAATCTCACTGAAGATGGAGAGTGTGCCTTACTCCTCTTCCGAAGTATCAAGCAAAAGGCCTTGCAATGTAAGCATGCTCTCAATATTTAAAAGATGACATTGAAGAAGTCTCCCACAACCAGTGTCAAGGGATATCTTGATCTAATTGACCCCTAAAACCAACCATTCTTCTTCCCCCTGGTGGGAAGTCAACTCCCCTGCATACGTTGAAGATTCTAGGGCCTGATTCATCACTATAACATAAGAATCCTAGGTGATTTCAGTATCCTTACAGATAGATGAGCCTTCCAATAGTCTGGCCCCTGGGTTCCTTGACCTCCTCTTCCAATGATTGTGTTCACCACCCCCATGGTTTTATACCCTAGACGTTATCATTACTCAGAACCACGGGCCTCCAGAATCTCAACTTCAAATGCCACTCTCCAAGCAACGCCAAAAAAAAAAAAAAAAAATTTTCAAAATAACTGTTTTCTCAGAGTATCAGGAAGATGCATAGCCCCAGATAACACTTCTTAAAAATCACCCCCTTCCCCCTCCACCTCTGGCACAGAATCTCCAATACTTCCCTAAAGAGCTGTTTACAGCCCAAGAGTAAGCCTCCTGGGTGGGGGAGGGGCACGAGGGGCTTTGTTTTGAAGCTATTTTTGCCTACCACTTAACACAACTTGAGGGAACATCACTTTTCCCTATCAAAGAATGCACCCCAGAGCGATAATAGGGGTGGAGGGCGAAAGCTTCCCGAGCTGCCTCCACCTTCGCCACTGACTTCTTACTCAAGTCTTAAACTCTTCAGAAAACTCACCCCCAACAGTCCTTCGGAAAAACTGTCTCACCAGCTGTAGACCTCTGCCCTTTACCATTGGAAATTGGGAAGGTGAAGCCACAGATTTTAGATGGAGACAATGAAAGAAGGCTGGGAAGCTGTGGTTGTGTGCGTGTGCACGCGTGCGTGCAACAAGACTCTTCTGTCGTCCCAGAGCTGCTGAAGACACAAAGCATCAGGGGCTCCCACATCCTGAAGAAGGGCTCCAACCTTCCAACCCAGCAGACGCATACTCTCAGAGAAAAGTACTGAGAAATGGCACCGCTAGCCCTATTACAGCTCAGACTGTTCCCTTCGGAACGAAAGGACCGGAGAGGGGAGGGAGGGGAGCTGAGCGTTCCTGGTGAGAGGCTGCTTTCTCCTGGGGCAGAATGGGAACGGGAAAAGGAGATACAACGGTGCCCTCCTGCTCCCCCAAACCGAGAGACATGGAAGGGAGAGAGCTGCTCGAGGACAGTGGGAAGGTCTGCATGCCAGGAAAGTTGGCACCCGGTTTCCTGCCTGGACCCTCGGCGAGCTGCACAGATCCACAGGTCCACCCTGCGGCCCTGGCAGCTGTGGGTGAGGAAATTCTTGCCTGGGCTTAATAGCACAGTGGTGTGTTGTGCGTGAACCTGGAGTCTGGTGCCCCCTTGTGGCCAAGAGATATCTGAACGTGAGAAGCTCAAAAAGTACTAAGGCGTCAATGTGCCTGGAAAGAAAATGGGACATCATCGCAACCGTCGGAGTTGGAAAAAGGACCTTAGGAGTTCCCAAGGCTCCATATGGAGGAGCACAGGGCTTACTTTGAGGGCCTGTCCAGGATATGGGAGACAGAACCGGGAGAAGGGCATGGAAGTCAGCAGGCATAGCTGCCCTTCGCTGAGGGAGGCCCCAGGGAAGGAGGAGCCCAGATGAAAAACAGAACAGCCCCTGTGCGGAGACCGGTGCCCCCGCCGCCCTGCAGGGCACCTCACTAGATCACAGCATTAGAGCCGGAAGAAGACAATATCCGCAGAAGTCCTCTGTCTCCCAGAGGATGTAATATTGAAATTGTACTTGGGATTGGTCAGCTTTACCAACCAAGGTAACCCTGACAGTTATGAGATATGCCCAAGGTGTCGTGAAAGAATGGGAAGAGGCTTGGTGCCACGTGGTTGAAAGCAGTGACTGGAAAGAATAAGTTTCATGTACACAGTCCACCACTGAGTTGAGGCCTGTCAACACATCAGTTACATGTACCCAGGCACAGTCATGGATTTGGAAGGAGACAGAAATATCAACTGTGCCACTTAATACCTTTATTGCCTCAGGCCAGTCCTATCTGACCGCCAGTTTCTTCAGTCCAAAGAAGACCATAATACCTAATGGGCAAGGTTATTAAGATTAGAGGCAGTGTATATAAACGAATAGAAGCTGCTATTTATTTATGTATTTGTTTATGATTATATGGAGGCGTTCATTGCCAGCTTCTTTTGACAAAAGATTTGAAGTAGTCTATGACAAAAGACAAGTAAAAAGAACTAAAAAATTAAAAATTTAGGGGCACCTGGGTGGCTCAGTCGTTAAGCGTCTGCCTTCGGCTCAGGTCATGATCCCAGGGTCGGGAAGCCTGCTTCTCCCTCTCCCACTCCCACTGCTTGTGTTCCCTCTCTCGCTGTATCTCTGTCAAAAAATAAATAAAATCTTTAAAAAAATAAAAAAAATTTTAAAAAGAAATTAAAAATTTAAAAAGAGCAAGGAATGCTGAAGTGCTAACCATAGATGTAAATATGGTGATTTCAGTTTCAAATTTGGTTTTGAGTTTCCTGTCAGCTGAGGTGTAAAGGGAAACCTGACAACTTGTACAACTCCAGTTACCAGAAAGGAAGAGGGACATTGCCTTCTCAGGGGAGACAAACTCTCCTGGGCTCCAAATTTCAAAAGCAAAGTCTCAGGAGGAGTTTTTCTGCATTTCGCTTGTAAATTCCCTGAAACCTTGACTATTCTTTACCGTGGGTTTCCAAGTGTCCCGAACTAGTAATATAGTAATTGGGACTGGGACAAATTTACTGCAAGTTACCGACTCAGATTTCTACACCTCACATCTAAGCCCACATTTCTTCAAATGCTTTCAGATGAGCTCTTCCTAAATATGTCCATTGTAAGATCACCCAAAGGATATTTAGGCTCATCGCTTCCACCCGCAAGGAGATGTTTTCATTTGTAACTCAGGCAGAAGCTTTAGGCTGATGACAAATTAAAGCAAAAGCATAGAGGTATTTTTAGATGAAACAGCTAAATTCAAAAGACTTCTCTTTCCAGAAGCAATTCAGGCCTATAAAGGCCACACAGCGCTCCCTTTGAGGCCAAGGTCACCTTTCAGGGCTATTAGCACATGAAGTAAACAGCCTTTGCAAAACAGTACTACAGGTGAGCTTTCCCACCCAAACCCCAGAGGCACCTCAACTAATCTGCATATGCTAACGCGAGTTACCAGGAAGATGCCAAAATAAGTTCCTGTCCTCCCTCACCTTTACTTTAATCCCCACATAGGTTTTGCTTTTACCATATGGTAATTATTTCCAAATCACAAGTGCAAACACTCACTCTGATTGGAAAATTAGCAGATTTCAAACTCAGGTAATTTGTCCCTAATGAGGAACTTGTTGAACTGAATTTAACAATTAACTCGCACACCCTTTGCTGCCTGCAGCCCTGGGAGTAGAGCAGGAAAGAAGGAAGGGCAAGCCAAGGGACAAGCCTGGCAGGACTTTGGCACAAGGTGGTTGGGATGGGACAAAGTGTGTAATAGGGCTGTGGGAACATCAGGAACTTGACTGTTCAAATGTATATATATAGCCAATTACAAACGTATGCCAAAATACAACGATACAGTGAGCCTCCATGTACCCAACAGCACAGCTCCCGCAATTACCGACTCAGGGTTGCTCTGGCTTCATGCGGATTGAGGAGCAAGAGACCAAGAAAATGGACAGGGAAGAGGAGTGAAAGAGCAGGAGGTGGGTCTCCTCTCTTGAATTCCCCCAGGTTCCAAGCTCCTTGGGGGCAGAGGTGGGATAGGTAAGTGAAAATTAACTACTGGGATGGTTTCCGTCCTCCTCATTAGCATTTTGAATATGGCAAGGCAGAGCCTGGGAAAGAGCTGACCCTTGTTTTCCAGTCTCTACTACTTTCCCTACCCCATGGCTGGGGCCACTTGCTCTCGACTCTGCAGCTGCAGGCCCAGGTGACCAGAAGCGAAGATTTCTGGGAGCTCTGGCTTAGCACACAGAATCAGCATGATCACTCCCACTCCAACGGTGCGCTCCGCTGATTGGCCCCTGCCTTTTCTCAAGCACAGTTACCCACTTCATGCCTCAGGCTCTGTCTCTAAGATCCCCTTTGCTGCTTCTCCCTCTAGAACTGCCCTGTTCAACACCATAGCCACATGTAGCAACTGACCACTTGAAACATGGCTAGTGAGACGGAGGAACTAATTTTTTTTAACTAACTTAAATTTAAAAACTGGTACTTGACTCAATTATGGAAAACTGTATTTTCAACTAGAGATTTTATAAGAACCTAAGTACGGATCAAGTATTTCTGATGAAAATCTAGCGTCTGAATTAAGACAGGCTGTAAGTGTCTGAATTTTGAAGATTTAGTAAAAATAAAAGAATGTAAAACATCTGAGTAAGGATATAAGGGGTGCCTAGCTGTCTCAGTGGAGCATGCGACTCTTGATCTTGGGGTTGTGAGTTCGAGGCCCACATTAGGTGCAGAGATTACTTAAAAATAAAATCTTTAGGGCGTCTGGGTGGCTCAGTCCGTTAAGCATCTGCCTTCAGCTCAGGTCGTGATCCCAGAGTCCCTGGATCAAGCCCCACATCCAGCTCCCTGTTAGCGGAGAGTGGGCTTCTCCCTCCCCCCGCTTCCTCTCCCCCACTCATGCTTACTCACTCTCTCTCAAATAAATAAAATTTTTAAAAAATAAAATATTTTTTAAAATATTGATTACATGTAGAAATGATAATCTTGATTATATTGGGTAAAATTAATTATTAAGGGTAATTTCTCCTGTTCTTATTTACTTAATAAAATGTGACTACTAGAAATTTTAAATTATATATGGGGCACACATTATATTTCGATTGGACAGCAGTGACCTAGAACCAGACTCCTCTCTGCACTTCCAAGTACCCTTAAAAAAATACAATGCTGTTGCCAAACTCCTGCCTGTAACAGAGGCCCCCGTTGCCAGATATGTCCTGCTATACTGGCCCCACCTAATTTTCCTAGATGATCATCTCCTGCACCATCTTCTCTGCTCCCTGTTAGAACATTCTGGAGCCACCTACTTTCACACAACCACAGCATGTTGATCAGCCATTAAGTCATGAACAAAAAGACTGAATGGATCTAATTTCAGACTAAGATGATGAATTTGACCTGCAGTGGGGAAGAGCCTCCAGGTTCTCAAGATAACTAAAATGAAAGTAAAGTTTATTCACGAAACATAGCCAGTTCATATCCTCCAAAGGGACCTTCCACGAAGTAAGCACTTTGGTAAGGATAGTATAAGAAATATACAAAGACCACCAAATGGTGATATGACACAAAGCTGAATTTGTTTGCTTGCCTAGGAGGGAAGCATCACAATATTCACCACAGGTTAAGTTGCTGTCTCCCTGCAGTATAGTTGAACCCTGAACAACACCAGTTTGAGCTGCATGGGCCCACTCAGATGCAGATTATACTTGATATATATGTCACAGTAATAAATGTATTTTCTCTTCCCAATAATTTCCATAATTTTTTCCCTTCTCTAGCTTACTTTATCATAAGAATACAGTGTATAATACATACAACAGACAACATACCTGTTAGCTGACAGTTTAAGTGATCGGTAAGACTTCCGGTCAGCAGTAGGCTACTAGGAGCTAAATTTTTGGCTAGGCAGCAGACATACACAGATTGCTGACTTCATGGGGAGTCGGCGCCCCTAACCCCACATTGTTCAACGGTCACCAGTACCAAGAGGGCAAAAGGAAAGAAGTACATCATATCAGGTGGGATTCTGGGTGCAGGTGTCTGGTTGGTTCCCAAGGCCAAGGGGAAACTCTTTTTAGCAAGTGGTCATCACGCCGGTTCAGTTCTTACA
>NW_027397078.1:23923528-24155234 GCF_003265705.2 Callorhinus ursinus
CGTGATGACCACTTGCTAAAAAGAGTTTCCGCTTGGCCTTGGGAACCAACCAGACACCTGCACCCAGAATCCCACCTGATATGATGTACTTCTTTCCTTTTGCCCTCTTGGTACTGGTGACTGTTGAACAATATGGGGTTAGGGGCGCCGACTCCCCATGAAGTCAGCAATCTGTGTATGTCTGCTGCCTAGCCAAAAATTTAGCTCCTAGTAGCTTACTGCTGACCAGAAGTCTTACCGATCACTTAAACTGTCAGCTAACAGGTATGTTGTCTGTTGTATGTATTATACACTGTATTCTTATGATAAAGTAAGCTAGAGAAAGGAAAATATTATGGAAATTATTGGGAAGAGAACATTCATGTATAGTATTGTATGGTATTTCTCAAAAAATACGCATATAACAGATTTATGAAATTTAAATCTATGTTTTGACATAGGTGAACTTGTTCTTGAGTAATGTGGTGCTCCCTTCCCAGAGAAGTAAATAAATTAAGGTTTGTGTCACATCACCGTTGGTGATCTATGATTATTTCCTTTTAATCATCCCCATCAAGGTTGGTAATTTGAGGCAACTGCCACACTGATTAACAGAAAGGTAAGCACCCTTGAAGTAAATCTCAGAGTGTGTATTTATTCACACAACTCTTTAGGGAGGACTTCCTATGTGCCTCATACTGTGTTAGGCCCCAGCTGGGATGGGGAGATACAGATACCAAAGAAAAGAAAAATCCCTCTTCAGAATCTAGATCTTATTCACAACTCATGTAATTTCATCCTTTAGCAATTTAAGCTACATTCCCAGTATGATAAAGTCTCGATAGGATAATGCATGTTACATTTGCAAAGAGGAGTATGTAATAAAGAGATTGGGAAACAGAAGGTTCAGGATTTTAGTGGCCTGTCACCCTATCACAAGTCAGAGGGCAGAACACAAACCATAAGATGATGGAGATAAGATTCCAGATGAAAAAGTATTGCCCAGCCCCTGGAGTCCAGGGATGTGTATCTGCACAGAGAATGTGTACTTACTCATAAATAAGTTAAAAAAAAATCTATTATCCCATTTTCAATTTCTATTTTGAGAAAATCTTGGGAAAAACATGTACTTCTCCTAAGAAACTTTTGTTTTCTCACAAATAACTAAACATGTTAGGTTCCTTGCTGGGTAGACTGGCTTCAGGTCCTATTCTCACTTCCCTCACCTTCTAACCAATACCAATCTTGTCTTTGATTTTTGTTGTGTGCTGCCTCCTGAAATGGCACCATGGCCACCCGTTTATTAGCAGAGGCTGAGCTTATTCTCACTGGTAAGGGTGAGGACATCCTTGACAGTCTCAGTGTTTCAGGTAAATATCTTTTTCCATAAAATAATCCTTCATCTCCACAACTTCAGTATCTCATCTGCAGGGAAAATGTACTTAACTGCTGTCATCGCATCTTGGAAAACATCTAGGCTAAAAAATACAGGATTTCTTCGCGCTCTTCTCACTACATGCCAGGCACTGTTCTGTTGTACATGTTGTAAACCACTCAGTCCTCGTAAGGACCGCGTAAGGAAGGTACAATGATGGATGGGGAAACAAGGTCTTGGGAGCTAAAGGTCACCTACCTATAAAGTATCAGAGCCCAGATCTGGACCCAAGCTTCTTGGGGTAAGAGACCATGTCCTTTCCCACACTGCCCTCTCCACTGCCTTACTGAGGGCAAGACATAGACCCATCCACGGTGGGCTCAGCATATGGTTGGAGAGACCCCCAAGGCGTATGGATGAAATGACAGATTACAGCCTGTCACTTAACTACGTGTTGGTGCTTGAGGGGGGCTAATAACTGGCATCTCTGCCAGAGTTTAGAACCATCTGAAAGAGAGAGAGATTCAGAGTCAAAGAGTTGGACATCATTATTTTCTCTTTGTAAGGGATGCTCATATGTTAGAAGATGTAATTCAGATGTGGGCCAAGCAAGTGTCATAATACTGCTCCCTGGTTGTAGGGGCATCCTTCCGCTCCCTAGCAGGGCTGGAGAACTGCAGACCCCTCCCCACAGGTCTGGCCTTCTCACCCGGGGGAACTGAGTGGGCAGAGCAAGGCTAATGTTACTCTAATAACAGCAAGATGGCAGGTGATGATCAAGCCTGCTTAAACTGTACATAGCAGCCAGATTATTGAATGGTTATCACAGCAGCCTGGCAAGGAGTTGCTTACAAGACATGCATTATTCATTTAATCCTCAAAATGACCCTATTGGTGGTTAGTGTTGTAAACTCCATTTTCAAGCGAGACAACTGAGAGGATGCTGTAACTAATCTAGCTAATGGAGGGGCCAGGATTTGAATCTAGATAGCCTGCCTCCAGAACCCATAATCCTAACCACTAAGCTGGAGCTGCGTAATAAATTTACTGGGTCAGGGCGCCTGGGTGGCTCAGTTGGTTAAGCAACTGCCTTCGGCTCAGGTCATGATCCTGGAGTCCCGGGATCGAGTCCCGCATCGCACTCCCTGCTCAGCGGGGAGTCTGCTTCTCCCTCTGACCCTCCCCCCTCTCATGTGCTCTCTCTCATTCTGTCTCAAATAAATAAAATCTTTAAATAAATAAATAAATAAATAAATAAATTTACTGGGTCAGTCTGGAAATAACTAGGGCTAGGTTGGGGCGCCTGGGTGGCTCAGTCAGTTAAGCTTCTGCCTTCCACTCAGGTCATGATCCCAAGGTCCTGGGATTGAACCCCACATCTGGCTCCTTACTCCATGGGGAGCCTCCTTCTCTCTCTTCCTCTGCCTGCCCCTCCCCCTGCTTGTGCTCTCTTTCTCTGTCAAGTAAAATCTTTTTTAAAAAATAACTAGGGCTAGGTATAACTGCTGTTTATAAAGTTATTTTTGTAGAAAAATTCTTATCAGGGGCACGTGGGCGCTCAATCGGTTAAGCGTCTGCCTTCGGCTCAGGTCATGATCTTTGGGTCCTGGGATCAAGCCCCATGTCTGCTCAGCGGGGAGCCTGCTTCTCCGTCTCCTTCTGCCCCTCCCCCCTGCTTGTGCTCACGCGTGTGCTCTGTCAAATAAATAAATGAAATCTTTATTTTTTTAAGATTCTCTAGGTATGGGGTGTGACCTCAGGAGCACCTTTTTTTTTTTTTTTTAAGATTTATTTGACAGAGCGAGAGCACAAGCAGGGGGAGTGGCAAAGGGAGAGGGAGAAGCAGGCTTCCCGCGGAGCAGGGAGCCCAATGCAGGGCTCGATCCCAGGACCCTGGGACCATGACCCGAACCAAAGGCAGTCGCTTAACCAACTGAGCCACCCAGGCGCCCCAAATAAAATCTTAAAAAAAAAAAAAACAACTTACAAATCATACTTAGAAGACAACCCTTTCATAGAGTGGGACTTCCTCCATATAGCAGTCAAAGATGATCAACCACCCTGGAGTTGCCAGTTATCTGCTATATTGAAATGAGCAGAATTATCCCAAAGTGACCTCATTCTGGCTTGCTGGGACCACGAATCAGCTGAGGCTGGAGCAGAGTGGAGGAAGCTTCCACTGAAGGATTGCTGATGGGGCAGCATGACACCTCTCACGGGCTCTGGTGAGAACTGGAAAGGGTATGAGACTTGCCCTGCCTGCAAGCTAACAAGTGAGTCTGCTTCAAGCTCATGGATGCTGGCAGAAATCACAATAACATTGGGTCAGAGGCAAAGGATGTGATTCCTCGTAGCACAACAGACAGCACGTGCTTCCTGTTTGCGTCGGTTCTCTTGCCCCCCACTTCCCACTGGGGCAACACAGAGGTGGGCCCAAGTGGATGCTGCATGTTCAGTGGAGGTGTGTTGCAGGTGAGGAACCAAGCTTAGGAAGTACCCGTCTCTTAAAGAGGGCTGCAAGCAAACCTGCCCAGTTTTTGCCCTAAAGGGAGACATTATTATACCGTCAACAGACACATTTTTCTTTGGCTCCATAGGGAGACGTGCTCTCTATCTCCTAAGGCTGTTCACTCTACAAACTTTCTTGGAAAGTTAGCTCAGAATAAAAGCTATCAGTGTTTCTGCTCACAAGGTGTGCAGGAACAAGAGAAACCCACGGAAAAGTGTCTCCCAACAGACCTCAGGTGCCAGAGGCTGGAATTCCCAGACAACTTCTTTAAATATCTTGTGTCCAGCTCCAGACTGCGTGGCACCCAAGCAATTTGTGTGTCCCTTCCTTGACAAGGTTGTTTTCTCATGCTTGTTCGAAAGGAGAGCAATAAGGGCTCGGGTCCCTCTACTGGAACGTGGCCCCACACTGTATATCCAGGAAGGTATGGGGGCACTGGTAGTCTCCTCAAATGCATGACAGGAGCAAAGGGACCCATGCCTTCTCTTCTCTTGCTACCCTGGTGTTGTAAGTTTTTCTCTCTCCCAAGAAAGCTAATGACTGAATTTGTTTCAAGTCCTGGTATATGGCAGGCGAGACCCAAATGGCCTCAGTACAGTAGATAAAGAAAAAAATAACCAGACATCTTAGAATTTACAAGCAGCCAGAAGGAGAAAGATCAAACAGGGCAGGTGCCCAGCAAAAACAGAATTGTCAGAGAAGACAGATAACAAATAAAAAATAAAACTAGGATTTAAAGAGATTCAAGTACAGCATTCGGGTGACCAATTGTCCCAGTTTGCCTGGGATTGAGGGAGTTCCAGGGATATGAGGCTTTCAGTGCTAAAACCAGGACAGTGCTGGGCAAACCAGGCTAAGTTGGTCATCCTGTGCACGCACACCTTCCCACACGTACAAACTCTGTGAAACCAGATGCTGTGGTTTGAAACTTAAAGATACATCAGATGAATTAAAGGAGAGGATGGCTACTCTTGCAGCCAGAGTCAGTAATCTGGGTGAAGGGAAGAAATATCTCAAAGCATAATATCTCAAAAAGACAAAAATGTGGAACTTACAGGGAAAAGGAAAGAGTCTTGGTGGAGGATAGACCTAGGAGACAGAACAAGCAAAAGCAGGCCATGAAGAAGGAAAGGGAACTGGTGAAGGAGAAGCATAATGAAGAGAATAATAAATGAAAATTCCCTAGAACAAAACAAAGGCCCAAGTTTGCAGACTGAAGAAGTATGCCAAGTTCCCAGTAGGTTCCATGAGACTCCTAGTCGGTGATCTAGAAACAAATTATAGTTGATTAAGTTCTGGTGCAACAAGTACCGATTCCCTCCCCTTCATCTAACACAGATGAGCAGATTGTACTTCCCAAGTTCCGGACTTGGGGTTGGTTATGTGCTTCACGTGGGCCAATGGACATAATATAAGCAGAAGCCTGAATTTTCCTTGCACAGGGGACTCACCATTGTCAACCTCAAAAATAAAAAAGCCAGTTATTTTACTAGTCAAATGAGTTTATTGAGGAATAACAGAGCAATTGCACTTTGGGACATACAAGCGATGGTGAACCCTAGGTAAGTCCAAGGAGATGAGGGAAGGTCAGCTTTTATGTTTTTTTAATGGTGGTTGGAATTTTTCTTAAGTTTATTTAAGGGATCTCTACACCCAACGTGGGGCTTGAACTCACAACCCCAAGATCAAGAGTCACATGTCACCCAGGCGCACCAAGAGCTCTCCCTTCAGGGCTTCCCAATGCCATTTTAAACGAGGCTTCCCTTATTTTCACATCCTCCTGTTCTGCTTTCTGCCATGAGAGCATGCTTTGGGACACTCCTGACTCAAGGAAGATAAGAGGGGCGCCTGGGTGGCTCAGTTGGTTAAGCTACTGCCTTCGGCTCAGGTCATGATCCCAGGGTCCTGGGATCAAGCCCCGCATCAGGCTCCCTGCTCAGCGGGAAGCCTGCTTCTCCCTCTCCCACTCCCACTACCCCTGCTTGTGTTCCTGCTCTCGCTGTGTCTCTTTCTGTCAGTTAAATAAATAAATTAAAAAAAAAAAAAGGAGGATGAGAAATACATCAAGTGGCCTGGAACCAACTTGAATGTTAAGAGTCAAGCCCAGCCTAGATTTACAGATGTGTGAGTAAGCGATAATTATAATTTAATGCCGATAAGATTTTTTTGTGGTAGTTTGTTCCAGAGCATCATTCTGGCAATAGCTGATATACATACTTAGACATACCTTGGTGGAATTCTAAATCTCTAGAATGAAAGATAAATCTTAAGTTTCCACTCAGAAAAAGTTTTCTATAAATAGAAAATAAGACGAGTATTGAACTTCTCTTATACAACATTCAAAGTCCTAGAAGACAGAGGATGTTGAAATAACATCTAGAGACTTCTGAGAGTACAGACTACCACCCCAGAACCCCATATCCAGCCAGGATTTTATTCATCAGTAAACAAAATTCTTTTTCATTTTTTAAGAATTAAAAAATGTTAACAACCACTTGACCTATTTGAGGAAACTACTTAAATCATACTAACCAAATGACGAATAAACAGAAACAGAGGCCTCAAGTGCTAAAGTTTAAATGGATGATGATTGGATGTCTGCAAATAAGTAATAATATGTTTTCATCTAAATCAGTCATAAATGAACCTCTTGGAATACATAATATGAGTACTAGATAAGGATTTTTTTAAGGTAAGTATTCTTAAAAGAAGTTGCTGGAATGGTAATTTTAATAATAATCTAGAACTAAACTATTTTGGAGTCACCTAGGCATCGATGTGGTGAACATGGAGGCAGAATGGAGAAAGAACATTTGAAATTTCTCAACTGGGGCCAGAGAGGGAAGGGAAGTTAAAATAGTCTAACAATCGCATCCTACTGGAGTAGGGGATGCAAGGAAAAATAAACTGTCTTAGTGAGAAAAGAGTTGAGGGGTCTTGTTTTCAAATAACGTTAACAAAATAGTCAATTAAGAATACCAGAGAATACTTCTTTTTTCCATCTGGGCTGCTGACATGCCATCCAGACTGAGGCCTGGAAACTTCGGGGCCACGTGAGCCACGGCCACGGCTGCATGCGCAAGCACCGGAAGCACCCAGGAGGCCGGGGTAATGCTGGTGGCATGCATCACCACAGGATCAACTTCAATAAATATCACCCAGGTTACTTTGGAAAAGTTGGTATGAGACATTACCACTTAAAGAGGAACCAGAGCTTCTGCCCAACTGTCAACCTTGATAAACTGTGGACCTTAGTCAGTGAGCAGACACAGGTAAATGCCATCAAAACAAGACTGGAGCTGCTCCTATCATTCATGTGGTGTGATCAGGCTACTACAAAGTTTTGGGAAAGGGAAAACTCCCAAAACAGCCTGTCATCATGAAGTCCAAATTCTTCAGTAGAAGAGCAGAGGAGAAGATTAAGGGTGTCGGGGGCACCTGCGTTCTAGTAGCTTGAAGCCACGTTTTGGGAGGGGGTTCATTAAATGCTTACAAGTGCTTAAAAAAAAAAAAGAATACCAGAGAATAAATTGCCATTAAAAGAATGGAAAAGTACAAAAGAATGTCCAAATTAGCAAGGACAAAAAAATGGAATGGATAGCAACTTCATAAAAGCAAAAGAAAAGGAAAAGAACCATCAAAAATAAAATGATATAGCATGAATACAATATGGAACAATAAAATCAAGCATATCAGTCATTTCGGTAAATGCAAATGACCAGAAATGTCCAAATGCACTTAAAACAAAAACTGAACTATATGATCATTTATAAGAAATAAGAGATAGCAAGCCAACACCATAAAAAACAGAAATGGCAATATTATTATCAGGAAAGGAGGGAGTGGAGATGAAAGTATTTCCAAGGGGCTGAAGAGGGACACTGTGGAATGGCCGAAGGCACAGCTCAAGAAACAAGTGTAAAAAAACTGGTATGTCTCGAGCAACATAGCAGCTAAATATGTAAAGAAGAGAGCCTAGGATTGAGTCTGGAAGGGTGCCAACATTTCTGGCTTGGGAAGAGATGAAGTTGGAATGGGAGCCTGAGAAGGAGCCGCCAAGGAAGTAGAGGAAGAACAGGAAAGTGGGCAATGGTAATTTCTGGAAGTCTCAACCAATATACAGGTAAAGGTGACCCCAGCAACAGTGGTTGGGCAGACTCCACCCATGGCCAGCTCCAGGGTCAGAGAAGACAGAACCTGGGCACCAACACTCCCTTCCCCACAGGGAGGCTAGGGGAGACCACGGCCTTTCCACACAACCCTAGCTCTCCTGTGGCTGCACTTTGTAGCAGAGTGTGATGGAGATGCAGTGCAGAATTAGGATGTCTTATCTAAACGGAGTGGTGTGAAGAAAGCTGTCCAGCATTTGAGTGACACTGCAGAACACACCAGTATGTGGACATCAAAAGATCTATTTAACTTCCCGAGACTTAAAAAGTCAGTCCATGTTAAGATAATGTCATGTTTGCGGGCGCCTGGGGGGCTCAGTTGGTTCAGCATCTGCGTTCGGCTCAGGTCATGATCCCACGGGCCTAGGATCGGACTCCCTGCTGGGTGGGGAGCCTGTTTCTCCCTCTCCCTCTGCCCCTTCCCAGCTTGTACTCTCTATCTGTCAAACAAATAAATTAAACCTTTAAAAAAAAAGATAATGTCATGTTTCTGACCCACTCAAAATCCCCCTTTCCCTTCTATTGACTAATTGGGAATCTACACTTATTGTCAAGTCCTAGAAATAATTTTAGGGCATTTTTAGTAAGATCTATAGGAAATACAACTGTTTAATATTGGCAAATGCAGGTCAAATCTCATTTTTGTGCCATAAACTGTGCAGAGCTTTGACTTTTCAGACATGGACATCTGTGGCAATAAGTAAGTTTTTGAAACAGCACTCTCACTAAGCATAGTGACTGCCCCTCTCAACACACACATACACACACAGAGACAGACAGAGAGGCTTTCGGAACAGCCAGTAAATTATGAAAAAAAAGGCACTGCACAAAATACAGACATGATCTGGATGCCACTTACTTTGGATTTCTACCTCCTCCTAATAGTCTTCAAGGTGTTGCTGGCATTTTCACTGTGTAGGGCCCTGGGGTGGGGGGGTATAATGTAGCTGGCCTGATTCTAACTGGAGGAGGGAAGTCAAAGAGGAGCTGACATCCCAGACACCTCTTCCCCTGGTGGGGGTGTTACAGAACCTGGACTGGATCACCCGACGGAAGAACCAAACAGCTCCCGGAGATCTTGGAGGACAGGAGGTTTATTTAATGCCGGCGGGCTCAGAGGACAGTGGTCTCCAAAGGTCTGAGCCCCAAGCACTAACAAAGGGGGCAATTTATACACTTCTACTTCTGCATACTTGGTACTTTGAGCACGTGCACGAAGTGGGGCAGGGAGAAGAATCTGGAAGAGCCCCAAGGCAAGGACTGGGCCTCTCTCGCTGGCTCCGTCAGCCATTTTAGGACACAGATTTTCTTTATCATTCCCCCCCTTTGATGCCCCTTTAAACACCTAGTTTAGAGGGCATCATTCTGTTTGACTCTGAGGGTTGACTGCAAGGCTTGGGGCGAACACGGACTTAATCATAAACTTAACAGCACACCAGATAGAAGAAAACCAGGACTGACTGGGGCCAGGAAAACCATGGTGAAATGTGCTCAGAAGTAGACAGCAGAGGGCCAGTAAAAGTGGGATCTATGACCTCAGGTAGAAGCCTCTGGGGGAAAGTCCAGTCAGGAGGGGCAACAGTGTGGAGTCCGACTCCCAAGATGAGGGAAATCACGCCGAAGCCGGAGTGGGTTCATGAAGTCTGGCTGGACTCTCCACTGGCGAGGCTCCTC
The DNA here is from genome assembly GCF_003265705.2 of Callorhinus ursinus. Classification (NCBI taxonomy): domain Eukaryota; kingdom Metazoa; phylum Chordata; class Mammalia; order Carnivora; family Otariidae; genus Callorhinus; species Callorhinus ursinus. The sequence goes on from NW_027397078.1 coordinate 23,933,235, forward strand.
GGCCCAATGATGAGCTTTCCAATCTTTGACCCAAACTGAGTCCCCTGTCTGGAAGGAGTGTACCTGAGACCCTAAGGAGATTGGAACCCTCTCAAAGGTGTACTTTTGTAATTTATTTAGGGTGGCCCCAGGGCCCCGAAGCTGCTCCTTTATCTCTTTATCTCCAACCCAATGCAAGTTTCCTGGAAGGCTTCCCAAGCACAGGGGAGGCCGTCCATATATTAATTTGAAAGGGGAGAAACCTGATGTCCTGCATGTGCAGCGAGCACGCAGGAGAGCTAGGGGTAGCAGATCCGGCCATGGAAGTTAGTCTCCTGACAAAACTTTGCTAAGGTTCCCTTGAGGGTGCGATTCATTCGCGCTACGGTTCAGAGACCCTGTCTCCTCTTGCCTTGGGTTGAATCAGAGGCTAGTGTGTCCAGTGGGCTCAAAGGTTATCTGAGCCCTAAGCTTGGAGAGTATATCTTGGCCCAGGAGAGGGATGGGGCAATCAGGCAGATAAAGGAATTCATGTCGGACCTTGTGGCCCCCGAGGTCACACTGGCAAGACTGGCAAAAGGGCTGTTGCATTGCCCATGTCCCGGTGGCCCCAAGGATGGTTGCAGTCCTTTTGCTGAAAGGGGCCACTGGGGAGGTGACAACAGAGTGCTTGGCCCCAGTATCAACCATAAAAGTCACTGGTTGGCCCCCCACCTTCATTCTGACCGTGCGCTCATGGGGGCCAAGGAGGAAAGAGCCTGGTCCCCTCAGTCTGAGGCCATTCCCGCAAGGCCTCGGAGGTCCTCCTCTCGGGGTGCTTCCTTGTAGCGGCTGGGCATTCGTTTTTTCCAATGCCCTTTCTCTTTACAGTAGGCACATTGATCCCTTGCCAAGGGGGTTCTGGGCTTCCCCCCTTTCAGTGGTTGGGGTCTCCTCGTCTTTGTGTTGTCCTTTTCTTTCAGGGTGGCGGCAAGGAGGCTGACTTTTTTTTTCATCTTTTCGTTGGCTTCCTGTTCGGCTGTGACCTCCCTGTTCATGTAGACCCTGTTGGCAATCTCTATTAGTTGGGTGATATTCATCCCGGCGAAACCCTCTAATTTCTGAAGTTTTCTTCTGATGTCTGGGGCAGCCTGAGCCATGAAGGAGGTGTTTACCATCTGTTGGCCTTCCTGTGCCTCGGGGTCAAATGGAGTGTATATCCTGTAGGCTTCACATAGTCTTCCGTAGTAGTCCCTGGGGGACTCCCCTGGTTGTTGAGTGACCGAGGATACCTTAGTCATGTTCATGGATTTCTTAGCTCCTGCCCAGATTCCCCAGAGGAGGGCCTCCTGGTACCGGTGGATGTGGGCCTGTCCCTCGGTTGTGGTGAGGTCCCATGCAGGGCGCTCTTCAGGTGCGGCTGTGTTAGCCCAGGCAGCAGGGTCGATGACTCCCGCTGGTGCATGCTCTTCCAGGTACTGCCATGCACCTTTCGTTATTCTCCTCCTTTCCTCTGTGTTAAACAGGGTGCGGAGTAACTGTTGGCAGTGTTCCCAGGTTGGCCGATCAGTCTGGAAGAGGGATTCTATAAGGTCTACCATGGCCTGTGGTTTCTCAGAGTAGGATAGGGTGTTATGTGTCCAGTTGAGGAGGTCGGTGGTGGAGAAGGGCTGATAATACATCATGGAACGGCCAGGTTGGACCACCCCATCTTCATCGCACCTCTCAGGTTCCTGCGTCTCTCGTCGGCTAGGATTTGTGGAGACTGGGGCTTTTGCTGATTTTCTTTGGGTCACTTGGATGAGGCAATTAAGACCCTGGCCGTCCCTGCCTATTTTGCAAGCGAATCGCACCCGGGGGGAAGGATCTGAGCAATTCCTAGCCAGGAGTCAATGTACGGAAACTGGTCAAGGCATCCTCGGTCTCCTGTTATGCCTCACCATACTCGATGAATTGTTGGGACATCCAGTGTCCCTTCTGAAGGCCACCCGACAAAGGTGGGCCATTCCAATTCACATAGGGTTCTCAACTTGCCGGGGTTCATCCTGACTCCATAGTCTCCTGAAAACCCCTTTCCCTGAACTTTGGGGCCGGTAAGCAGTGTGGAGTCTCCAGGTGATGTTTAGAGATTTGGTCACCTGTACAATGTCTGCCACAAATGCGGGTCCATCGTCATTATGGATTGTTAATGGCAGGCCGAACTGGGGCACGATCTCCTGCAAGAGGACTTTAGCTACTTCCCAGCTTTGCTCTGTCCTGGTCGGGAAGGCGTTGACCCACCCAGAGTATGTGCATACTCTTACTAGGAAATATTTGAACCCTCTGCTTGGCTGCACATCTGTGAAGTCTACCTCTAGATCTTCGAAGGGGGTTGCTCCCATCCTCTGGACACCTGGTGGGGACCGTGGTGCAGACCAAGCATTATTTTTATGCATCGTTCACTCATGGCTTGGCATAGTGCTGGCAGCTGACTGATGTCTTGAGAAGGGTCTCTAATGCAGTTTTTCCCAGCTGAGTGAGTCGGTGGTGTTCCTTGAGTAGATGCCCTCCAGTTGCTGTTGGAACAAAAATGTGCCCATCTGGCATCATCCCCCATCCCTTTTCAGTCAGGGTGGTCCCCTCAGCCATGGCCCATTCCTTTTTCTTCCGGGGTGTCAGGGCCATGGTGAGGGAAGGGGATCTGTCTTTGTCCTCACTGGCTTCAGTGGCTGCCTCATCCACCAGACGATTTCCCCACGCTATGGGGTCATCTCCTTTCTGGTATCCCTTACAGTGCAGGATTGCTACTTCCCCTGGAAGCCAGATGGCTTCAAGGAGTCTCAGTATCTCCTCCTTGTTCTTGATAGCTTTTCCTGCTGCAGTTAGGAGCCCCTTTCCTTGTAGATGGCTCCATGTATATGTACAGTAGCAAAGGTGTACCGAGAGTCAGTATAGATGTAATTCAGCCTGTTGAGCTGACCATCCAGCTGGTAATGCTTTAGCTTCCAGGACTTCAGTGGTTGTGGTTACTGCATAACCCGCTTTCCAGGCACCCTCTTGTAGGTAACTGCTGCCATCGCTGAACAGCGTGAGCTCTGGATTCTTTACGGTTTGATCCCACAGATCTGGACAGCTCGTGTAGACTTCATCAGTCACCTTGGAGCAGTCATGGTCTGGTTCCCCCTCTTCCATCGGGAGAACGGTTGCTGGATTTAATGTCCTTACTGTTCTGAGGGTGACCCGCAGTTTTCGCAGAGGAGCCCTTGGTATTATGCTAGCCAAGAGTTGGAAAGGAAGCGGGGTCCCTGTGCGTTCATGAGGGACACAACTGCATGAGGACCTTGACGTTAAGTTCTTGCCCCAGGGTAAGTTTGTCCGCCTCCTTGATGAGTAGGACTGTGGCTGCCAGCGCCCTGAGTCATGGTGGCCATACTGCTGCCACGGGGTCCAGCTTCTGACAGGTAAGCAACTGGCCGTTGCCAGGGTCCAACAGTCTGGGTGAGTACCCGAGGGCTATTTTTTCCCTCTCAGTCCAGGCAGGGGGTTCCCGATCTGGTCCCCCTAAGAGATCATAAAGGGGTCTTGCTATTGCTGAGAACCCAGGGATCCAGATGCGGCAGAATCCTGCAGCCCCCACGAATTCTCATAGGCCCCTTTCTGTCTAGGGCTGTGGCAGGGAGATGGTGACCCTTTTCCTCTCCGGCCCTAGTTCTCTCTTCCCTTGGGTGAGGAGGAAGCCATGGTATTGGACCTGTTGTAGGCAGATTTGTGCCTTCTTCCATGAGGCTCCGTATCCCAAGTCTGACAGTTTTTTTCTGAGCCACTTAGGTGCCCCCGGGGGTTGCTTTTTAAACACACAGCTTCTGAGATATACCCCCATCCCACCCATTTTGATTCAGTGGGTTTGCATAGGCCAGACAGTATTACACCGTGCTCATCACAACACGTGTCCTCCGTAATAGCCATCACCTGGCTCCCTATCCCCCAAATAGTTGCCTTTTTAACAAGGTCCTCCCTTGTGACTCTTATAAAGGAGGTTTGGAAACAATGTCTAAGCCTTACTGTTCAGAGCGCGGCCAGGGGACCAGCAGGATCTGTATCGCCAACGTCAGCCCTACCCCAGACAGACAACCGGAATCTGCCTTCGAACAGTGTAGTAGCTTGGCTTTTGATCTGACCTCTTCTCTGTTTTCATTTTAGTAGGGTTCCTCCCCCGACTTCTTGCCCCAGTCCTCTCCAGAAGAGCCAGGTTCCCCTGCCTCTCCCTACCTGAGACCTGTCCCATCCCTGGGGGATGCTCACCTCCCATCTCCCACCACCCAGAGACGACAGGGAAAGGTGCTCTGTGAAGCTAAGGAACCTAGATAGCTGGAGATCTTGCCTTGTTAGAGAAGGCCGACTTGACTCCCAGGTCCTCCGACCTCCGCAAATTCCAGACCCCCAGGCCTGTCTCATGATCTCAATTTTGGTTGCTCCGCTTTGTCTCCATCAAGTGTTCTGAAGCATTTCACATACGACTGGGCTTAGGCAATCTGGCCAGACCTTGAAATTTTTGATCATGGTCTCTAGAACCATAGGTTTAATCTGCCCTGACCCCATGGTGATGTCCCTGTCTGCGGTGGTGCAGAGACAGATAAAGGGCGTGGGGGTGCCTCCTGAGGTGAGGAGACCAATCAGATGCCCGTCTGGCCGTGTCCCGAAGGAGCTTAGGTGAGGCTCAGCCGTAGCGGTCTCAGCGTTGTGACTTAGGATCGGAAACTATTCCAATGCCACCATAGACCCTATGCCGTTCACCACGGAATCGCAGACAGGCCCACTCAGACTCCGTAGGCTTCTGGGGACCTTAAGGGTGCCGCCCGTGGAGTCACAGAATCAGTCCTCTTGAGCAAGCCAGGTCAGACTGCACATTCACTCACACATTCACACTCCAGAAGTTATTACATTCCCTCCCTGGGAATCCCTACCTGTAAGACCTCTAAGAGGTCTCTGGGAGGTGATCAGGCTCCCCTTCCACCCCAATAGGGGTGGGCCTGTCAGGGTCCTGGGGCCCCAGGCCTTACCGGACTCCAACGTCGGGATCAGGTCCTCACCTGCCAAGTCTCCTCGAGTCCGGCGTGAACAGCCGAGTGGGGCCGGCCCGAGGCGACCAGGGCGGGAGATGGCTGAAAATTAGGCAGGGCTCGCCTTCTCCGTTACCATCTCTTGTTCCGTCACGGCCCCGCCGTTGCCCCCAAACCGGTGGCAACAATGGGCCAACATGGTTGGGTTTCCCAGTAAGGGAACCAAATATTACGGAACCTGGACTGGATCACCTGATGGAAGAACCAAGTGGCACCCGGAGATCTTGGAGGACAGGGGGTTTATTTAATGCCGGCGGGCTCAGAGGAGAGTGGTCTCCAAAAGTCTGAGCCCCCAGCACAAAGGGGGCAATTTATACACTTCTACTTCCGCATACTTGGCACTTTGGGTGCATGCGCCAAGTGGGGCGGGGAGAAGAACCCGGAAGAGCCCCAGGGCAAGGACTGGGCCTCTCTCGTTGGCTCCATCGGCCATCTTAGGACACAGACTTTCCTTATTAGGGAACTGGGGCGATATTATTAAAGTGGACAAACTTGCAACCAGAAGATGAATAAGTTCTGGGGAGTGAATGCACGGCATACTGACTGTAGTCAATAATACTGTATTATAGGCTTTAAAATTGCTAAGGGATTCGACTTTAAATATTCTCACTACAAAAGAAAAATAACGATTAGGTGGCATGATAGAGGTATTAGCTAAGGCTACGGTGGTAATCATACTGCAGTATATAAATGTATCAGATCAACACACTGTATGCCTTAAACTTAACATGTTATATATCAAGTATATCTCAACTTTTAAAAAATGTTCAAAAATGGGTAACAGCATCTCCTCTGGAATTTACCTTAAAAAGAAACAAATAGAATCAAAATCTAGAGCCATCCTACCCGAAGCGTGGTCCCCCAAGCAGCAGCATTGGCCCCATTGACAGCCGGTTAGAAACACAGACTCTCAGGCCCCAGACCTACTGAATCAGAATCTGCATTTTGCCAAGATCCCCAGTAAGTTGGCCAAGTGCCGCTACAGAAAATCTCCTGGCGAGCTAATAAAGAACACAGAGTTTCAGGCTTGTTGAAGTGAGATGTCGCCTGGACCTTTGTATTTTTACTAAGTTCCTCAGGTGGCTCCAACACCAGCCAAAATTTGAACACGAGCACCCAAGTTCCTCAGGTGGCTCCAACACCAGACAAAATTTGAACATGAGCGCACAGCAGGCGGCACTGTTAATACCGTAGCCATGAGCCATGAGCCACACGCAGCTCTGGACAGTTACTGTAATTACTTACAATTGAACAAAATGAAAAAGTCAGTCACACTAGCCATAGTATTTCAGTGTTCAAGAGCCCCTCTACTCTATTGAGCAGTGCAGGCGTCACATTTCCATCCTTGCAGAAATTTCTGTTGGACATCACTGGCCTCATAGGTTTTCCCAATCTTGGCTACATGTTAGAACCACTGGCTGTAGTTTGTTGTTGTTAGTAGTTTGTTCTAAAGGTAAATGCAGAATGCTTATTTTAGGCCTCATCCTACAGGCATTTTATCTTCATAGGAACCTGACCTAGCATTTTCTAGTAAGAACACCATTAGGAAAGTGATGACCTTGATCTTGATAAGACCTCACAGATTTCCTGCTCAGATGATCGTGTGAGATATTGTCATTTAAGTTTGCTCAAGCCCAGGTTACCGTGCCAGGTTCTACATAGGTACCTTTGTGGATGTGATATTTCTTCATTTTCCCTTTTATTAACTGAAAAGATCACATAAAAGCACTAAGAAAACTTTACACGATTCCATACAACCATTACACTAGTTCTGTTTAGAGCCATTACGCACTATCCTTACATATCTGCCTACAGAATCTGATTTTTCACAGGCCACCCAGCCTGGCTGTTCAATAGGTTTACAACAATTATAAAACTGTATCTCTCTAGATCAGCCCCCACCGCCAGCCAGCAGACTATACAGAAACATCATCTCCAAATGCCTGACTTTGGCTCCTGACGTTCTGGTTTGTCCCGTACACATTTTCCCACAAATGTAATGCACCTCCTTCAGCCACTGCTCCTACAAGGACAGTGGAACCCCAGAGACCCAGGCTGCTACAGTGATGTCCTTTGCTGCTTCTGACTCATAGACATGCCTCCATTTCATACTCGAACAATCTCCAAGAGTCACTCAACTAGGTTACTTTAACAGAGTGCTCCTTTATGGAGATTTGCATGGTGGGGCACTTAGACGTGCTGGATCCTCTTGCCCCAGCCCAAGGCCCTGAAAGATCGATTTGACATTGCACTACATGGAAACATCTTTCCTCCGGTCAACCATTCCCTAACCAAGTGTGCATTTGGATTCTCCTTCCTTTGGGGGTTAGTAAGGAGTGGCCCTGATGCTCAGGGAAGCTCAGTGCTAGAGGTGGGAGAGGGCCAGTGGCCCTACATGGCTAGTCATTGTCCTTAGGAGGGCTGGGACTAGGGTAAGGCAGTGAAGCACTCCCTCTCTGGGCCATACCAGAACAGGTAAAATTTTGACACTGTGCTCACCATGGATTTTTTTGCCTTAATTCTGATTTTTAAAATACTACACAAATTATTTTTGTCTTAATTACTGAAGTGTGTTTGCCTGGCACTCTGTTAAATTTTGTGCAAGTGTCTCGCTTGCCTCACCATAGTCCCAACCCCTGATCCTCTCCATTGGGCTCCTCGGTCCCTCGTTTAATAGAGCCCGAACAGGCCTACTGCTCATGCCATCACATCATACTTAGTATAAAGCCCGTCTGGTAACCCCGTTTGGCCCCTGAGCTACACACAAATGATTGCTACCTCATTGTAATCACACTGTTCACCATTTGTTGTATTATGTTTAATTTCATAAATAATTGTTTCATAAACAATTTTCCTTGTTTCTAGGTTGCCTTAATTGCCTCTTTTAACAGCTGGAAGATAGTCTACTCGGCCAATGCACTATACTTAACTCTTCTATTATTGCGTATTCATTGCTCATTCATTAATGAGCCTTTAAGTCTGCAAAGAAGCAAAGTGTTGAGGTAGAGGCTTGAGTGAGAGAGAAGCCACGTTGCCAAATCAAGTCGGAGGCTTTTTTGATGTCGTTTTGGAGTTTGGAAGTTTGGGGACTCTTTTTGTTTGTTTGCTTTCTGGTGGGCTGCAAAGAGGAGAGGAGAGTTCAGCAAAAGCTGGAGCCTAAGTCAGCAGACCCAGGGGAAGGGCATCGGCAGGAGATGTATGCTAGGGAACCGAAGGTATTGACTATATGGACCCACAGTGGAGACCCCGCTGTTACTGCCACTGGGCGGGCTGACTCAGAGACCCATCTAAGGGCACTACTAGCACTCTATCTTGCATGCATACAAAAGAAGCCACTAAGCAGATAAATCCCATCTGACAAAGGCAAAGACGGGATTTATGTCAGATAGAGGAGGGAGAAGGAAAAAAAGCAGACATTTGTAAATGGTGACGTTTGCTTTCTTTCCCCTAGCATCGCTTCCAAGGCTGATCAGCTGGCAACGAGCGGAGAGGCCAGAGCAGGTGCCTACTGACAGAAGGAGGAGGAGGAACGCACCTGTGGTCAAGACCCAGTCACTTCGGGTCTCCTGCTGCCCCTCGGAAGAACCCAGTCCGGGACCCGTGGGGCACTGCAGGAAGGAGCAGGTAGGGGTTGTTGCCGGATTTAGGCAAGTGTTAAGGGATTCTAAGGAGAGTTTAAGGAAGTGGGGACATGTTCTGAATTCCATGTTGTCAAGAGGCAGAAGCAATACAATAACTGGGCGACCTCATTTTTATTCGAGAGGTGGGAAAATTAAGAAAGGGCTAGAATTGTCACTGGGAAAGGAGCGGCAGTGAGTCTCATTAGTCAGAAGTGGGGGATTGTTAATCATTTTCCTGGTCTCTGTCTAGTTCCCAAAGTGCTCACAGCGACCTTCCCTGGACATTACTTCCCGTGAGTGCTATTTTTCTTCACTTGGGACTATCATGGCCAAGTCGCCGTCAGGGCTGTTTGTCACTCTTTCAGTCCCTCCTTTTGGCCAAGGGCAGACTAGGTCAGCCTCCAGGATGTTAATCTCTAGAGTCCAGGTCCACACAAGTTCAGACATTCTGCCCTTGAACAGCAGGATCAGTCACCAAGGGAAAAATTTTGGTCATTCACGGACGCACCAGGAGACCCTGGGGATCTACTCGGACATGTCTGGGACAGGCTGCTTCTGTTCTGGGGCTGCCAATGTCTTTGGATGGCACGCACATTTCAGTTATGCCCTCGCCCTCCTCCAATTTTTTGAACAGATGCAAATGCTGAGTCTTAGCTTCAGTTCCCTCCAAATGCAGACCCCATGGTGACAGCATGTACACAGGCAATTCACTGTGGAAAGTCATCCCTTTCAGCAAGGGTGGCTCCGGCGCATCGGGGCCCACCTGAGGGCCTGTAAAAGATCCACCTCGGAATGGTCCACCTGAGACCCAGAAGAGGGGAGTCTTGACCCACCAGCCCATCCTCACGGCCAAGGGTCCCCCGTGAACCCCTCCCCCTTCCAGAGTGACTGCGCGGCTCCCATCAGGGTCCCTGACTGGCAGATGTGAAACATTTGCTTGATATGCCGGAGATGAATGGATAAATGGAAAAAAAAAAATTCCAGCATTTTGCCTCTAAGAGTTTTCAAAGATTTCTGTGGTCCCCATATTAGTAGGATCAAGTCCCAAAGAGGCTGTCTCATATTGATATGTTGAGAAACCTAACACCCAACCAGGCTGCCTAGCTTTACCTAGAGGATGCCCATGGCCTCCTAGAGCTTCTTTGAGTAATTAGCCAGAGTTCTGCCTGGCTCTGCCAGACCCCAGAACCTTTTGTACTTGTAGGTGAAGGCCCTCAGTAAGCGCATGTCCCTACAGACCAGATGCACTCTGGGCCCAGTAATGAGAAAAGGAATAAAAGAGAGAAGGAAGACAGATTGGCTCTATCCTGCACCTATACCATCACATTGGCTGCACACCTTCTTGGGAAACTATCTGGACAACGTAAAATACTCCCCACCATCCGAGAAAGTCCCGTATTCTTCTGAAACCTTTTGTAAGCCGAAATGGTGTAAATCGAGGAAGCAATTATCATTTATTTATATGGAAATCTTTTTGAACAGTCTCAGACCCCAACAATAACCTCTTAGGCTTTTCTGATACCTCAAGACACATCTTGTTGATGGATGCCCAAAGTAAATCGAAATAAAGTGCGGAAGCTCACAGACCCAGTTCCAACCTCTGGCGGCTTGATGCTGACCTGCTGAGTGTAGTTTCGGGGGAGGAGCTTGGCGGGGCCGCTCGTGCTGCCTGGGGTGCGAGCTGCCTCTTTCAGGCTCGCTGCGGCGCAAATGCTGAACCCTATTTTCACTTTTCACCTTTTATCCATAAAAGCAAAAATCCTCTTCAAACTTCTTTCGGTTAGGGAAAACAGGTACTAATGTAGGTCTTTCATAAAAATGAAGTGTCATAAAATGAACTTTTGAGAAGCGGGGGATACCTGTGCCTCTATTTTTAGCGGTATAACTCCAGCAAAACTCTGCAGTAAAGGGTAAGCATTCAGCCGGTTAAGACTGGCCAGAACCGAAAAGGACCCCAAAACGTAATGATTGAAACTGGTAATGTACATAAAGAGCTAGACCAGTTCGTCTCATTCAAAATCCTATCTCTTTGCAAGCAATTTTCTTCCACTTCAAAATCTCTCATTATATACCCTTTCATTCAAAATGTTAATTCTCCCTCCTCTTGTAATTTAACCATCTACTAATCATTTCTGGGATGGAAACACATATTCCTAAGTGAAACGCTTGTGAAGGGCTGAATTAAGCAGGCAGCAGATTTGTTTCTCTAATTTCTTGTCTAATGGTTAATAAAATTGCCATGGAAGAACTTTCTCAAAGTCTTAAACAATTCATGATAACGTTTTTGTGCAAACTAAACTTTTTGGGGCCAGAGAGGCTTATAGCTCAGTAAAGTGGGGAAAAGACCAAAGTAATAACAACACGTTGCCCCAAAATGATATTTGCAAAGCTGATTAACAGTCGACAAAAATACAGTGCAACTCTTTCCAAATAAAAGGAAAGCTATGGAGATATGGATTCTAGCCTTGGGTCTTCTGGTTACTAGCTAAGTGACCTTGGGCACGTGTCTGCATCTCCCACCAAATTTCTGAGTCCATTTATAAGAAAAACAATTGAAATTGGATGATGAAACCAAAAGAAGACAATAACAAGGAAGTTTTATGTAAAGAAGAGACTATCAATGTGATGGGCTGGGGAAGAAGTTAGACATTCTCTCTGATTTTCTCTACCATCGCCTCTAGCCAGTCCGCCCCACTGCTCAAGTGAATCTCTAACCAGAATAATTTATGGTCTCCTTTAACAAAACGACGTCTCAAGGATGTCGGCAGTGAGCAAGACCAGCTAAGACTTTCTTGTGTTTGAAGTTGAGAGATAAGCAATTGGCTCCAAACTGGATTTCATTTATAAACGTAAAACTGAATCTACATTTGGTCAACAGTTCCTGCTGAACCCGAATATCATCCTTTACCACTCTCAAGAAGAAACTTTAAAGATCTGAGCATTTTGAGAGCCTCCACTCCCTGCCGTCTTCACAAAATAAAAAATTTCCCAGACTATCAGATGCAGGGTGTGGTAAATTACACGGAGGGCCCAAGTCTTCACCCCTCCTCGGATCCACACCCTTTGCCATGTAATTCTGTAGAGCCCTCCTGCTGTAGTGCTCAGCCAGGTATGGAGCCTGGGTTTGTGGGGACCAGTGCAAAACAAAAATGCGGGACCCCTTGTTCAAAAGGCAGCCACTTTTGTAATGTGGCTGAGTAATGAGTGCCATTACAGCCGCTCAAATATAGAGACTTTTCCTTTCTTCCACAGTATGTCTTTCTTTCTTTCTCTCTCAACATGTCGTGGTGTTATTTGCTATTTAATGTCATTCTAAATAAAGAAAAATTTTAAATTATTAGCATGAATTTTACAGTTCATCCTTATATTTTGCAAGAAGTGACACTTGCGGCTGGGACAACCATGCGAAGTGCATGAGACAGGGACCCTTGTGCAAGCATAAATATGCTGTGTCTCCCCTGGCCTGAGGGGTTTTAGAGTATGGACGCAGTGGCCTATTTACCTTTGAACTCCCAGAGCTGGGCACGGTGCCTGCTACCTAGTAAGCAATAAATATATATTAAAGGAAGAAAGAGAAGGAAGAAGAAAATAAGTCTGAAAATCAGTTTTGCTTGGGAGTATGGGAAGAAACTGGCACACTCACATATCACCGTGAGACTGTAAAATGGTGCACCCACTTTGGAAAACAATCTGGCAGGTCCTCAAAAAGTTTAACATAAAGTTCCTGTAGGACCCAGCAGTCCCACTCCTAGGTACATACCCCAGAGAACTGAAAGCATGTGTTGACACAAAAATCTGTACATGAATGTTCATAGCAGCATTATTCCGAATAGCCAAAAAGTGAACACGATTCAAACGTCCATCAACCAATGAACGGATAAACAAAATGTGGCCTATCTATACAATGGAATATTCAGCCATAAAAAAGAAAGAAGCATTGACACATGCTACAACATGGATGGCCCCTGGAGACACCACACTAAGTGAAAGAAGCCAGTCACATATCGCATGATTTCATTTGCATGAAATGTCCAGAATAGCTGAATCCATCCAGACAGAAAGCAGATTGGTGGTTGGGGGGAGGGGGTGGCTGGGCAGAGGGGGGAATGGGGAGTGACTGTTAAGGGGTAGAGAATTCTTTTTTAGGGTGAGGAAAAGGTTTTGGAATAAGATAGTGATGCTGGTCATACAACTTTGTGACTATGCTAAAAACCACCATATTTTACAAATCGTATGGTATGTGTATTATATCTCAGATTTAAAAACACACTTCTGCTTGGGTCTATTTCTTACTAGTGGTGTGACCTTTGAAAAGTTATGTAACCTCTCTGAACTTCAGTCTCCTCAACTATAAAGTGGGAAAAAATAATACTTGACACAGAATTTTTGGTGGAGAGGTAGCTAGCGATTAAATGTACAGCAGTTTGCACCAGTAGTTTAGGGCCTTTGCCCTTACCTGCTGCCCTCAGTGTCAGGGAGGGCCTCTGGCGAGCTTCAGGGCAAATGGATACAATGAACTCTCTCATTCACCCTCTTTCCCCGGGGAGTAGAATGTGAGGGAACATTTAGCCAGGGAGTGGAGTGGTGAAAGTTCTCTTCCTCCTCCTGTAAGTGGATTCTCTCCCCCTCTTCTCACTCCTTCTTGGGAGGGGATCTGCCTTCAAGGGAGCAGATGAGACCCCAGGGGAAAAAAGCTAGGACAATGCCTCCCCAAGCTTGGCTGGTCTCTAGGCTGTGAGGGGCAGAGTAACAGGGCTTTGGGGGATTTCTGCTTGGTCCAGCCACCCTCAGCACCTTAGCGTGAAATAGTGTGAACAGTGTGCCTGATTTCTTGCTGGACCCAGACACTCAGCAGGAATACAGTTTCAGGGAGGAGAAGGAAGCCCCAGTATCTGGCACCGCCAGAGCCAAATAGACCCATGCGGGACTCCAGGCAGCAAGGCGATACCTGCTCAAACAGAATGATCCTGAATTGTATTTGCTCAAAATAATTTAGTGACGGTGGGTGGTATTGATCAGGAGTGTTTTCATATTTCCACCAGAGGGCGCTGTCTGCCTCCTTGGTGGCCACAGCAGCGTTCTATAGGAAAGAGATGGGGAATTAACTGGTACCATATGACCAATTTTTTACAGTAAAGTTTTAACACGATGGAAGTGACTCCCCAGTCTACACTTCTAATCCTAAACTTCCCTCCAAACACCGGTCCTACATTTTCCGCTTCCTGCTTCCTATTTCCACCTGGATGTCCTGCTCACTGTGCCCCAAACAGAACTCACCATCTTCTTTCCCAAATTGAGCTTCTTATCTCGGTGTGTGGACCTACGACAGCTAATTTTATTCTGCAGAATGTGAAAGGTAAAGGGATCCCTTGCTGAAACCTGCTCACACTGTGCTTGCCGCATCAGGCCCTCGGGAGAAAGCAGCATCTTTTTCTCCTCTGCACAGAGGCACCATCATGGCTAGCTGCAGTCTGGGGCACCACACTTGTCTCTCGTACTCAGCTGGGCCATGTGCATGGAGGCGCTTTTCTCTAGTCCATCTCTGCCACCATCTCTGAATGTCAAAACCGTATTTTCATCCCTGAAGGTCCATCACAATTGTTGCCATTGCCATAAAGCCTTTTCTGAGCTGCTTCCTCTCCTGCACTCCCACACCCTTAGGCCAACACTTTTCCACCCAAATTTTCAAAGCACCTTACTATACTCGAATCGTGGCATTTCCCCCTTTCTGCCTGGTCGTCAGCTATATTTTTTATTGTGGTAAACAAACACGTAACATTAAATTTGTCCCCCTGCAACTGGCTTCTTTCGCGTAGTATAACGTCCTCGAGGCTCATCCGTGTTGTACTATGTGACTGAATTTCCTTCTTTTTAATTAATTTACATATCCAATTATATGTATAGGCCACATTTTCTTTATCCATTCATCTGTCCATGGACATTTGAGTGGATGGTTTCCCCCTCTTCGCTACCGTGAATAATGTTGTGACAAACAATGGGTGTGCAAACAGCGCTTCGAGATCCTGCTTTGAATTCTTTTGGAGAGGAACCCGGAAGTGGGATTGCGGGATCATAGGGTAGATTTACTTTCAATATTTGAGGAACCTCCATACTGTTCTCCACAGTGGCTGCACCAGTGCGCATGCCCACCCACGGTGCAGGAGGGTTCCAACTTCTCTGCATCCTCATCAACACCTGCTGTTTTCCCCTGTTCTTTCCATCGTGGCACCTAGCTATTTTGGTATGGGTGGCTGTATTCATTTCCTGGGGATGCTGTAACAAATAACCACAACCCGAGTGGCTTAAAACAACAGCAATGTATTCTCTTGTAGTTCTGGAGTCCAGAAATCCCAAATCAAGGTGTGGGTAGGGCTGGCTCCCCCTAAAGTCTCGGAGGGAGAATCCGTTCCCTGCTGCTGTCTCAGCCTCTGGTGGCCACCGACCGCACTTGGCACTCGGCACTCCTTGGCTTGGAGGTGCAGGAGTTCAGTCTCTCTCCACCGCCATCTTCACGTGGCCATCTTTTCTCTATGTCTTCTCCTTTTCTGTCCCTTATGGACACGGTCCCTGGATTTAGGATCCATCCTAATGGGGCAGGGGGCACAATTCAACCCACTACAGTTGTCATTACTACACTAAGCTCCTCAAGATCAGGATCTATGTCTTGTGCACATTTGTTTACACCCAAGTGTCTAGCTTTGTGCCCTAAACACAGAAAGCTTGTAGAGTTCACAGGTGGGTGGACTGGTGGTCGGTCAGACGATGGATATTGTCTCACCTGTTGGATGGCCACCTAATGTGGTCAGAATTGGAAGGTGTGCATCAGGGATTCACGCACCCCACAGAAACTCGATAATCTTTCCAGGTATGACTTTTAAAATATAGTGCAGAGAACTCCCTGAAAAACCACACATGGCTTCATAGCCACATAGCTTAAATGAAAAACTCTCAATTCTTGCAAATATATCCCAGATGAAGCCTGGCTGGCCTTGGGAGATTAAGGTAAACTTGGCCTAAACCCCAAGTTTCACAATGAGAGTCCCCAGCCCTCCCCCTGAGTCCTGGAAATCCTCAACTCCCTCCTTCATGGTTCTGACTTGTTGTTCCTGTGTGAGTTCTTGACTCCTTTCCTTGCCAAAGGTCAGATGCTTTGCCAGAAGCTGTGCGAGATCCCCAACCACCTCCCCAACACAAGCGGTTTGGGTGTTTGGAACTTCGCTCAAGGTTTGGGGGTTCCACTTTCCCCTCGTTCTACTTTGCTCTGTCCTTTCCCTCTCTGGTTCAAAACACAAACTCCTTTCCTGTCTCATCCAGGAAGTTTTGCTCACACTTCCTCCCCCTGACATCTCAGCTTCTACTCTAAACAAGCTGACTTTTTTAAATTTAAGGAAGGCAAGCAGGCAGAAAGTAAAAGAGAGTGGGGAGAAGGAGGGAGGGAGGACCTGGGACCTTCTAAGAGGAAATCTCATACAGCTAGTAAAATAATATTATTTTCTTTTCTTGTACTTTATAAATATTAATAACAAGTAAAAGTTGGAAGTTCTTTGAGTAGGGAGAGAAATGTAACAACAGCCTTTGGTCCACTTGCTGTAGACTTCCCCCAAACCTTGGCCTTCTTGCCAGAGTGAAGCAATCCTCTTCTCAAGTTTACATTTAATTATAATTGCAACTGTCATGATGATTAAGCCTCTCCCTTTGTCATTGTCTTTTCTTGGCATCATTTCTTTGGCTCAGCTTCGGAGCTATAGACGATATGAATCACAGCGTATCTGTGCTTTTTAACTGTGGCGAAACCATAGGCAGCTTTTTGTTTATTCCCAGAATCCGTTCCAAAACAGCTGTTAAATGTTCATCCTTGGTTTTGTCATCTTATTTCGGAGAATTGTAATAGCAGCATCTTCTGTTTTTAATTCTCCTGAAGAAAGAAAAAAAGAACTCCCTGAGCTGGTGTGCTGTGCGTAGGTGCTAGTTAATGCCTTATTTCCTCTCATTTCCTTAATCAGGAAATTTCATAGTTCAGCAGGGGCAAGGTCCCCAGGAATGTGGCTCTGACCTCAACCAAGCTGTGTGAAACACTCGACCATGAAAACAGCTTGCTCTGCAAGCCTCTGAGCGGCCCAAACTCAGGGCGACCAGAAGCTTCCATTTAACAAAGTCGTGAGGAAAAAAAAACAAAAAACAAAGTCGTGAGGAAAGTTTGTACATTTTTCATGGTTAGTGATGGCTCCATCTCTAGTAGAATCAATCAGCTGAAAAGTAATACACGAAATCATAAATCAACTGGTAGTCTGGACACAAATTGGCTGGTGGTTTTACTTTAGGGAGATTTCCTTCTGAAAAGCTGCGGCGGAATGATGGACACAATACCACGTGGTATGAACAAGCACTCAGAAAAATCAAGACGATTTGTGCCTTATCTGGGTGCAAGATATTGCTTAGTTTAGAATCATTGCTTAAGGCTAACAGCTTATGGCCATTTTTTTTTAAATGTCATGAGCCATGTTTAAATTGTGTTTTACCAATGGTTTTCACACCAGAGCTATACCTTGGAATAACCCGAGAAGAGTTTTAAACTGTATACTGGTAACTGTTCCCTACCCCAAAGATTCTGAATCACTGGTCTTGAGTGAACCTTGGACATTGGTCTTTTTAAACTTATCTCCAGAAGATGCTCGTGTGCAGCCAGGATTAGAGCCACTGCTTTCTGAAAATCACAACTGCAAGCAAACTTTGAAACCTGTATGTTGTGTATCGGGCACACACACTGCAACTGTGCACACTGCAGTAAGTCAACTGGTTTTATACTTGCCTGTGGTGTTTTTGCTTTATTTTTTATTATTATTAGTTTCAGAGTTAGAGTTCAGTGATTCGTTGCATAGAACACCCAGTGCTCATCACATCATGTGCCCTCCTTAATGCCCGTCACCCAGTTACCCCATCCACCCACCAACCTCCCTTCCAGGGACCCTCAGTTTGTTTCCTGGAGTTAAGGGTCTCTTACAGTTTGGGCGCCTGGGCGGCTCAGTTGGTTAAACCGTCTGCCTTCGGCTTGGGTCATGGTCCCAGGGTCCTGGGATTGAGTACTGCATTAGGCTCCCTGCTCAGCGGGGAGTCTGCTTCTCCCTCTGCCTGCCACTCCCCCCTGCTCCTGCTCTCTCTCTCTCAAACAAATAAATAAAATCTTAAAAAAAAGTCTCTTATGGTTTGTCTCCCTCTCTGATTTCATCTTATTTTTCCTTCCCTTCCCCTATGATCCTCTGTTTAGTTTCTTAAATTCCACAGAAGAGTGAAATCATATGATAATTTTCTTTCTCTGATTGACATATTTTGCTTAGTATAATACCCTCTAGTTCCAGCCACCTCTTTGCAAATGGTAAGATTTCATTTTCTTTATACTTGCCTATCTTTTAAATAGAATTTGTTTTTCTATCAGAGATAACTTAGGCCATAACAAATAATCTTTGGCAAGCCTCACATTCACTTCTGTGTGACTTCGTGTGTCTGTGTGTGTGTCTCTCTCTCTGCCCCCCACCTCCGCACCCCCCACCCGGAGATGCAAACCTAATTTTCAGTCCACACCATGTTTTAGTGACTGAAAACCTCCCAGGCAGTTCAGACTGCCCTGGTGGACTGGCTTCTGGAACACATACATTATCCCCTGTTTGAGTGAGTATGATTCTCTTTCCCTCCTCAACCTCAGCAGGGGGAAAACACCAAAATGTGAGCCTTTGCAAACAACAACAACAACAACAACTCTTAATATCCCAGTTTTCCAGACTCGTGCTTGTCCAGTATCCTCCATTTCAGGAAATGGCCCCTCAAATCCACTCTCTTATTAAACCAATAATTTGGACGCAACCTTGATTCTTTGCTTCCCATCATCCCTCACATCTAATCCCTTGCACTCGCCCTCACGTTTAATCAGCTCAGCGTCCGGGACAGAACTCACATTCACGGGCGCCTGGGTGGCTCAGTTGGTTAAGCGACTGCCTTCAGCTCGGGTCATGATCCTGGAGTCCCGGGATCGAGTCCCGCATCGGGCTCCCTGCTCAGCAGGGAGTCTGCTTCTCCTTCTGACCCTCTTCCCTCTCGTGCCCTCTCTCTCTCAAATAAATAAATAAAATTAAAAAAAAAAAAAAAGAACTCACATTCACCAGCTTCTCACCACGCCCACGTCACTGCGTTCTCGCCACGCCCACAGCTACCTGCCCGCTCCAAGCCAGGATCACAGTCCCAGCTCCATGATGCATCGCCTCCCAACTGCTTTAGCCTCCCTCTCTGCTTTCACCCGTTCAAGCCATTCCACACCCAGCAGCCAGAGTAATGTTTTCATATGGTGGTTTATAAGCAACTTTTCTGCTCAAAGCCTTTCAGTAGCTGCTCATTTCAAGTGGAGTAAAATCCAAACTCCTCACCATCACCATGGGATCAGGCTGCAGCTACTGTGTCCCAGCCGTGAGCTGTGTCCCTCTGCTTCTCCTCACCAGGATCCAGTCACACTGGTTGCTACCATTCCTGGAGCATGACAGGTTCTGCCCTGCTCTGGGCTTTCTCTGGTGCCTCATCTGGCTGGCTCCCTTAACCTGTCAGTCACCCTCTAAGTCTCCCTCTTCAGAAAGGCCTTCCCTGATGATATTATCTCTGTCATAGCATCTGTGTATTTCCTTTCTCGTAATTATTTACCGTTTGTTTGTCTTCTCTCTCCCCTGACTAGAATTGAAGCTCCATGACGAAAAGCACTTTCTCTGATTCACCGGTGTGTTCCCAGCCCCTAATAGCGGACCTGGCACACACTAGGAACACTTCAGATATTTGTGGAATCATCAAACGAACAACTGGAAAGAGGAGCAGAGGAAGCGACTGGGTAATACATATCAGAGGCAATGTATCTCTGCATGATTAAGGGTTGACTGTAGCTTTTGAGAAAAGGAATGTCAGCTTTAGGTAACACATCCGAGCATCCGCTCTGACCATCAGCTATTGCTGAAACAATTACCACTCAAGTCATTCTCGTAATGTGCACCAGTGAGGGCCCTGGTGACAAGTACAGAAACCAACTTAAGCTAACTTAACCAAAACGAGAATCCACAAGAGGGTCTCTCACCTGCCTTATGGAACCTAAGCACTGGAGGCAGAAAAGGACTAAAATCAGGAAACCGAAATCCCTGGAAAGCTAGGGACATTTCTCTTTCTTCTCTCTCTCTCTTTTCCTCCCTCCTTCCCTCCTGCTTTTCTCTGCACAACTATTTCTTTCTTCTTTCTCTGCAGATCAGCTTTCTGCACACCTGCCACTCATCGTTTCTGAGCATTTACATCTCTGCTGTCCTAGAACCCACATGGAGCTTGCGTCTCTCAGAAATGAACCTCCACGTTTCCTGAGAAAGGGATTCTGATTGCCCTAGGGCTGGGTTAGGCGCTCAACCCTGGACAATTGCTCGTAGCCGGTGAGTTAGGAATACCGGTACAAACAGTCCCTCCAAGGGGTAGCACCTTGACATGCCCCAAGGGCGAGGGAGTTTAAAGGGACAACTCCTGGTGACAAGGGGGATCACTGGCTTTTTGGCGAGGGAGACACCTCAAGTTATCTACTGGGTCATGCTCATCCTTAGCTCCTCCTCACTGTTTTTCTACTTGCTCCTTACCACTAGTTTACCTCTGGAGTATCCAGGCTTTGGGCTGATTCTTTAATTCCTGGAAGCCTCCAGGCCTTCGAGGGGCATAGTATGGGAGAAAAGGAAGGGAAGAAGAGAAGTACTTTTATGCCACAGAAAGAGGAGATTGAGATCAAGAAAAGAATATTTTAAGCATCAAAGCATGACAAATTATTTCTAAGAGCAGAATTAGATTAAGAAAAGAATAAGTGCATATTAAGTATGAAAGCTTGATGGATTATTTTCAGTTGTTGCCTTTGAGTCATTTGTTCAAAGCTAATGACTCAGCCACTAAGAGATTCTTTTGTTATGTGATCAGTCTTATCTTACTGCTCGTATGCAAGTTCAAATGATAATATATTTCTGATTAAATATTGCATTGATGAAGCAACCTGTTTCTTGGTCCTTATGCTCACTTTTATGAAGCATTGTCTTCTAAAAGTGACACGTGAATCTATAGAAACAGACCCATCAATATATTTGAATAAAAAATAAGTGGTTAAATTTTGGGCGTAGGATTTTAGGTTTTTATGGAACAATGTCACACAAGATAGAACAAGCAACATATTTAGGAAAAGTCTTTCTTAAAGGCCATATGGTATATTGGTTAATATTCTGGCTTCGTGGCCAAAGGATTCATACCCTGGTTTCTGCTGCCTAACTAGTTGTGTGATCTTCAACAAAATATTTAATTTCTTTTTTTAAAGATTTTTATTTATTTATTTGGGAGAGAGAGAGGGCATGAACAGAGGGAGGGGCAGAGGGACAGGGAGAAGCAGGCTCCCCACCGAACAGGGAGCCCAGCTTGGGGCTGGATCCCAGGACCCTGAGGTCATGACCTGAGCCGAAGGCAAATGCTTAACCGACTGAGCCACCCAGGCGCCCCTAATTTCTTATCGTAAAATGAGAACAGTAATAGCACTTGCCTCTGAAGAGCTGGGTAAGGTTTACTTGCATGAATGGATTGTATCAGTTAGGGATTGTACTGGACTGCAAACAACAGAATCCCTGACTACATAGTAGCTTCAGCATCACTATATCGCACACCTGAAACTAAGAGAGCACAATGTGTTATCTATACTGGAATTAAGATAAAAATAAACAGTAGCTTCAGCAGACCAGGCGATTCATTTTTCTCACTCATTAGGAGGCCCGGGGTAGGTAGTTGCCAGCTTTGGGTAAAGGGGTCACAGATTTCCTAAGTGAGGTCTTTGCAGTTCCTGTCATCTTTCTCTCATGGTCCCAAGATGGCTGCTGTGGCCTCAGCCATCACGCCCATGTTCTTAACAGCAAAAAGGAAGAAGGGGTTGTGATTGAATCAGGAGAGCAAAAACTTTCCCAGATGTTTAAGTCAGCGCAGCCTAAGTGCCGTGACAAAAAAGCCCACTCATCAGTGGATTAACACAATCGAAGTTTACTTCTCACTCTTGCCAAGGTCAGTTGATAATGGAGGGTAGGGGCTAGAGGAAAAGGATAGCAGGCAGTTTTGCTCAGTGCAGTCGTGCAAGAACCCTTTTAAAATATGGGGCTTCCGGGGTCAAACTGGGCACGAATATTCTGCTGGCAGACAAGGGAAGATAGAGTGTGGGGAAGTGTGTAGAATGGATCAGGTCTCGTACTGAGGTACTAGATTTTTGTTCACATTTTATTGGCCAGATTTCAGTTGCACGGGTCCTCGTAAATGTAAAGGGAGCCAGAAAATATAGTCAGTCCCTCGATGAACAGTTCTTCCCAGCAACATCTCGAAGGGGAGCCATTGAAGGGGAGCATGGACCTCTGCGGGTGGAGCTATCTCTGCCACACCGGAGACCCACAGCAACTTCTACATAAACTGTATTGCCTAGAATTGTGGTACTTGATCATCACTGCCTGCAATAGAGGCTGGGAAATGTAGTTTTCAGCCAGTACAAAGACAGCCCTGGATAGCTGAGGTTTCTTTTGATAAGGAAGAACAGCCTGTGTAGGCAACTAACAGTGTCTGTCTCATGTGAGAAAAGTACTTAACACAATGCCTGGCACTTCATAAACATCCTGGAAATGCTAGCTATCGTCACTGCTACGCTATATTTCTTAGGGAGAGATGTGCTCTCTGGTGGAGCTAACTGCATTTCCTGCTCTGAATAACTTGCTTGACATTCTGGTTTATTGAGGGCTGAAACTAGAATCAGAAAGCCTGGATTTAAATCCTGGCTCGGTCCCATACCATCTTCTCTAAGCCTCACATTTTTGATGGAAAATGGGAAGGTTTAGACCTGCCTCACATGCTTGTCTTGTGGGTTAGCTTAGACAATGAGCTCGAATGGGCTCAGAGCATTCTTGTGTACACACTACATACACGATATTAAAACCGAATCTCGAACCAAGCAACCCAAATGGTCATTGCATCAGTTTCCTTGGGCTTCTGTAACAAAGGACCACAAACTGTGTGGCTTAAAACAAAGGGGTTTATTCTCTCGTGGGTCTGGAGGCTAAAAGTCTGAAATCAGGGTGTTGGCAGGGCCAGGCTCCCTCCCAGGGCCCTAGGGAAGAATCCTTCGTTGCCTCTTCCAGTTTCTGATGGGGGCTTGGTGTTCCTTGGCTTCCCACTGGATCACTGCACTTCTGCCTCTGCAGTCACATGGAACTCTCCTGGCATGCCTCTGTGTCTCTTCTCCTCTTCTTATAAGGACACCAGCCATATTGGATTAAGGGCCCACCCTACTCCAGTATGACCTCATGTTAACTAATTATATCTGCCATGACCCTGTTTCCACATCAGGTCACATTCTGTGGTACTGGGGGTTAGGACTTCAATGTGTCACTGGGGGACGCAGCTGGGGGGGGGCTCGATTCAACCCAAACATAACGTTCATTATATGATGAATGAATAAACAAAATGTGGTATATCCATATAATGGAATATTCTTCAACAATGAAAAGGAATGAAGTGCTGATACATGCTACAATGTGGATGAATCTTGAAAACACTGCTGAGAGAAGCCAGACATAAAAGGCCACATATTGTATCATTCCATTTACACGCCATGTCCCCAATAGGCAAATCTGTAGAGGCAGAAAGTAGATTAGCTGGAGGAGGGGGGATTGGGGAGCGACTGCCAAAGAGTATGGGGTTCCTTTCGGGGAAGGACAAAAATGTTCTCAAACCTACTGTGGTGATCGTGGCGCTAAGAAAGTGAGCAAATGAAATTCTGCCATTATACGTAAGTTTGGGCCTCTACCTTCAATAAACGACATTTCCAGGGTCCTGAAAGAACCTATCCATGTCATCCTATGAATGCTGCTGGAAAGCTTAGAGGAATCCGGGGTTAGGGAGGGAGAACATAAGACTCTCGTGGGAGGAGGAGAGTTAGCTGGCCAAGCGGACTGGTGAGAACTGACATCCACTGGCCTCTAATTCCACGCTCTGTGCTCTGCAGCTGGGAGGCTCCCTATTAGGAATAGAATGCGTTTCTTGATCTGTGGCAAGGCTACACCCTGTATCTTAGCTCAGTTTGTAGCCCTTGGTCCTCATTGACAGGAGTAACCCCACTGTTTTCTCTTCCGTCCTCTCCTCAAACCTGCATTTACACAGAAGCCTTCTCTTCCCAGGTCACCTTTGGCAAGCCATTCAAGGCTCTGTTGTGGAAATTTCCATGAAATGATGCCTGCAATGTCACAAAATGATACTAAAATTTGAGAGATCTATTTCTATATCCCATAGCACCTAAATATCCCAACTCCCTTTCATCGTCCAGACAGGAGGGGGCAGAGTCTCCTTTTACACAGAGAGAGAAGGTGACCTGACCGAGTGCCCCTATTTGGATGTTGCGGGCTGCCCCATTCCTGGCCCAGGGCCAGGGGCTGTCGGCCATACAAAGATGAGTAAGACCTAGAGCCTGCTCTCAGGGATCTTTGAATCCGGTTGTTGACAGTGTGCGCGGTGAGTGAAGTACAAAGAACTAGCCCAACTAAGATTTGTAACTCCAACTGCCTCCAGAACCCCTCCTTGAGAATACATCCCTATGTCCCCCTGTGGGTCTTTAAAGATTTCTCTGCTTTCTCTATGCCTATTATTCCCAAGCAAGTTTCTCCAGCTCTCTCTTCATCCCTTCTTCAAAAACCTCCACCTTTCACTAAGTAATACCGCTTTTTGAGGTGACTCTTTCCTGCCTCCCCTGAGTCCCCAAATCAGCAGGCCATTTCTTCTGTTTCCAGTCACCCCAAGGTGAAATACAAATGTCTGTTACATTAACAGGAAGAAAATTGAACTGAAAGAAAGTTTGCCTAATTTGTAAAATAAAAATGAGTTTCGATCCCAGTAGCTTATGTATTATTCTCGTAAGGACTGGGTTTACATCGATCATCTTTTCCATGGCAGTCAAGTGTGGAATGTGGTGAAGTTAGAAAAGTAATTGTGTAGACATAAAAAATTGCATCTCTATAACCATCATCGGGACACTTTTCTCAAGATGCTATCTCGGTGTCCTTCAGAGCAATAACTCTATCAATTGAGAATGTAACAGAAGCAACTTAAATGTTATGCCTCGTTTACTTCTGGTAAGGCTAATGTGCTTCAGAGCAAGACTATTACTCATGACATAAGGTACTCTCAGAGAGGCTGGAAACGCTTCAAGACCATTAAAATAAAATGCCAGCCATTCCTACTGTTCAAATATTCTTCAACTTCTAATTTAAGGCACCAACACCTAAGAATGTAATTGTGTTATTCTCTCTGATAGCTGGAATCTATCTAAGCCAAATGCCGGGGAATTATGGACTATTGGGGCTACGGGAGTCCAGGAGACAAATGAGGTGGGGAAAACATGTTATTTTGTACTGGCACGTTCAACATTTGTGCTCCGTTAGCGTTTATGTGTTAAAATGTATTCAAAGACCAAAGTGCCTGAATTGTCTTTCCTCGGCTGAATTGAAGAAGAGGTTGGGGAAATGCATAAACCACCTCGAGATCTAAACTCAGAAATCTGAAAGAGAGAGAAAGACTCACACACCTCTACTCGGAATTATTTTCCACACTAAATTTTCTCCAGAGTTGATCATCCATTTTCGAAGCAGGAAGTTGTCATCTTGATCAAGCAGTCCCGTGCGCCACCCCCCTCCCAGGCCCCAGAACTGAACAGTTCCGTCCCTGATAAGCAAGTGGACCACAGTTTGAAAAAGGCACACTGGATCAGAAAAGGGCAATTTTAAAAGCCGATGCTGGGAAAGGTGATGCTTCCTCTATCACATGGGTAAATTATTTCTATTTAATGCCTGCCTTGGAAGGGGTACACTTTAGGTTCAGGGACCCCATTGGCACATCAGGGCTTTGCCTGGGACACAATGCCAATTCAAACTGTCACACAGTACAGGGAGGGGAAAAAAGCCTAAATCAGTTTCTATTCTTTAATAGAAAGCAATACTGTAGTTTAAATTAGCAAGGCACTGCTGAACCACTATTTAAAATGCGTTTGCACTGACATCCCAAGAAAGGGTTTTTTTTTTCTTGTTTAATTGCACTGTCAGTGTGGAACGCTTTCACTTAAAACCATTCTGAGGTAGACCTTTTAATAGAAAGTGACAATTTAAATTGCCATGATAGCGGCGTAAATGGTGCTTAAAGTCATTACTAAACTCATGTCGCACTTGGCTCCGGACCAGTTTGTTAAAGCTGAAGAAAAGGTGTTGGGGGCAGGGAGGAAAGCAACTAGATGGTGAATCATTAATTCCTTTTATATTCATTGTAATAACATTAGCTGTGATGAAGTCATCTGGCTCCCACTGGATGTAATGTACATTTCTACTGAATTCCACATTATTCCATTCTAACGTTGTCCTGAGTGATGTCTGTTACTGAGGAACTGCTCCAGTCACAGGCAACTGACTTCTCTGCAGTCGCTCTGCTTCCTCGCCTTCAGTGCCATGGTCCGGAAGAGGAGCTGGGCCTTCCATTTGCTGGTTGGAATTCAGAAGCGAAAGTGCTAGATTTAACTATTTCCTTTCTCTACTCTGCCTTAAGTCAGTCAGATTCTCCAGATTGTCCTTGGGAAATGACAGCTCTGTCCCCAAAGCTGAAGGTGTCATTCATTGTGAATTGAAGTCAAGGCCGCTCCAGAGGTGCCATTGGTCAAACGTGATTGGCTTAACCAAGACAACTGGTTTGCCAAACCCATGAGGCCACACCTAGGGCCCCAGGGAGGGGAGCACCATGGAATCTACTGGAGCCC
Source organism: Callorhinus ursinus (assembly GCF_003265705.2). Lineage (NCBI taxonomy): Eukaryota > Metazoa > Chordata > Mammalia > Carnivora > Otariidae > Callorhinus > Callorhinus ursinus. The sequence continues at coordinate 23,959,766 of NW_027397078.1, forward strand.
TGCACCCGGAAAGGAGCTCCCCAGGGGGTTAAGTTTGAGTTCAGGGCCTTGGGGATGACGACGGAAGGGAAAGGCAGGAAGAGAGAAGCCTGTGTGTGGGATTGCGCAGCACTCAGCCACTTCCACAGTCTCTCACTCAGCTGCCTCCGATCAGAAACAGAACCCCTTAAAAGTGAAGTCATTTGGTTGTTTGGGCACAATAGGTAAACTAGTTGATTATAGAATTACCATATAAAAATACGCTGCACATTCCTTTTTATCATGTAAAAATTTCCTCAAAGAACGAACAATTGTAATTGGGCTCCCAGTAGGGAAACATACTTTACATTTTAAACTTAAAACACTGTATTTAGGACAGCATTTCTGAGTAGTTTTCCGAAGTCATACGATTGAAGGGCTCTGGGAATGACTTTACACCTTTCAAATTTTTCCTAGATGAGACATTAAAAATTTCTGAAATTTCCATCACTTAAAATGGGAAGTGACCATGGTGATCTTCTGGGGCATGACATTAGGGTCTTAACTGGGGGTTGGGGATGGGTTACAGAGACACACTGAAAACCACACACAGATTTTGGTGTAGGTGTGCATTACTAAGGAGAGATAGTTCATTTCTTTCATCAGAATTTCAAAGAACTTTGCAAAGCAAAAAATAGTTTATCCATTAATCCAATCTCGCTTCACTAAAACCCAAAAAACAGAGACCCAGAGAGGTGGTCGACTTCCCAGAGCCATACCGACGGCTTCCGGCTAGTCTACAGAATCCCAGTCTCTGATTCCCGGTCCCAAACCGCCTTTTTAATTTTTTACAATTCTTCTTCCTTTTGCAAAACAATGGATACTGCACTCCTGTGCTTGTCTGAAAGCTGCTCTCTTGGCAACCTGAACTCCCTGGAATGCAACTGTCCCTGGCAGAGGCAAGAGGGGCCTCAGAGCCCCTGAAATTGTTGTCACGATGTTCATGCATTTTGGTCCATGGAAGAAGGACCCGAGAGAGCACTGATTCCTTTACACCATTTATGCATTCATTTAACAAAGATTTATTGAGCTAAATATTTATCAGTGCATTATTTAGACATAATTCTGACACATTTTGTTATCCACTTTCAGAGAAAACAAATTTTGTTATCCATTTTCAGAGAAAATAACAGGAAGTGAGCTGGGAAAGGACTGCAAAAGGCAGAGAGATGATCCAGAATTATGAGATACTCGCTCACAGCCTGGAAGCAAAGAGAAAGCAAGAGCGTCCACTGTTGAGCAGGGAAGACCTGGAGCTGTGAAGCAGACAGTAAAGGATTTCTCACACAGCCTGACTGGGAACGGAGGGTTGGGCAGAGTTTGCTTTAGAGAGTGCTTCATTTAAAGGGTTAAAATGTATGCCATGTGATGAAAACCATCACCTACACAAAAACTTGTACACACATGGTCACAGCAGCAGTATTTGGAATAGCCAGAAGGTAGAAACAATGCAGGTTTCCATCCACAGAAGAGTGTGTTCGATCCGTACCATGGAATATTATTCAGCCACGAAAAGGAATGAAGTATTGATGCACGCCACAACGTGAAAGAACCTTTAACACATCATGGTGCGCGAAAGAAACCAGTCACCAAGGGCCGCATACTCCGTGATTGCATTTATATGAAATGTCCAGAATAGACACCTCGATCAAGGCTGAAAGATTAAGTGTTGCTTAGGGCTGGGAAGGATGGGGGGGTGGGGAGGATGCTCACCAGAGGATACACAGTTTCTTTCTGAGGCGATTCAAATGTTCTAAACTTTCACATATCAGAATATATTAAAAGCTTCTGAATTGTATACTTTTTTAGAAGTGGGCTTGAACTCATGACCCTGAGATCGAGACCTGAGCTGATGTGAAAAGTTGGACGCTTAACCGACTGAGCCACCCAGGCGCCCCAAAACCATTGTACACTTTGAATGGATAAATTATAAGCTGCGTGAATTATATCTCAATAAAGCTGCTATTTTTTAAATGTACACTGTATGAAGGCTTAAAGCCTAAGCTCTAGCCTTGTGGAAAATTGCTTTTCCCTTTGGAGCCAAATTCTGAAACGTCACTGGTCTTGGAGAAGGGGCAACACATGAGCCTAATTCACACCAGGTTCTTAGTGCTGTCTGCTTTTGTTAGAGTAACAAAGGATGCAGAAAACTCCATAGAACGCAGAACGTCAGTGAAAATATCAAAGGAGGGAGGAAAGAAAAGAGTTAGAAGGAAAAACCCACACGACACACATAGAGCACAGTGTTCTGTCAGAGAATAAACTTGGGTTTTGGACTCAGCCAGCTAGTCACCTTAGCCACCTTAGGGAAGAGGATTGTCAAAAGAGGGAAGGGGGCAGGATCTAGGATATAAATAAGTTCACTGTGTTTTTTTTTAAATTTTATTTACTTTTGAGAGAGCGAGAGAATGACAGAGAGAGAGAAAATGAGGGGGGGGGTCAGAGGGAGAAGCAGACTCCCCGCTGAGCAGGCACCCGATGCAGAGCTCGATCCCGGGACTCCAGGATCATGACCTGAGCCGAAGGCAGTCGCTTAACCAAGTGAGCCACCCAGGCGCCCGGTTTACTGTGTTTTGAAAGGCTAAGTCTTATTAGAGGAAACGAACTGCTGGTATCCAGAAAATGGAGAAGTCAGTCTCATGTGTTTAGGGGTCAAAGGAGACAAAGTGCCCGGTACAGCGGGGGAGAATACAGAAGGCAATCTAAAAGTCTTGAGAGAAGCTATGGCCCTTCTCTTGTCTTTGAGGACACAGGAGGAGCCCTTTGGCACTGTCGCCATCCCCAAGACTAGAGAAAGGGCGACAGCTGTGAGCGTCACAAAGCATGGACACCTGGGCCAGCCTGGGGCATCAGGGCACCAGAGGGGCCCAATGTGTGTGGCTGATGGGACTGGACACTAAGCACTGTGAACTCTGGAAGCCCGTGTGCTGTGAGCCGAGCACCCTGGGGTGAGCAAATCACCGAGGAAGCACAACACGCCACTCTGGGCCCAGGAAATGTCACAGCAGGGAGGCCAACAGCGCTGATGGGTCGCTGGCCGTGGAGGACTGGTGCTCCTCACGACACTGGGAGGCGGCAGGTAGCATCGAAGCAGTGCCAGGAGGAGGCACCAGCGAGCTGGAATCGGGCGTTTGGACAGTGTGAGGCCCACAATGTTCTCAGACCACCTGGAGGGGCATCAAGAGCCAGGCAGTTTGATGCAGGATTTCCTATTCATTTGGCACATAGGGTCCTGAAGCCATCTTAACTGAATTTGCAAATAATAGGAGACATCCCGTGCTCAAACCCTTAAGTTTGTGGACACATTCATGCTGGTTACGAGAATACCCTGCCCTAGAAGCTGTATCCAACTTCAGAATTACGATGTATTTTCACAAGCATTAGCCTATACAGTCCTCACGAAGTCCTGTGAACAGGTAGGTGGTTCACATTATCCTCCCCATTTGTCAGATGAAGAAACTGAGGCTTGGTGAAGCCAAATGAATTGCCCAACATCCCATGATTAATAAGTCCTGAAGCTCTGGCTACCATAAGTTATTTTGCCCCCTTAGTCCAGCGGGCCTATCATGCCATGATGCCTTTCAAAAAAGGGGGACTACATAAGCCCCCCAAAACTTCAGGATTTTCCTGCCTCTGGACTGGAAGCAATGATCGTAGTCCAAGGCCACGTTCTGAAGTTAACTTCAGTTTGGCCCTAGCTGCTTTTCTGGCTTTAGTCCACAGCAGTGGCTCTAAGAAACCCTCCCTGCGCGCCCCTGTGCTCTCCAGCAGAGGAGGCAGGCCCAGGCCCGGGGCTGTGCCCGCCTAGTCTCCTGCCTGGATCCACACACCCGGACCCAATCCTGCCTCGTCGGCCTGCCACACCGGTCCACCTCTGACCTCTCGCCGTGTCGCAGCCACGCGGACATTGTGCTTTGTTTGTCAGGACGTCTCCAACATTCCTGCTGCCTTGCTCCTGACGTTAATTCCGTGGGTCACTGGTGCCGGTTCTGTCTTCCTACCGAGAGGTGGAAGCTCTGAGAGCAGGGGCCTTGTTCCACGTGCCTGTGATTCCCAGCAGCGCCCAGTGCAGCCAGGGAGCCGGTGAACTGCTGTGACGGATGCTCAGTCCTTTCTTGGCAGACACTTGGTAATTGCCTGGTTGGCAAATGTACGATTTTGTTATCACGTCCTATGCTAAATCGCAAGGATCCTCAGCACCTCCGCCCACCCTGACCCTTACAGACCTACTTCCTCAGCCACCAACAGGCTGAGGACCCCTTCTTCCTGGAGACTCACGGCCCAGGGGCTGCCTTGGTTCCATCCTCTCTCCGCAGTGGCTGTGTGAGCTCCCACAAGCTCTGAGCTTCTCGCTTCCTGCCTGTGAACCGGGGACCAGGAAGACGGTAATAGTTCTCATCACTTAGGATTGTTAACGGGAATGAAGTCCGTTAGGATGTGCTCAGACCTGTGAGTGAGCACAAATACGTGCTGGATAAGCGCAGCCCCTTACGATTCGGGTTGGAATGACCCTTGCCCCCCCCCGGCCCCCCCCATGGCGCAGCCAGTCCAGCTACACCGGGGGCTTCTCTCACTGCTCTCGGTTGAGCTTGAAGGAGATAAAAAGCCGATTCTAAAATGCCCCCCGCCCCCGACACACACACAAAAGAGGAAAGCAGGGTTTAACAATTGTTTTTCTGGGAGGACTCGCCTCCCTCTTCAAGATGGGCCTTTCCAAGGGGAATAGGCTGTGACTCGGTGGAGCTATTGGAGTCACGGTGGGGCGTGGTGCGCCATGGTGCGCCCTGTGCAGGGGCAGCAAATCGTGTCGGGCCGGCCAGGCCGCCGCGCGTTGTCTCCCGCTGCCCGTTGCTGCGAGTTTCACAGGCTTGCGTGGGCGCCAGTGCAGGGGCCGCTTCCCTATCAGCCAGCCGCTCAGCCGGCGAGTCGCGCATGGATGGGTCCACTTAGTCGCTCACTTGTTTAACAAATATGTCTTCTGCACTACATGGAAGACATAAGATAAAACGTATTTTTTTTTTCATTTTCCTGATACACATACACCCTTGGTCCTCTGGAATCCCCAAACGGATACACTGACAGAGTTTACATCCCAGTCACTTACAGACAACAGATAAATGAGTAAAATATGTGGTATGTTTAGATAGTGACCTGTTCTAAGAAGAAAAAATAAAGCCGGGAAGGGGATATGAAATGTCAGGGGATGAACACTGAAATTCTAGTGAACTTGGCCAGGGAACCAAACCCAGGGTTCCTCCAGGTTCTCCAGAAAACCAGAATCAAGAAGATGGAGAGAGAAAAGAAGGGGAGATTTTAAGGAACTGGCTCATGTGATTATGGGGCTGGCAGGTCTGAAATGCGCAGGGCAGGCCAGCAGGCCGGAGTCCCAGGGAAGAGTTGATGTTGCAGTCTTGAGGCCAAAGGCAGTCTGAAGTCAGCTTTCCTTTTCCTGGGAGGACCTCAGTCGTTTTCACTTAAGGCTTTCAACTGATTGAACGAAGCCCACCCTGTTGGAGGAGGTCATCCAGAGGACATGACCACCAGGTGACCCTCAAGCTGGCCCTGGGCAATCAGAGGCTCCCTCCCCGTCCTTGGAATGTTCCTTCTGCTTACTGGTCCCACACAAGGAGCCACTTTCAGGGACACAGCCTTGACAGGGTAGGGTGTTTCCAAGCCCCTCTGGACATGACTGTATCCTGTTAAAGCCTCTATATCAACTTTTAAGATTCTGGCTGGGTCGGGGGCGGGGGTGGGTGGAGATCTCCTCCTGCAGCACCCAAGACAAGCCTCGTAAGTTCCCTTGCTTATTAAACATGCCACCCAAATCTGGAATGGCCTACCTTTTTCTTCAGTTACTCCCCCTTCATATGGGGGCCAGTTTGCAAACCAACAGCCAGCACCCACATAGTGGAGGGTGATCTGCTTTGCTCAACATCTACTGAGAAGGGGGCTCTTGAGAAAAAAAAAAAAAAAGCATTCAGAAAGTGAGTGAGCCAGGAAAGAGAAAAACAGACTGAGCAGAAGGCGCCAAGGCCAAGTGGGAATATGCCGGGAGGGGAGTGAACAAGGGGAAGAGGAATGGAGAAGAAACCAGAATTCCAGGGAACAGACTATGTAAGGCCTCAGAGGTCTTCCTAAGGAGCTCAGTGTTGATCTGAGCAGAATGGAGGGCAGGGTTTCAACAAAGGCTGGCGGGATCCGACTTAGGGTTCTAACAAGATTGCCGGCCGCTGTGTTGAGAAGGACTGCAGGTGGGCGAGAACAGAAGCACGGAGAGCAGCTGGGAGGCTGTCTCAGTAACCCAGGAAGCACGGTGGGGGCTCCCATCAGCCTGGTAGCGGTGAGGGCTAAGGAGAAAGGTCAAGGAGAAGTCCCCGAATTCTGTGTGTAGTTTGAAGATGGAGCCCAGAGGATTTGCTGGCAGACTGCATTTGGGTTGTGAGAGAAAGGAAGGGATCAAGGAAGACACTGAGGTGTTTGGCTTGAACCCCGGGAGCTGCCATTGGCTGAGGTGGGGAAGTTTGCAGGAGTAGCTCGGCGTGGGGCACTGTATAGCAAAGACTCTGGGACAGAGAATGGGGGTGCCTAACACCTGTCTCCGTGGAGGCATCATGCAGGCAGTTGGATGTACAGGGCTGGAGATAGAAACTGGAGCGTTAGCAACACACAGACGATGTTGAGAGCCCTGGGGCGTCCCATGAAATCACCCAGGCAGTGAGAGCAGATAGAGAAGAGGTCCAAAGATTGAACTGTAGGCCACCTGGAAGTTGGGAAGCTGAGCAGAAGCCAGCAAACGGGATGAGAAAGTGCGATCAAAAAAGAGAAGACCCGGGGCGCCTGGGTGGCTCAGTCGGTTAAGCGTCTGCCTTCGGCTCAGGTCATGATCCCAGGGTCCTGGGATCGAGCCCCGCATCGGGCTCCCTGCTCCCCTGGAGGCCTGCTTCTCCCTCTCCCACTCCCCCTGCTTGTGTTCCCTCTCTCGCTGTGTCTCTGTCTGTCAAATAAATAAATAAAATCTTTAAAAAAGAGAGAGCACCCAAGAGGTGAGTGGGATATTGTGGGAACCAAGGAAGAAAGTGTCTCAAGGAGAAAGTGACCAACGGGTGAGATGCCGCTGCAGCGGACTGAGAAGTGACATTGGATGTAGCAGTGTGGGGTCATTTGTGGGCGGGGCGGTTTCGGTAGACAGATGGGGACAAAACCTGATTGGGTGGGCTCTCGGAAGAACAGAAGGCCAGACCTCAGAGACTGCGAACGGACGCCAGTCTCGTGTTTAAGAGACAAGAATGAGCAGCACATGTATATGCTGCTGGGAAAGGCCAGGCGAAGGAGGGAGAAGAGACAAGACGGCCATGGCCGTGGCCTTGAGAAAGATGGAGTCTAGCACACAGGTGGAGGGACTGTTCCTGGCCAGGAGCATAAACAAGGCACCCGCCTTATTGGAGAGGAAGTAGATGCAAGGGGAGGGTGGCTATGGGGCTGGGAACGTGTGGAACTTCTAATTCTTTCCGTTTGCTTAGTGAACTAGGAAGCTAGGTCAAGCTCAGGGGAGAGTGAACATGGGGGGGTGTGGGGGGAGAAAAGAGGTTTGAGAGTTTGAAGACAGAGCTTAAAAAAAAAAAACAGTATGAATTTTGCTGGAGTTTCTAGGAGTTGGAGGCAATCTCTTTAACCAGTAGTGAGAGCACAGGACACATAGAGCCTGGAGTGAGCTAACCCAAAGGCTTAAGTTTATAGAAACATCTATAGGGAGGGGAGGGAGAGCACAAAGGACCCCAAGGTGCCTGCTGCAAGACAGGAGGCATCCCAGAATGGACAAAGGGTACATCCGGTAGCGACTGGGGATACCAGTGATTCGCCGTGTTGGCTAGTGTTACCGTGAGTGAGGTCTTTCAATGCCTCCGGAAAACAACAGATGAAGAGCATTCCTTTCATCTTGAACATCTGCTCCCTTCAAATGGAAGACGGGGTGTAGAGGCTCAAGCAGGGCCGCGCCACCCCCACCTCTGAGTGGCAGCCCCAGCTCGTCTGTGGACACTGAACATGGCGGTGCGGTGGGCCAGGGGACCGTTAGGAGGAAGGAGAGCACACGGCCCCATTCCAACTCCCTGCACTCCAAGAAGCTCCTGGCACGAAGGCAGCAGCATGAGTTTCACCTGGGAAACTGTTAAGGAATGACAATTCTCAGGCCCCATCTGCCACCTGCTACATCAGAACCTCTGAGGGAAGGGCCCAGCAAGCTTTTTTTGAAGCAGGTCCTCCGATGTCCACCGAAGTTTGAGAAACACTGCCGGGAAGCAGCCTGGAGAAATTTCTCTCTGCTCTTATCCAGTAGTGCCACCTATTGGGCAAGCTTTTCAGATGCTGGGAGGTTCCTAGAAACACGAGAGCATGTCCTTTTTCTTTTCCATATTTAAACAACTTTACAAACCCAAAAGCAACCTTCTTATGATCCGTCACATTATGTAAACACTAATTTTACATGGCTGTGATGAATATATTGAGACTCCTATTTTGTTTAACTTTTTTTCATAAAACATTTTGTATTCACTTGCCATGAATTAGCCCAGTAGAATATGCAGTCATTATGTTTATGGTAATATTCCATTATAATAAAATTACAGAGTCACAGGGACATTTTTTGAATGTGATGAACTGGACCCATGGTCCAACTGAGCATAAATAAATGCATGGAGACCACATGACTTAGTGTTTGGAATTAATTCCATCCTGGAAAATCTAAGAAGTTTGTTATCGTATCAGAAATGAGTCCATCATTTCCGTGGTTTTAGACACTTGAGCTCTTTATAGTTTTCAGTGCTTACAAATAAGAAGTACCTTTGTATAATAAACTGGTTTCTGAAAGTTATTTCTTTGGGATTATAATCTATAAAGTAAAATTTTTAGCCCAGATGGTCTGGGCTAAAAACATCAGAACGTTATCTAAAGGAAGTGAAAAGAATATCTAGCAAACTCTCCGAATGTGTTAACAAAACAACAGGGCAGTTGTGGGGTAGTCGTCACACACAACAACAGGCTTACAACATAATATCAGGGAAGTTTGCCAACCTTCTGGCTTCCCAGTATCTTGGGGACACCTTTCCTATGTTGGTCCCGCCTCCCCGGTAGAAGCCAGAAAACTTGCTTTCTCAGCTTCCCTTGCAGATAGGTTCACACGTGACTTAGGATTCATCCATCAGACATGACAGAAGCGAGACTGCGTCACACGTGAGCAATGGAAAGAATCCGGAAGCACGTGGAATCCACTTTCTGGCGAGGGTACGTGGCTTCCAGCACTCAAGGTGCTGGTACCTGGTCCTCGGTCAGTGTTGCAGGTGCAAGCAGTGGGTCCTTGTCCGGTGGTCTTCACTGAACAGCTGGGGGTATGGTTTAACCACTACTCCTGGCTGAGTAGCCTTTAAGCCGCACACTCTGGCCCCTGTCAGAGATCTGGGAACTACATGATTCTCGTTAATAAATTCCTTCTCTGCTTTCTGTGCTTGCTTTAGTCTTTTTGCTATGGAACAAATCACCCTCAAACCTAGTGGATCTTGTGGCTTACAGTGGAATTTCTCAATCTCAGCACAGTCAGCATTTGGGGCCAGATAATTCTTTGTTGTGGGGAGCTGTTCTGTGTCTTGTAGGATGTTTAGCAGCACTCCTGGGCTCTACCCACTAGATGCTAGAACACCCCCCTCCACGTTGGGACAAACGAAAATAACGTCTTCAGACATCGCCAAATGCCCCGTGGCAGCAAAACCTCCCCTCGCTGAGACTCACTGGCTTAAAAGAACAAAGTCTCGGAGAATGTCTCGGCCGGGGCCGGGGGTGGGGGGCGGTTCTGGCTTGGGGTGTCCAATGCAGTTTTAGTCGGATGGTGGTTCGAGCTAGGGGCTGGCTGGGAATCTCTCTCTTCTCATGTAGTCTCAGGGCCTCTCCACACAGTTTCTTTATATAGGCTAGTTGGGGCTTTTTCACCACACAGTGACCTCGAGTTTGTTGAACCGCTGATGCAGAAGGGCAGGGCTCCAAGGGGGTGTCCCAAAAGAACAGGGTAATGCCTTTTATGATCGAGCCTCAGAAGTCACGCTGTACCACTTCCACCACGGTCACAAGATTCAAGGGGAAGAGTTGTCCGAGTTACACTGTAGGATCACGTGGGATGGGAGACATTGTTTGAAACTTTATCTGAAAAACGTTATCTGTCACAGTGCTCTACAACAGTACTCATCAGAGAAATGCAAATGAAAGCCACAATGAGACACCACTGCATACCCACCAGAATGGCTAAAAATAAAAAGATTCACAGCACTAGGGTTTGATAAGGATGTGGAGCGACTGCAACTGTCTCATACAATACTGACAGGAATGTAAATTGGTATAACCAACTTTGGAAAAATTGTATCAACTAAAGCTCAACATATGCTCAGTCTATGACCCAGCAATCATTTTCCTGGGTTTGGAACCCAAGGGAAATGAATGCATATGTTCAAGAAAAGGCACAAGCAAGGATGCTTGTGCAAGCTTTATTCAGCATGATTAAAAACTGGGGAAAACCGTGTCTGTCAGTAGGAGAATGAATATATAAATTGTGATCTCATCTGATAGAATGTTACACTGCAATATAAAAGGACAAACAGGGCGCCTGGGGGGCTCAGTCGTTAAGCGGCTGCCTTTGGCTCAGGTCATGATCCCGGGGTCCTGGGATGGAGTCCCACATCGGGCTCCCTGCTCGGCGGGAAGCCTGCTTCTCCCTCTGCCTCTGCCCCTCCTCCCCCAACTAGTGTTCTCACGAGCTCTGCTCTCTCTCAAATAAAAAAAATTTTTTTAATTAAAAAATTAAAAATAAAAGGACAAACAACTTATATACTCAACAAGGATGAATTTCATAGACATTATGCTCAGCAAAGGAAGTCAGACACATACACATGGTGTGATTCCATTTATATAATGTGCAAAAACAGGAAAAACTAATCAGTGGTGATGGAAATCAGAGGAAATGGTTACCTCTAGTGGGGGAAGGGGATGAATACCAACTGGAAAGAGACACAAAGAACTTCCGGAAGGCTGGGGATAATCTATGTTTTGATCTGGGTGGTGATTACACAAGTGTATACAGATGGAAAGGTTCATCTAGATACTTCGATTAGTGTTATCAGTGCCCTGTAATCACTTTATTCTGCCCCTCAATAAAAAGTGGAAATAAAATTCCTTTGCTGCTTAAAGTAGCCAGTGGATTGTCAGTGACACCTGAAGCCCTCACCACCGGAAGGCCAGGGCTCACGCTGCAGCCACCATGTTCCCGGGTGGCCAGACCCTCTGCACATGAAGCCCACCGGAAAACCATCTCCGCTCAGCGTGCACCCAGGAGAATCTTCCTATAGAAGTCCACAACCAAGCACTGCAACCCTAAAATACGAAAAACCGGGGAACAAAACCACGTCGCTGTTGAATGTGTCCGTCAATAGCAGCCTGTATGCAGCCGAAGCAGAAATGAAGCAGGGAAAGGCTGCGTTGAAAAGCTTTCCCAGAACGCAGCACCAAGAGATAAAGGGACAACGGCAACAGAACTGTAAACGCACAGGGAGGAAAGATTCAGTAGTTACAAGGTTCCTCTCAAAGTTATTTCCAAAAGGAGATAAGCAAAGCAACATTCAAAAAAATGATAATAGGCAAGAAATTCCCGGAACTGAACCCAAACCCAAGTCCCTAGATTGAGAGACTCTGAGTGCATATCAGTATTTTAAAAACAAAACAAAACAAAACCACCACCCACATCGAGACACTGTGACAGATTTTCAGAACGGAAGGACAGGGTGCCACCTAAAGCTACTAGAACAAAAAGACGTGAAAAAAAAATGAGAGTGTGAGTGACATGGAATGTGCCATCAGCAAAACAGGGGCGAAACTATTGATAATCGCTGATGTGAAGTGGTCGATACTTGGGAGTTCGTCACATTATTTCCTCTGCTTCTCTGTAAGATTTGAGTTTTTTCATAATAAAAAGATTTCTTTTGTTGTTTTTCCTTTTGTTGTTTAATAGAGGGGAAATATATTTGAACTTTGAATTCTATATCCATTCATATTGTCAAAGATGAAGGCAAAATGAGAACATTTTCAGATTGTAAGGACTCAAAAGTGTTATCATACCAGATGCTCCAAGAGGAGAGAACTTCAACAAGGAGAAAAATGGGACTAAAACAAGTAATTGGAGGGAAGGAGCGATGGAAAGCACAGAAGTCAGTAAACTATGGGGTAAAACTAAATTATGATTGCTTATAAAAATTACCATCTTCAACACCAAACTGTAACTAAATTCAAGATGCATCAACATGCAAGTCATAGGAGAGCAAGGAAGGGCTGGAGTTGAGGGCAGTAAAAGCTTTTAAGGGTCTACTTTTGTCCAGGCTGGTAATACAGAAGCAAACTGACTTTTAGCCGAGTGCTGCTCAAACTTTAATATCTACAGGAATCACCTGGGGATTTTGTTAAAGAGCATTTTCTGATACAGCAGGGCTCAGGTGGGCCTGGGATTCTGCATTTAAAACACACGGTACCGACCACATTTTGAGCCGCAAGGCTGTGGACTATATTGTGGCTAAGGATTGTGTTGCCCCAGGGTGAAGAGAGGCTAAACGTCCCCCATTCTGTTTCAAAAATGTAAAAATGATAGAGTGTTTCGGAAGATATTCAGGGACATAATTTTAAAGAACACGGACCAAAAATGAAGTGGAAACCCACAGCCGTAAGTGCGGGCCCTTGGAGACCAGGAAGGACTGACCCAGAAGTCAAGTCTGGAATTTCAACTCCAACCAAGGAATAAGGAACCACCGCCCCCTCCCCCCCCACCATTCGCAGTAGGGGAACGGATGCACTGAGCTCCCGTCCCCTCAGCTCTGGCTGCAGGCGGACCAAGTCCTCCGTTATCGGCTTGGGAGCAGGCTGGAAACTGCTCGCTCAGGACAGGACGAGAAAGCAGACATTGCTGCACAGCCAGCCAGCGGCTATACATTTGGTGTGAGCTCCTGGTGTGGAACTGTGATACACGTACAGGGCAAAAGCCCCGAGCCACTGACTTCTGTCTTCAAGACACTGGGCTGAAGCAATCTTAACACCACTTTGGGGGACAGTGAGTGGGAGAGAAAACAAAACAAAACAAAAAAGCCTCCATAAAGATGAACGTTGGAAACAAATTTACAAAGGCCACAATGAAACCCAACACTACAAAAGGAAGCCCACATGTAAGAAGAGTCACATAAAAGAAAGTAGAAATAATAGAACAATCTGGAAAGGATTTTGCAAATGTGTATTTTATAATCAACAAACAAAAGCAGGTGGTTATGAATCAAGGACAGATGAAAAGCTTGAAAATTAAAAAACAAAACAAAACACTGAAACAATTTTTAGATGGCATATTAGCCAAAGTCCAGGCAGAAAAAGATAAACCTCTCTAGATATTTCCAACAGAGGAAACTTAATATAAGGAATGCATTACACAGGTGATAGAGGACCCGAGAAGCCAAGAGGGGATTGTGAGGCCCCCCAGGGATCAAAATCAGCAGGAAGCCGCTACCACCCCTGTGGCTCAAGGGAGAGCAGAGGCGGCTGTGCGACAGAACCGAGCATTTAGAGCCACGTGATGGGAACCAGAACCATAGCAGGAGCTGCCGCCCTGCCGTGTGCTGGCGGAAGATGCGGGCACAGAAGGGACACAGCCACTGCCGGAGACACTGCCCAACACTGAAACAGAACAAGAGAAGTACCGCAGTTTCTCCCCTCCCTCTCTTCGCTTCTCCCCTCTGTCCCCTCTTGGCTTCTCAGGTCCTCTAGCACCCCAGGCCATCTGCCAATACCTCCTATCTGCCACACCTGCCCAGAGGGGATCCCGGGATACATCATTCCTTGCAGTATGGAACAGGGCAGAGCAGGGTGGGGAATGAATCGGAGAACAAGCCGACAAACGCCCAACATGATGAGATCAACGAGAATGGGGGCAAAAAGTGGATTCGCAATTTAGAAGACAGAGCTGAGGAAATCACTCAGAGGCAGCACGGTAAAAAAAAAAAAAAAAAAAAAAAGATTTAAAATATGAAAAAGTAATTAAGAGCGAGGGGATTAGAGTGAGAGGCACCAATACATATTTAATGAAAGTTCCAGAGAGTAAAAGGAGAAAGAATCAGGAAGCAGCATTATTTAAGGAGATAATGTCTGAGAATTTTCCAGAACTGAAGAAAGACAGTCGCTAGATTGAAAAAGCTATTTCCAGGGAAGATCGGCCATATTTTTTGTATCATGCATCCCACTGAAAACAACTAAAACTATGGATAAAATTTGTAAAATTTTAACAGCATTAAAAAACGAATAAAAAGGTAAGGAAATACCAGGCCAAAATCCAAGAGAAAGCAGGAGCCTATAGAAAGAAACAGTTTCAGAGCACAGAATCACTTTTACCCCAAGGGATTTGCTAATAAGGAACACTTGTGCTTCGATTTTAGCAGTTTAATGGGAAAATTTGGACATAAAACAATGCCAGGGTCCGTCCAAGGTAGAGAAAGTAACAGAAGGCCTTTCCCATGGGAAGCTGCGACTCCATTGGCTTGGGGATATTTAGAGCGGCGGCGGGGGGGGGGGGGAATCCTTCCCTGTGAAGTTGTGACCATGAACTTGCAGCTCAGGTTCACACTGCCTGAGCAGTTCTGGGAAATCTGTGTACCTGATTTAAAGTGGTTCCAGATTGGGACTAACCCAAGAAGAAAAAGCAAATGCAGAACTTTTCGTCAAGAAAAGCAACTTCATCCTGGGCTTCAGTGAATCTCCAGCAAAACAATTTTTCAAGTATAAAGTAATCAGCATTGAGTAAAAAATAACCAAAAATATAGGAGAACTAGTCACCATGCGTGGGAACCAGATAAAACAACAGACTGCAGAATCAAACTTAGCAAAATGTCAGAGATTAATTGGGGAAATATCCTTACTGCATTTAAAGAAATAAAACACATGATTGAAAATATCCGCAAGAAGAAAAAAACTATAAAAAGTGATCTTTCTTGGTTTCTAATGCTATTGTCCAATAAAAGGATCCAGGGCTCCTTGGAGAAATGATTGTTTCTAGAAATGGGGCAGGAAAAATACATGATGAGCCCGGAACGTCTAGAAGTGCCAGAAGGTAAGGAAGTGCTCAAAAAACAAAAATGATAGGAGTATCTCAGAGGAGTACAGAAGAGAAACTCAAGGAGCTAATAATGGCCAAAGCTGAGACAATTTGGGCAAGAGAAACAACATACATAAAGTAGTATTGAATTAGAGACTAAAGTTATGTTTATAAAATAAACATCCATGAGTCCATAATGATATAAACAATTGAAGAAAAACTAATGGGAGAGAAGAGACAAATCTCCTGTACAGAAGAATCCCAAATAATTTCCGTACATACTCCCGTGCAAGAGATGAAACTTAACTCCCTCCTTGTGGGCTGTGTTTGAGTCTTGCTTCCAAAGAGGACAGTATTGAAAGGAAGAAAAGTCACTTGACTGTGGAGAAAGCTGGTAAGCACTACCTTAGCCAGGTGACCAAGGTCGACATTGCCAGAGAAACTGCAGAACGATCTATTTCCTACAAAGAAGAAACAGACCGACAGTGGACTTTGCTGCAAGAACGGAGACCAGAAGAAAACAAAGAGGTAATTTCAGTGAAGCTGAAAGAGACCAACAGCCAACCTAACAATCCCCACTCAGTGAAAACATGCTTTAGGAATAAACATGAAATAACAAAGAAGAGAAGCAGAGCCACAGCAACCCAGATAATGAAGTGTTTAGATTCTAATTTAAAAGTAATTGGTTAACGGAGCGCCTGGGTGGCTCAGTCGGTTGAGCATCTGACTTCAGCTCAGGTTGTGATCCTGAAGTCCTGGGATCGAGCCCCACCATCAGGCTCCCTGCTCAGCGGGGAGTCTGCTTCTCCCTCTCCCTCTGCCCATCACACCCCCTCACCCCGCTCGTGCACATGTGCTCTCTCACTCTCTGTCTCTCTCTCAAATAAAATAAAATAAAATAATTGGTTAATATGTTCAAAAAATTAAAAGAGAAGATTTAAAATTTTGGCAATAAAATTAGAAAGGGTAAATAGAATCGAATGGGAATCCAGAACAAAAAAATACAGTAATTGACATCAGTAACTTGATCCATGGGCTTAACAGCATTATTATACACAGCTAAAGAGATAATTGATGAAGTGGAAGATAAGCCAGGAGAAAAAGTATCCATGACAAACTAGAGGGGAAAAAGGAAAATCCAGAAAACAGGGTAAGAGACATATATGTTATAAGGAAAAGACCTAGCAAAGGGGTCAGGGAAGCCTGAGAAGGGAAGAAGAGGCAAGATGGGACAGAAGCAATATTTGAAAAAGATAATAACTGGCAATTTCCCAAAACTAATGAAACACACAAGCCATGTATTCACAAATCGGTTAGCGTGAAGTGGGACAAACACAAAGAAAAGCACACCTAGGCACATGGTGGTCAAACTACTGAAAACAAAAGGCAAACAAACAAATCTTAAAAGAAGACATGCAAAAAAGACAAGTTCCGGGGCGCCTGGGTGGCTCAGTCGTTAGGCATCTGCCTTCAGCTCAGGTCATGATCCCAGGGTCCTGGGATCGAGGCCCACATCGGGCTCCCTGCTCGGTGGGGAGTCTGCTTCTCCCTCTCCTCCCTCCTTGGGCTCTCTCACTGTCTCTCCTTCTCTCTCTTACAAATAAATAAATAAAATCTTAAAAAAAAAAGACAAGTATCTTCAAAGGAGCAATTATAAGACTGACAAATAATTTTTTTTTCACAGAACCGGCGAGAAGAAAATGAAATGGTATCTTCAAAGTGTTGAGAGCAAACAACCGCCCGTCTCGAATTACACAGTCAGGGAAAATACCCTTCAAAAATGAAGGTGAAAAAGAATATTTGCAGACAAAAGACTGATGGAATTCCTCCTCAGCAGAATTTCCTTAAAGGAAACCATAGAGTGTCGTTCAAGCCGAAGGAAAATGATCCCAGATGGAAATCTGGATTTGCAGGAAGGAAGAAGTACAAGGGGAAGGGTAAATATGTGGGCAGTTCTAATATCGACTGTTCGATACAATCATAACAATTTGGGGGAGGCTTAACATACACAACTACAATGGCATATAGGTCAGGAGAGGGTATAAATGGAATGTTCTGAGGTCCTTGCATGGTCCTGGAAGTAGGCAAAAATACCATTTAGTATTAGATCTTAAAGAAGACGCCTGTTTAATCTCTCATACAACTACCACCCAGCAACTGAACTCCTGGGTGTAGACCCAAGAGAAATGTGCAAATGTGTGCACCAAAAGGGAAGGGCAAGAACGTTCACCGTAGCAGTATTTGAGATAGCCCCAAATGTTGATGGAGAATGGATCAATAAGGTGAAGTATATTCATCCAGTGGAACAAAACGGACCCGAGGAGTTCCAGAGAGTCTCTAACTGGAGTAGCGGGCTGATCTTTCCCAGCACAGCCGCTGGAATGAGTGAATTGATTTGCTTCACTCCCGTTTAGGATTAAAGGATTAAAAGTTCCAGGAGAATGAGTCACCCTCACATACTTTAGGCAACACGCTGACACTTTTGGATCTATTGCAAACTTGAGAGGAAGAATCTGGCAGATGGAGCCTTCAGGGGCCTCTTTAGTTTCTGTAGCAGGAGTTCTGCCAGATCCTCGATTTATCATTCCACCAAGATTGTACACACCTAGGGAACTGCCCGGAAGTAATCGTGCTTGCTGTTACAGGAAGGATGGATCAATGTGGGGTGGTGCCCCCCTCCCCTCACAAATCAATCCATCCTTTTGGTCACTCATTATTCACATAACCTATCTGCCCAAATATACATGTCTCAAAAGGCTGTTGTCCAAAATAATGTGATTTTATCCCTTACAACATAAAATGTGCTCACACTTTCCAAAGAGAGAGACACACTGAAGTCTCCTCGGTTTCTGTATCCAGCAGCAAGATAAAGATCTTTGGGTCAAATCTGTTCCTCTTCTAATTCCAGCACAATTCTGTAAGCCATGGTCTAAATAGCAAGTTTACCAGTCTTCATCTATGTTGGGAAAGGAGTCAGTCAAAGAGACGAGAAATTCCTTAAAATTTATAAATATACGTATTTGGCAAGGAAGGCAATTTGAGGATCGGCGATAGTCTTGTTTTTGCCACCAGTTCTGAAATTTCCTTCCTCCATCATAGAACCCTAACTCCTCCTGCCTTGCTGGCATGAGGGGTCCCAAACTTGAATTTCTGGGAGTCAGTCCTGACTGCTCAGGCATCCGGTAGTCTTCTATTACCTTTTGCGTGGGGGAGCCCCGTGTTCTATCCGTCCCCTATCCCACCCCCGTAGTGTGGCAGCAACTAATTTTGTATCAGTCAGAAGCAGCTAATCAAGCCAATATCATAAGCCCCTTGTTTGGCCTTCACACAGTCATATCCAGAAGAGACAAGCAGTTCATGTACCAGATGAGCCCAGGGGCTCTCTAGATTAATGTGCCAGCTAAAACCAGTGGCTCTTCCTCCCCACAAAGCGAGAGGCTGCACGTGATCTCAGTTTCTCACAGGCTCCCCCAGTGCTATCAGCAATGGGCAGCTGATGTTCTCGGCACTGGTCTGCAACTCCCCTGGATAGTTGGCATCCAAGTTCAAATCCACATCCTCCTCACCCCTCCACCCTCCACCCCCACACAACTGCTCTCATAGAAGCCCCATAAAAAAGGGGGGAAAACTGCCAATAAATATATGAAAGGATTGTCAACCTCACTAATAACCAGGGGAATGCAACTAAAACAACAAGAATTCATTTTTCACCCACCAGACTGGAAAATATGACATTTCGGCAAAGTTTAGGGCAAAGAGACACTTTCATCACTGCAGGAAGTATAAATTGGCACAGCCATTTTGTCAAGCAATTTAGTGGTGTCGCTAAGACTAAATATGACATATTATATGATTCAGCATCTGCTCTAGAAAATACACTCTGGAATAGATAGGTGGGAGATGTTCACCTTGGCACTGTGTATAGGAGTGAAAATCTGGGTACAACCTAAAGGTCATCAGTACAAGATAAGTGAATGTGGTGTTTTCATCATTTCATAGCTAAGAATGAACTAGATGCACATGTATTAACAGGGAGTTCAGAACTGGATGAGATATGGTTGAGTAAAAGAAAAAAAAAATAAAGAGGATTGAAAAAAGTGAATGAGGGCGCCTGGGTGGCTCAGATGGTTAAGCGTCTGCCTTCGGCTCAGGTCATGGTCCCGGGGTCCTGGGATCGAGTCCCGCATCAGGCTCCCTGCTCCTTGGGAGTCTGCCTCTCCCTCTGCTTCTCTCTCTCTCTCCCCCTCTGTCTCTCATGAATGAATGAATAAAATCTTTAAAAAAAAAGAAAAAGAAAAAAGTGAATGATACTGCAGGAGAGTATTATTTTTGTAAAAACAGGCACATGCATGTTTATATACATATTTTTTAAGTTCTGGAAAGATTTACTCCAAAGTCCTAACAAAGAGTGGAGAGGTGGGGAGGAGAGGGACCTAGATCAGGTTACAGTCAAAAAGGACTTTATCTTTATTTGAAATGTACTTATTTTCACCAGGAGAATGTTTTATTAATAATAAAAATAATGCCTGTTACTCTGGAAAGTATACTTATCCTAGAATGCTCACTCACCTGGTGTATGATAAAGACCTGCCTTTGGCGACACCCTTTTTGTAGGACCATAGACCAAGTGGCCCCAGAAGCTTCCAGCAGTACTCCCTTGGAGATACAAGGTCTAACAGGCTAACCAGGCAGGCACAGCAGAAGTTCTTTATGAGGCTTAATTAAGCCAAATCTAAACAGGAACCTTCTAAAGCTTTTGAAAATCCACCAAAACTAGTGAGCCAGCTTTGGCCCTCGAATGACTTATCTACTACTGCTGCATAACAAGTTATCCCAAAACTTAATGGCTCAAAACAATATTTATTTCCCCAGTTTCTGTGGGTCAGGAACTAGGCTCTCCCACAGTGCTGCAATCAAGGCATCAACTGGGGCTGCAGTCTCATCTGAAGGCTCTATGGGGAAGGATCTGCTTCCAAGCTCACTCAGGGTGTTGCTGGCAGGAGTGTGTTCCTCACAAGCGGTTGGACTGAGAATCTTGGTTCCAGCGAAGGCCTCAGTTTCTCACTGGTTGTTGGCCAGAGACTGCCCTCAGTTCCTTGCCATGTGGACCTCTCCATGGTGTAGATCACAACATGGCAGCTGGCTTCATCAGAACGAGCAAGCAAGAGGCACCAGACAGAGACAGTTGTGACCCAGACAGAAGTCACAGTCTTTTGTGACCCAATCTTAAAAGGAACAACCACTGCCTTTGTCATACTCTGTTCATTAGAAGCAAGTGACTAGTGCAACACACTCAAAGAGAGACAAGCATCATTAGGATCCAGATCAGAAGCTGCTACAACCATCCCATGTGAATTCTGTGTTGTGTTTATGCTGTGTTAGAGTGGAACAAGTAAGGTGCGGGGGATGGGGGGATGCCTCAGGCATGGAGGAAATATTAGTATCCAAGAGTCCTGAAAGACAATTCCTGGTGTTAGAAAGAATATTAGTAAATCCAGTAGATGGCAGCCTTCACTATGAGCTGGTACCTACTCCCTTGAGAATAGCATCTTCTCACACAGCCTACCCTGGGAATAGAGATTTAAGCTGCCAATTAAATAATCTTGTTAATAGGGAATTATGATATATATCTATTGATGATCAATTTTCAAAGAAAAATGATACAATTCTGCTATAATTTGAAGTGATTTCTGTGATCATCTTTTTAAAATTTTGTTGCAGATTTTGACGTGTATGATGACAAATTATATCATAATGACATGTAAGCTTTTTGCATGTAAGCCAGGATCTGACTAGTACAAGGCGAGCAGTCATTTTAAACCAAAAGTACCTCAGTTCAGCATCACAATTGATAAATTCAGGAACGTGTGGCCATTTGTGTCTAACAAAGTATTGTACTTCCAGAAAAATGGCCATACCATCAATTAACTTTTAATCATTTCTTCACATGGGTAAAATCTCTGGGTAATTATAGATATTAAGGGTCATCCAGCAGTGCTTTTCAATCTAGACTGTGTGACTTAAGAGTGCATCAGAGGGCGCCTGGGTGGCTCAGTTGGTTAAGCGACTGCCTTCGGCTCAGGTCATGATCCTGGAGTCCCGGGATCGAGTCCCACATCGGGCTCCCTGCTCAGCAGGGAGTCTGCTTCTCCCTCTGACCCTCCCCCCTCTCATGCTCTCTCTCTCTCTCATTCTCTCTCTCTCAAATAAATAAATAAATAAATAAATAAATAAATAAATAAAATCTTTAAAAAAAAAAAAAAAGAGTGCATCAGAAAGGACATCGCCATGGGGGCTGAGCAGTCTTCTCGGTGGTTGATTTGAAGACTACGTGTGGAGCGCTCACTTGCTCTGTGGGTCTCTCTCCCTCATCCTGTGTTCTCCAGGGGCTTGTGCTGAGCAGTAGACAGCAGCAACTTGTCCTCTCTGCCCAAAACGAGCCCCAGGAAGCCAGCAATCCCCAGCAGACACAGAGGCAGCAAAGCATCCCGCACTCCACTCCAGTCAAAGCAAACTCCATAATCAGAACAAGCATCACAGCCATACAACAGGAATTCTCAAACGCAAACACGAACACGCAAAACTCAGGGAACAGTTGAGGGAATCCATTGCCATGAAAGACAGGCACCAAGCTCAGCCAACACAAGAACTATCAGAGTTGCCTCTGGTATTTATGGAGGGATAGTTTGTGTGTGTGTGTGTGTGTGTGTGTGTGTGTCTTCTTTCCACTCCACCTGGAGGAGTCTGAAACATCTCAAAGGTTATCGGATAATAGGAGGAGGGTTTTTTAAAAATGTAATTAAAGGCTGAGAAGGAATCATGAGCTCTTTCAGCATAATTAGCTTCAAAATATACACCAACAGGAAGTTATCCTCCACAGAAATGTCTGACTGCTTTGTAACTATTTCTCCCGAGGGTCACCTCACCACACTGAACTCTTCCACTGTCCACTTCCACCTGCAGGACCTAAAGTTTTCTCCTCCTCCATCCAAGAGGGGAACTGGATGGAGTGCGGTATAGCTGACAGCCGTTAACAGAGGTAATACAAAGATCAAGGGGTATGGGGAAGAAGCAAAGATGTTGAGAGTGGTTCAAGGAGGTTGCTCTCTCCTAGCGGAAGAAGTGGGCACAGGCGCACAAAATGGGTTAAATGGGTAAGGACAACCTGCCAAGTTCTGCTTTCGACTCCATATGGTTTGGATTACGAAGTAAAGAATCAGCGCTGTGTGTGTGCTTGGCTGAGGTGTGGGCATGCTACATCTTTTACCTCTCAAGTTACTCACAAAGGTTTGCTTTCTCTCAAGTAGAAGATAAAGAGGAAAAGGTCATGCATGGGGTAGTTATTGACCATCCCGTCCCTTTCCCCAAAAGTCATTAAGCCCAAGCTGCATTTTGAGGCACTATAAGCCATCTTTGTGCTTAAAGGTGTAATATTCAGCTGAACTGATTGATTGATTGATTGACTGATTGATTTGACAGGGAGAGAGCACAAGTAGGAGGAGCAGCAAGCAGAGGGAAAGGGAGAGGGAGAAACAGGCTCCTCCCTGAGCAGGGAGCCCCCGGCTGGACTTTAGATTGAAACTTTTGTGTTAAACCTGAACAAGAAAACATTTTCACCATAAATGTCAGACTATCAGAACAATGATGCTAAAGAACAAGAGTTGGGGCACCTGGGTGGCTCAGTCAGTTAAGCATCTGACTCAGTTCATGATCTCATGGGTTGTGAGGTAGAGCCCCGTAGGCTTGGTGGTCAGAGGGGAATCTGCTTGAGAGTCTCTGCCTCTGCCCATCCCCCGACTTGTACTCTCTCTCTCTCTCTCTCAAATAAATAAACAAGTTTTTTTTTTTTTAAAAAAAGAACAGGAGTTGTCCAGACCCAAACGGTAATAGCTCTGACATTCACCCCAGATAGCCCCCCAGAAAGGGACATTGTGAGATGTGAAGTCAAAGTGGCAAATTTGGGAGAGAATATGCTGTTGGAACTGCATATATTAGAGAGAAACCAAACATATGCAGCATTATGTAAGTCTACCAAATTAAGTCTGAAGTTGTAAATCAGATGTCACTTAAAACAAAACCTCTGCAGATGTCTAGTCTCTGAAGAATTAAAGTTGTTCCTGGATGGGGACAGAGGTCTTGTGACCAACAGGCTTGCATTCACTCAGGGCTCTCCTAAGCTCCACCAGTGCCACCAGCCCCCTGTGACTTAGTAGCCTCTGTGAGGCTGGTGATAATGTAGGCTTTAGAGTCACTGATATCGAATACTTGCTACCAGAAACATGATCAAGTTGTGAGAAGTATTTCTTAAGGTACCAGATCAAAAGACTCCCATCTGTGACTAGAGATGCCAGTGAAATGGGACACGCGTGGAACCCACAGAACAGAGCAGCCATCAAGTGACTCCCGTGTTAGAGCTGTTCGTGGACTCTAGGTCACCAAAATGGTTTTTCATTTGTTTTTGAGAGCCACCCCGCAGCCCTTGAGAGAAGAGCAGAATGGGCAATGGCTGCAATTCATAGGCCCAATTTACTAGCACATGTTGGTGAGATGGGGAACAGGGCACTGCCTGCTTCTCCAGACTGTTACAGCAGGCATCTTCTGGGAGAGAAGACAGCAAGTCTGGAAGGGCCAGAAGCCCCAGGAGCAGAGCTTCTCAACCTTGGCTACATATTAAGTCACCTAGGGAGCTTTCTAAAAATACCAATGTCTTGACTCTTCCCTCAGAGATTCACATTCTACTGGCTGGGGCTGAGTCCTGTGCAGAGGAACTTTCTCAAACGATACCAGGTGGGTCTAATATGCAGATAGAGTTGAGAACCTCTGATCCAGATTAAAAGCCTGTATTCCTAATTTATAGTCAAGATTTATTAAGCCATCTTAGACTTCAGCACAATCTTCAGAATTCTCATTGTTGGTGAAGCTAATCTGAGGATAAGAAAAAAGGTCATTCATATCTGTTCTCCAAAAGCAAGAATAAATAATCCAGCTCAGACTGAAGATTCTGGTGTAGATCTAGGGGAGAGAAGTGATCCAAAATACAAAATTGGACCCAAGATAAGCAAGATCCCACTGGTTTAGATAAAGCAGGGTCTGAAACCTGAGTAGGGCCCCCTCCCTCCCAAAAGTTCCATTGGGAGACTATACATACTAATTTGCTTTCAGCTGAACAGGATGACTCAGGATGGCTGGCAGTGAGTTTTTTAGCCACTCATACCCTAGCATTTTGGAAACCCAGACAAATGTACATAAATGAAACCTAAAATGCTACGTCCAAACATGGCGATGTTCTATATGGCCTGGGTTTGTTTCAAGTTGTTAAGGAAGCCTGCCATCCAGCAAGCAGCCTGCCGACATAAAGATAGCTACTTGGTGAACGTTTTCTCATTTCCACATTACATAGAGCAGAAACTGTGGAGCGTGCCACTCTCTGGCTCTAAGGTATGTGAGAAGAAATCAAGATGAACTCAGTCAGGCTCAGCCTGGCCTGGCCTCCACAATGCCAACAAAGTAATTAAACTCATGTCAACAGGAGAAAGATGGAGATTGAACTGGAGAAGTATTCTTTGGGAGCCACTATCAAACACGGGGACTCTCTTTACAGAAACTTTCAAATACTTCCTCAGGAAAAGTGTAACAGGGACAACAATTTTATAGTATGAATGTTCACCGTCTTCCCTCACTCTGTTCGGTTTCTAAGGGAGAAAGAGTCTTTTTCATGGCGCAGTTCTGGGGTTTTCCTTTGTTGTGGAGAATCCACAGGTAATACACAAAGAGATTTAAAAAAAAAAAACAAAGAACACAGAGATTCCAAGTTGGAAGAAGAGCTAAGAGGGCAAGAAATAAGAAGCTATATGGACTAGATATTTGAGGGAATTTGAGAAGGTTGGAAAGTGATAGTGGGAGAGATTTTCAGAGATCTCTTACCAGCAGTGTAAAGTTTATTAGAGAAGCAGCAGTAGGGAGAAGGGATATTTAATATGTTAGGTAGGCATTAAAAATGCATTTTCTCTTTGGTTTTTCCCAAGAGACCAAGTAAAGCTGTAAATTACTCATCATGAATGTTGGCTGCTGACCTAGATTTCTTTGGATAGATGCCTTGCAATAAATGGATCACATGAAGTCCTGATAAATTAAAATTATTAGACTTAGAATTAATTATTAATATCAGAGAAAGATTAGAGAGGCTATCACATTCATAAAACAAGAATTGGCTGTTAAGAAATAAACCAATTAGGGGTGCCTGGGTGGCTCAGTCGGTTAAGCGGCTACCTTGGACTCAGGTCATGATCCCAGGGTCCTGGGATCGAGCCCCGCATCGGGCTCCCTGCTCGGCGGGAAGCCTGCTTCTCCCTCTCCCACTCCCCCTGCTTGTGTTCCCTCTCTCACTGTGTCTCTCTCTGTCAAATAAATAAATAAAATCTTTAAAAAAAAAGAAGTAAACCAATTAAAGATTGGAACAAAAAAATTTGAATATCAGAAAACACTCTAGCTGAAGAACAAGTTTTTCTGAGTGATTTTCTCAGAACACAGTGCAAAAGGGGAACAAAAGAGGTAAAAATGTGAAAGAAAAGTTAAGAGAACAAGGACAAATGTAGAAGTATCCGCACTGATCTAATGAAAATTCCAGAGTTGCTAAAGGGAATAGAGGGGAGACTATAATAAAAGAAATGAGATGAAAATTACCCAGATGTGAAAAGGGGACACTAGCTTTCATACCTAAAAAGTCAATCCAATGCCAAGGAGGATAATTTTTAAAATATTTATCTGGATCTATTATGATGAAATATCAGAACACCGAGAATAAAGAAAAAAAGTCCTTTAAATTCCCAAACAGTAAAAACATATTGCCTTCAAAAGAACTAGAATAACATTCTTGTCAGATTCTCATCACGGCCTCTAAATACCATAAGAAAGGAAATAATATATCTTCAACTATCAAGAGTGAGAACAGAATAGACACATTCAGACATGCAAGGACTCAAAGTTTACCTTCCCAAAGCCTTTTCAGGAATTTAGAGGATGTGTTCCAGCACGTGACTGTGTAAGCCTAGAAAGAGAAAGACATAATATTAAAGAAATGGTAAATATAACCAGGAAAACAAATAGAAATAATTCAAGGATAGCAGCTACACAAATAGACTTGGAGAGAAATCAACTTCCCCAGTTGAAACAGGGGAAGGAAGATCCCAGAGGAAAAAAATTTGTGAATAAACCCAACCATCCAAATGCTGAATTAAAATAAAGAGCTCAAAAATGGCACTGCAGTGGTAAAATGACAGGTGAGGAACATTAAATATAAATTTAGAATTAACACTAAACTAGAAATTATGTTTATAGAATAGAATGCAAATTTCAAACACCTTGATGAAGTAAAAATAGGAACCCATAAAAGATGGAATGTATATTTTCTATTTGGGGAAATAGTAAATTAACTTGTTGTATACAAACTCTTTCACAATGTACAACCAGAAACGCCAGGTAAGACATTTTTCAAAATCGGTTTGAAGGTGTCAGACCCAATGCAATGAGGACTTGAGAGCCAAGATAAAACAGAGGTGAGACCCCAATGTTTATAGCAGCAATGTCCACAATAGCCAAACTCTGGAAAGAGCCAAGATGTCCATCGACAGATGAATGGATAAAGAAGATGTGGTATATATACACAATGGAATATTATGCAGCCATCAAAAGGAATGAGATCTTGCCATTTGCAACGACGTGGATGGAACTGGAGGGTATTATGCTTAGTGAAATAAGTCAATCAGAGAAAGACATGTATCATATGACCTCACTGATATGAGGAATTCTTAATCTCAGGAACAAACTGAGGGTTGCTGGAGTGGTCAGGGGTGGGAGGGATGGGGTGGCTGGGTGATAGACATTGGGGAGGGTATGTGCTCCAGTGAGCGCTGTGAATTGTGTAAGACTGTTGAATCACAGATCTGTACTTCTGAAACAAATAATGCAACATATTTTAAGAAAAAAGAAAAAGAAGAAGATAGCAGGAGAGGAAGAATGAAGGGGAGTAAGTCAGTGGGGGAGATGAACCAGGAGAGATGATGGACTCTGAAAAACAAACTGAGGTTTCTAGAGGGGAGGAGGGTAGGGGGATGTGTTAGCCTGGTGATGGGTATTAAAGAGGGCACATTCTGCATGGAGCACTGGGTGTTATGAACAAACAATGAATCATGGAACACTACACCAAAACAAATGATGTAATATATGGTGATTAACATAACAATAAAAAATTTAAAAAAAAAACAGAGGTGAGAAACATACAAAGATGAGACCAACATTCACTGCTGACTTCTTTTCCCTTTGAGGCATTTACTGATTCTAAAAAAGCAGCTGAAAGGCTGAGAAGCTTAGCAAAAGCAGTGACTCATAAACTGTGGAACTGAGCAGTGCTTCCAATAGTCTCAAAGGGATAGGGGGGAAATTAAAGAATTTAGGGTCCACTAAGGAAAAGGGACACTGATAAACACTTCATGTTTTTAACTGAAATCTCTGACAGACCATATATTAGGAATAAGAATGAATCAGAAATGAAAAAGCCCTCAAAAAGACCTACTCCCAGATTCAAATCAGTTTAATCCCTGGTTATATCAAGGAGAATTGCATCCCCTTCAGCTTCTAGCCTAAAGCTAAAAAACAAAACAAAACAAAAAAAACTATTATAAGAAAAATAACACTTTACAGTGAATCAAGTTATCTCTATAATTTTCATACACAATGTCAAACATTCCATCAAAAATTATTAGAAGGATTCTGGCCAAGATGGAGTGAGAGGATTGAATTTACCTTCCCACATGAACCAACCAGAAGATAGGGGAAAAAAAAAGGAAAAACTAGGTTACAAGACACCATCTTTAAGCAACAAATGACAGTGATGGGGAGAACTGAGAAACAAACAAGGTGACCCTAGGACTGCCCCACATTACTACCTTGAGTTTTGAACTCACAGTGCAGGAAAGAATTCAGGCATAGCGTGGCAACCTCCCCAAGTTGAAGAGACAGAGCTGAAAATCTAGGGAGATCAAAATGGCGAGAATCTGCTGGAATGAGTTCCAGAGTGGAAAAAACTGCAAAGACACAGAGAGAACTCCAACTATCGACAGAGGCCCCCCTGAGTATTCAGCAGATTGCTAATCAGCACAAGCATGTTAGCAAACTGCCCAAGGCCAGGGAAAAAACTAAATGAAAAGGGAATAGTACTCAAGCTTACACAAGGCCAACAATACTGCCTGTTCCCACTAACCAGACTGGATAACTTCAAAATTCACAGGGAATTTGGCAGAGTACTCAGAAGAATCTTGGGTCAGTCGTGGAGATAATTAACCCTAGACTAAACAATGTTCTGGTCCTGTCTGACAAATCTTAAAAGCAAGATCTGAAAGGATCAAATTGTTTCCAAGTGACTTAACTGTGTCACAGAATAAAACTCAAGAATGTTTATAGGAACACAAAATTATCCAGCACTCAACAAGGTAAAATTCACAATGTCTGGTGTCCAATTAAAAAATTACTAGGCATGCAAAGAGGCAGGAAAATACAACCTAAAATGAGGTGGGGGGAGGGAATAAATCAACCAAACCAACCTAAAATGACACAGATGTGAGAATTAGTAAATAAGAACATTAAAAGAGTTATAACAGTATTTCATACGCTCAAAAAGTTAAGACATGGAAGATATATATTTTTTTAAAACACCCAAATCAAGCTTCAAGAGATGAAAACTACAATGTCTGAGATGAAATTACACTGGATAAGATTAATAATAGCGAAAAAATTTCCAAACATGATGAAAACTATAAATTCACAGATCAAAGAAGCTCAGTGATATCCAGGCACACACACACACACACACACACACAAAACGTGAAGAAAACCATTACAAGGCACATCATAATCATATTACTCAAAACCAGGGATAAAGAGAAAATCTTAAAAGCATCAAGATAATAAAAAAACATGTTACACAGCATATTTCTCTTTGGAAAGATGCAAGCAAGAAGACAGTGAAGAAACATCTTTAGTGTATTAAAAAAATAAAAGTCCACCCAGAATTCTATGCCAAGTGAAAATCTTTCATAATGAAGGGAAATACAGACTTTTTCAAACTTACAAAAGCTGAAAGAAGTCATCACACAAAGGGGGAAAGGACAGTTTCTTTATAAACGATGTTGGGAAAACTGGATCTCAAAGAGATACCTGCATTCCTGTGTTCACTTCAGCCATTAGTCACAATAGTCAAGATAATGGAAACAACCTAAGTGCCTGTAATGAATTAATGGCTAAAGAAAATGTAGCATGCGTGCGCGCGCACACACACACACACACACACATACTAGAACATTATTCAGCCTTTAAAAAAAAAAAGTAAATCCTGCCATTTGCAACAACATGGATGAACCTGGAGGACATTATGCTAAGTGAAATAAGCCAGACACAGAAAAAAAAAATATTGCATGATCTCACTTATATGTGTAATCTAAAAAAGTTGAACTCATAAAAGCAGAGAGTAGAATGGTGGTTGTCAGGGACTAAGAGGTGGAGGGAATAGGAAGATATTGGTCAAAGGGTACAAAGTTTCAGTTATGTAGGATGAGTAAGTTCTGAAGATTTAATATAAAACATAGTGACTGGAGTTAATAATACTGTATTGAATACTTGAAATTTGCTAAAATAGTAGATCTTAAGTGTTTTCACCACACACACAAAAAAGGTTACTATGTGAGGCAATGGATATGTTAATTAGCCTGATTGTGATAATCATTTCACAATGGAGATGTAGATCAAAACATTACATTTTACACCTTAAATATGTACAATTTTTATTTGTCAGTTATACCTCAATAAGGCTGGGAGGGAACAACCAACGGATAGGATGAACAGAAAACTAGCAAAAGATGATAGACTTAAACCTAATCACGTCAATATTCACATTAAATGTAAGTGGTCTAACCACCCCATTAAAGAGGAAGAGATTGTCAATTTAGATTACCAATAAGGAAGACCTAACTATATGTTGCCTATAAGAAAGTGACCTTAAATATAAAGATACTTGGTTAAAAATAAAAGGATGAAAAAGATATACCATTCTAATACTAATAAGAAACCTGGAATGGCTATATTAATTTCAGACAAAGCCCATTTCACAGCAAAGACTATTATGAGCAATAAAGAAGAGCATTTCATAATGATAAAGGGGTGAGTTAATCAAAATGGCATAAAGGTCCTAAACATTTATGCATCTAGTAACAGAACTCCAAAATACATGAAACAAAAACTAAAAGAACTGCATGGAGAAAAAGACAAATCCACAACTGTGGTCAGAGATTTCAATTTTCCTCTCAAAAATTTATAGAAGTGGGCAGAAAATCAGGAAGGATATGGAAAATTTGAACAAAACTACCAACCACGTGGACCTAATTGACACTTACAGAACACTCCCCCAACAAAAGCAGAATACACGTTCTTTTCAAATATTTGGTAACTAAATCACACACTTCTATATAACTCAGGGTCAAAAAGGAAATTAGAAAGTAAACTGAATTAAATGAAAAAGAAAACAGCATTTCAAAATTTGTAAGATGACACTAGAGTAGTACTGAAAGAAGTACTATTTAGGACTAAATTAGAAAAGAAGAAGGACTCAAATCAATGACTTCAGCTTCCACCTTAAGAAACTAGAAAAAGAAGAAAAAATTAAACCCAAATTAATCAGAAGAAAGGTGATACAAAGATCAGAGCAGAAATCAATGAAACAAACAAACAAAAAAACCCAAGAAAATAAATGAAACCACACGCTGCCCCTTGGAGAATTTTAATAAATCTGATAAGCCTCTAACCAGACTGATTAGGGAAAAGAAAAAGAAAAGAAATCATCACAAGATATGAAAACCACAAACCAGCATCCATCATGAGCAAAGATACACAAATTCTCACCATCCCTCAAACCAGCTTCTCCTCCCCATATCTCTGCCAATATTCGTGCATCACCATTCGAGTCATCCTCAAAACCCACTTTCTACTTCTCTTTTTCTCTGCTCCCACATGCGACCAATCAGCCTGTCTTCAATTGTCTTTCCCCACTCACTGGTTTCAAGGCTGCCCCTGCTTTCCCTTCCTGTCATCCCTGCTGTAGCTCAGGTCCTTCCTATCTCACAACAGGGCTCTTGCAGTAGCCCTCAAATGGCATCCTCCTCTGGATCCAGCCCATCCATACACTGGCACAAACCGTTTCGACCTCCCAGCAACACCATTTTTGTTACCACCTTGAACTAAGTGCCTTATGTCAACAAGCACTAACCACAGTGTGTTATACATAATCAGCATTCAAACATTATTTGCTGAATGAAACGAACAGTGAGTTCCTCAGGGCAGGGATCATGTTGTGTACCAATGGATACTCATGATCCAGCACAGTGTACATGGTAGCACTCAATAAATGTTTGACTGACTGAATAAACAAAAGGATGCCACTTGTTGACTCAAACATTTTCAAGGGCTCCCCCTCCCTATTGAGTATTGATTCAAACTGCTTAGTCTGGCATTCAATACACTTTATAAAATATTTCTGTGTTCATCAGGGCTCTTTATGTTTTGAGAGATTAAAAGTCCAATTCCGAAGAATTTATGCATAAAAGAGGACATTTATTGGCTTGTGTAACTAGAAAGTCTAAATATCAAGAACAGGATCAATTGAGCCAATGGGTTCGCAGTGGGCTGTGGCATCCCAAGGTGTCTGAGGCAAGATCTCAGGGGGAAGTATGCACAAAGTTAAGTAGAAGCTGAGGAATCAGAGATGATGGGGAGCAGTGGGGGAGTAAGTGATAGGTGCTTGAGGCAAACCCTGGAGTCTGCAATCCTCGGCCATGCATGTGACCAGAGCAGCTGCATTAAAAGCAGCTTCAGCGGGTAATTCCCCTGGTGGGTGTTAAGGACTAAAGGCCAGGACCGCTCCACCTGGGGTGCGGGTGGAGGGAGGAGCTCAATAATGCCACACATTCTACCGAGTAGGAAAGACATTTTCACCTGATAATACCTCCCTTCCCACCCAAGGGAAAATTCTATCCTTCCTGTCAAAGAAGAACATCAGGGTTGCTGATGGCCCTGAATAACTTACACATTCATATGCCAAATATCAGGGCCCTGCACCAGAGGACTGCTTCCTGTGCCTGTCACTGCTATGATTTCCTAGTTGTTTCCCTTTGTCAATAACATGGGCTTTCCCCAAATTTCAGAAAAGAGTAGTGATCTAGCGTTGATGAAAACAAGTCAGATTTTTGGGAAATGTGTGTGCCCCCAGGACCCAAAGCTAGAACCTGGGGTTACAAAGCCAAGGCAATAGAAGCACCACAAGATTGACGTTAACTGTAAATACTCCAGGAGTTTCTTTATGCATATGAAGGGGTACAGTAGTTCAAAAGAAAATTCTAAACAAAAATTTGGTAAATTGAATCCAACAATATATAAAAAGGAAAGGGCGTCTACAAAAAACTCCACATCTAAAATAATACTTATTACTGAAAGACTGAATGCTTTACCCCAAAGAGCAGAAAAAGGCAAGGATTTCCAATAAGGCCAGAAAAAGAAATTTCACAGGATGGGAATGTAACAAGTAAAAACATGTCACAGATGACATGATTGTCTATGTAGAAACTCCCAATGACTCAACAACAAAAGCTCCTAGAACTAATAAGCAAATTTATAAAGGTAGCAAGTTTCAAGGGTCAAGATACAAAAGTCAATTGTATTTCTATATGGTAATAATGAACAATTACTGGGAGCAGAAATTAAAAACACAATATCACCACAATAACTCCCAAATTAAGTACTTAGGTATAAATCTAACAAAACATGTATAGGATATGGGTGCTAAAAATTACAAAATGCTAATAAAAAAAATTTTAAATAAGTGGTGAGACATGCCATGTTCTTGGATCAGAAGACTTAATAAAACTAAGATGGCGATTCTTATCACATAGATCTACAGATCTAATGCAAACTCCACTTAAAATCCAGGGGGAAGTTTTTGAAGATAGATACAAGCTTTTTCTAAAATTTATAAGGAAATACAAAGGAACCGGAATAGTTAGAACAATTTTGAAATAAAGTTGGAGGACTAAGACTACCCAATTGTAGGACTTACTATAAAGTTACAGTAATCAAGACAATGTGGTATTGGAGAGGGGTAGACACATAGATCAATGGAAGAGAAGTTGACAGTCCAGAAAGAGAACTATATTATATAAATATGGCAAATTGATTTTTGACAAAAGTACAAAATCAATTCAATGAAGAAAAGATAGTGTTTTCAACCAATGGTGTTGGAACAAATGGATATCCATATGCCAAAAAAAAATTAAAAAAGCACCTCAACTTAAACATCACACCTTGTACAAAAATTAACTCAAAATGTATCATAAATCTAAATCTAAACTGTAAAACTATACATAAAATAGGAGAAAAATCTTCTTGACCTAGGGTTAGACAGAATTCTTGGGTATGATATCAAAAGCATAATCTGTAAAAAGAAAAAAAATGAAATATTGGACTTTGTAAAAAATTTAAAACTTCTGATCTGCAAAATATGATGTTAATACAGCAAATAAAAAGATAAGCTACAGACCAGAAGAAAATACTTGAAAGTCACATGCCCAACAAAGGCCTATATCCAGAATATATAA
Source organism: Callorhinus ursinus (assembly GCF_003265705.2). Classification (NCBI taxonomy): domain Eukaryota; kingdom Metazoa; phylum Chordata; class Mammalia; order Carnivora; family Otariidae; genus Callorhinus; species Callorhinus ursinus. The sequence continues at coordinate 23,993,627 of NW_027397078.1, forward strand.
AGAAACTCAGAACTCGACAGAAAAAAAATAACAACTCCATTAAAAATGGGCAAAATGCATTAACTGACACTAAAACAAAAAGGATATATGGATAGTAGACATATTGTAAAATTCCATTTCTTTGAAATGACAAGAATAGCAAACTAAGGGAGAATGAAAGGAGATTACTGGTTGCCAGAGGCTGGGAGGAGAGCAGGGACTATGGAGTGACTGCTAATAAGTATGGGATTTCTTTTGAAGTGATGAAATACTCTAAACTTAGATCTTGGTAATGGTTGCACAACTCTTTGATGATACTGAATGTATTGACTTGTATACTTTAAATGGGTAGATCTTATAGTATGTGAATTATATCTCCATAAAGATGTTTTTTAAAAAAAAACAGTCAAACAGTGTGGTATATTTACAGAAAAAGACAAATGACAAATGGAACAAAACAGAGAAACAGGCCCACATCTGTAGGAATATTATACATATTACAGAGCTGGCTCCGCAAATCAGTGGAGAGAGTATTGGTTTTTTGATGGAATTCAAACTGTACCAGTTTGAAATTGAAAAAACCTAAATTGGATGCCTAACTCATTTATTTCCTAAAACCAACTGTGGATTAAAGACTTCAGTAAGGAAAGTCAAACTATAGAGCTTTTAGAAGATGATCTTAGAGAATATCTTCTTTATTGTAGGGAAGGGAAGCCTTTCCTAGGACACATAAAGCACTAATCATAATGAAAATACTTCAATTTTACTGCTTTATTTTTCAAAAAGATTTTATTTAAAAAATTTTTTTAAGATTTTATTTATTTATTTGACAGAGAGAGACATCAAGAGAGGGAACACAAGCAAGGGGAGTGTGAGAGGGAGAAGTAGGCTTCCCCCTGAGCAGGGAGCCCGACGCGGGGCTCGATCCCAGGACCCTGGGACCATGACCTGAGCCGAAGGCAGATGCTTAAGGACTGAGCCACCCAGGTGCCCCTGTGAACCCTCTTTTTTTTAAAAAAGATTTTATTTATTTATTTATTTTAGAGATAGAGAGAGCAAGAGAGTGCAAGCGGGGGGAAGAGCAGAGGGAGAGAGACAAGCAGACTCCTTGCTGAGTGTGGAGCCGGACACAGGGTTCAATTCCATGACCCTGAGATCATGACCTGAGCTGAAATCCAATGTCAGTCACTTAACCGACTGAGCCACCCTGATGCCCCTGTGAACCCTCCTACAACAAAGTGTATATAGTATGACTTGAAGTTTTCTTTTTAAAAATTTTTTTAACAATTTTATTTATTCATTTAACACACACACATACAATGAGCATGAGCAAGGGGAATGGAAAGCAGAGGGAGAGAGAGAAGCAGGCTCTGCACTGAGCAGGGAGCCCGATGCGGGACTCAATCCCAGGACCCTGAGACCATGACCTGAGCTGAAGGCAGATGCTTAATGACCTAAAAAGATTTTATTTTTAAGTAATCTCTACACCCAACGTGGGGCTCAAACTCAACCCCGAGATCGAGTCACATGCCCCACCGACTGAGCCAGCCAGGTGCCCCTCAAGTTTACTACTTTAAAATGAAGAACCGGGGGCGATTTTGCTGGTGGGAGTGTCAATCGGTCAGGTTTGAAACAGAGCTTGTCATTGCATGTGCAATTTGAATAAGGTGAGATAAAATAACGGGGGACAATGGCGCTATAATAGTGCTCGAATTCTTGCCAGCTCAACAAGACTTACAGCATTCTGGAAGAGAAAGATGGGGCAACTCTGACCCAGCACTACCTATATACTAAGCATTAAGTTAAGACTTTTTCACATGCTTCTTTAAAGTTGAGGCAAAAGGGGTGCCCGGAATGCTGTTATTCTTTGACAGGAAACTTCCAGCTAAAGTTCCTTCTACTAAAGAAAAGTATCTCCAGAACACTCTTACCCCATCAGGACAAGCTACACATTTATAAATATTACCATCCTCTGGCTTCTTTCTTCAAGAGACATTGGTTTCAAACATTTCAGTTTTTTGAACAATAGCAATCACACACTGGGGTGTGGGAATAAAGGGATTTTTCTCGTCGGTGCCATTTTATGATGATGAGACAAATCCAGGAGATCTTATACGTGAATTATAGGAATGCCCAAAGAAGCAAAATCCCGATCAGAGAAGTAATAAATACAAACAGAAAATTTCCTTCAGCTGAATGAATAGAGATTTGACTCATCAGGAAGAAAGGGCTCAACAAACAAATCCCAGACATGATTAGAACATACACACATACAGGATACATCCTGGTGAACTTTCTGAATTCCAAAGATAAAGAAAAAAAATATAACCTTCAGGCAACAAATGAACAGGCAACATATACAAAAACAAACAAAACCCCCCAAAAACCAAAACACCACACTAGCATCAGACTTCTCAGAACATTGACGTTGGAAAACAGTGAAACATCTATGAACTGTCAAAGAAAAGGGACTGTGACCTGAAGTTGTGACCTCCCCACAAAGATATCATTTGTCAAAGCAAAGGAGATATTTTGGGGTAGTCAAGGCCTCAGGAAGAATATACACTCACACAGCAGACATGAGGGAACAAACATGAGGTATACATCAATCAAACCACAATTTCTTCAGCACACAGATGTCAAATGGGGAAAGATAAAATGACTAAGAAACAGCAATAACAATAAATCCTGCAGGGCACACTTACATCTAAATAGATTATGATAACATGACTGAGATTTGTAATATAAGAGATAAGAAAAGATTATTGAAATAGAAAACATATCAGACAAAGCAGAATTCAAGATCCAATATGTTGAAAAGGACAGAAATGATGCCCTGTAAAAGGCACAATCATGAAGAAGTCACACATCTATGTAACAAAAATCTATATAGACACCAAATACATAAAGCAAAACTTGAAATACAAGGAAACTGCATAAAATACCCCTATGGGGGAAGATTTTCATATTTTTTCAAAAATTAAGTAGTCAAAAATTAGCAAGGACATATAGGATTTGAAAATATAATCAACAAGCTCAATTGTATTTATAAATTTATACCAGATATGGAAAAGTAAACACTATACCAATATGTCTGTGTTATATTTCCAAAAAATCCTATTGTGCCTCTCCCAAAAAGAGAACTTTAAACATTCCCCCAAAATGTAGAGGTTATACAGGCCATACTTTGAACCCAAACCAATAAAACTAGAGATCACTAGAGAAATTAATAAAAATTTCCACTATTTAGAAGTTAAACACCATTGTAAAGAAGAAATCAAAACTGACACGTAGAGCTATCTAGAAAATTATGAAAAAGAACAATTAATATGCAATGGGGCACAGCTAAAGTCATATACCAAATAAAGTGCATAGTTTTCAAGGAGTTCATTTAATAAGAAATGAAAATAAATGAAATATGAAACATTAGACATTTCAACTAGATAACAAAATAAACCAGAAGAAAATAGGAAAAGAAAACTAATAATAATGCAAGAGGAAAATAAATAGAAAACCAAAACATATAAAGAATAAACAAAATTAAGAGCCATTTCTTTGATAATATCTATAAATAACTAAACCTCTGAAAGCCTGCTTAAAGAAAAACAGATGGACGCCTGGGTGGCTCAGTCAGTTAAGCATCTGCCTTTGGCTCAGGTCATGATCCCAGGGTCCTGGGATCCAGTCCCGCATCGGGCTCCCTGCTCAGTGGGGAGTCTGCTTCTCCCTCTGCCTGGCACTCTGCCTGCCACTACTCCCTGCTTACGCTCTCTCTCTCTCTGACAAATAAACAAAATCTTAAAAAAAAGAAAAACAGAGAAGGGTCGCCTGGCTGGCTCAGTCAATGGAGCTTGTGACTCTTGATCTCGAGGTTGTGGGTTCAAGCCCCAAGTTGGGTGTAAAGATTACTTAAAAATAAAATCTTTTAAAAAATAGAGAAAACAAAATATACAACATTCAGGATGCAAAAGGAGATAAAACCTTTAGTGCAATAGAATAAAATAATCATAAGAATACTGTGTACATTGGGCGCCTGGGTGGCTCAGTCGGTTAAGCATCTGCCTTTGGCTCAGGTCATGATCCCAGGGTCCTGGGATTGAGCCCCACGTTGGGTTCCCTGCTCAGCAGGGAGCCTACTTCTCCCTTTACCCCTCCCCACTGCTCTCTATCAAATAAATAAATAAAATCTTTAAAAAAAAAGAATACTGTGTATAACTTTAGGGCAATAAATTGAAAATCTAGAAGACTAGCTTTTTATTTAATTTTATTATGTCATGTTAGTCACCATACATCATTAGTTTTTGATGTAGTGTTCCATGATTCATTGTTTGCGTATAACACCCAGTGCTCCATGCAGTACATGCCCTCCTTAATACCCATCACCAGGCTAACCCATGTCCCCAACCCCCTCCCCTCTAAAACCTTCACAGTTTGTTTCTCAGAGTCCATAGTCTCTCATGGTTCGTCTCCCCCTCCGATTCCACCCCCTTCATTTTTCCCTTCCTACTATCTTTTTTTTTTGTTCTTAACATATAATGTATTATTTGTTTCAGAAGTACAGGTCTGTGATTCATCAGTCTTAGACAATTCACAGCGCTCACCATGACTAGCTCTCAATCTTAGCTACACATTATAATCACCTGACAAGCTTGCAAAATTACTGATGCCTGAGCCCCATTCCCAGAGGTTCTAATTTAATTGGTCTGGGCATGAGGAAGACAAAGCCTGGGCCACATGATTCTCATGTTCAACCAAAATCTAGAACCATTAAATCCTTACAATGGGCTTGAGCCATGCGGCCCATGAACCAGCAGCATCAGCATCTCCAGGGAGCTTGTAAGAAATGCAGAATCTCCAGCCCCAGACCTACACAACCAGGATGAGCATTTTCATGGCGTCCCCCAGGTGATGTGTGTGCACATTAACATATGAGATGTACTGATCAAGAAAATGGACAATTTCTAAGGGAAATGTAGACACGAAAATTTATTTAAGAAGAAAACCTGATGGATTAATTAATTAATGTAGAAGAGATCGGAAAGTAAAGACTTACCATTTATAAAGAGGCATCAGACCCAGGGCACCTGGGTGGCTCAGTCGGTTGAGCGTCCAACTCTTGATTTCGGCTCAGGTCCTGATCCCAGCATTGTGAGGTTGAGAGCCCTGTGTCAGGCTCCATGCTCAGTGGGGAGTCTACTTGAGATTCTCTCTCCCTCTCCCTCCCCCTCTGCCCCTCCGCCTGCTCACTTTCTCTCTCTCTCTCAAATAAAATCTTTTTTTTAAAATGATGAACATTAAAAAAAAAAAAGAGGCATCAGACCCAAAGGCTTTCACAATTGAGTTCTACCTAATCCTTAAAAATCAGATAATGCCTCCGTTTTTAAACCATTCCTGACCATAGAAAAGTTTCCAAGTTTATCTTATGCAGCTAGTGTTACATTAACATTCAAACCTGATGACAATAGTACAAAAGAAGAAAATACCACAATTATGAACACAGATACAAAAATTCTAAATAAAATACTAGCCAATTTAATCAACAGTATAAAGAACAATAAAAATTGCCTAAGCAGGGTACTTTTACCCTAGAAATTTGAGTACAGCTTAATTTTAAAAAATCTCTTAATGTATTTCAGTATACTTCATGACATTGACAAATAAAAAGAGAAAAATCAAGTGATTGTATCAATAGTTGGCTAAAAGGTATGTGATACTAGCCTTTCCTAATAAAATCTCTAAGTCAAATAATAATGGAAAGAAACTATCTAACCGTGGTAAATGCTACTTTCCAAAACAAACATTATACTAAGTGGTTAAATATGGAAGTATGGCCATCCAAAGAAGTAACACAGAAATGCCTGTTGTAATCTATATTCTTCAGCATTGTTTTAGAAGTTCTAGCTAAGATAAGATGCAAAAAGGAAGTAATTGACATCTTTTTGTGGCGACTACACACACAGAAATTCAAGAGATGACTAAAGCACAATTCGAATTGGGAAGATAATGTGGTAAATTAGCTGGGTACATAAAAATATATATAAAAACCAATAGCTTTTCTCTTTACTGTTCCTATGGAAGAATAAATGTCGAGAAAACAGTGAAAAAGAAAAGGACTTGCCTTTTGATATTAAAGTTCAGCACAGCGTACTGTGAGGAAAACAATATGGCTTTGGCACAAGAATAGCAAATAGATCACTAAAACAGAAAGCACTTCATAAACGAATCCAAGGTTAAGTTATGAACTTAGCACATAAAGTATACTTTCAGTTCATCCGGGTCAAGGATGACTTACTATAATAACTGGCTATCTATCCAAGAAAAAAGGGAAACTAGGCCCTTTAGCCAAATAACATATACCAAAATAACTTGAACTGTATACAAATCCAAACAAAATGAAAACATCACAAGAAAATCTACGTGTGTACTTGTAGAGCCTTGGGGTAGAAAAGGCCTTTGTAAGTAGGACAAGAAACCCTAGGAATCACAAAGGGGGAAAATAAACATATCTGATTACACAAATATTACAGATTTTTATGTATCTAAAGATAACATAAACAATAACAAGATAAACCATAGACTGAAAAACTGTGCAGCAAGTGTATTAAAAAGCTACTAGGCCAGATGGCCAAAGGACTAAATAGGAAATGGGGCACAGCATTTGAACAGGTGATTCATAAAAGCAAACTCAAAGGGGTATTAGCTGTGTGAAAGTATTACTTAATCCCATCAGCAGGCAGGTCAAGGCAGACTGGAACAATGATGGCATACAGACAGAAATATATATAATTTTATCTGTGATAAGGGCCCAAACAGCCACTGTTTATAAGACTGAGGGGAGTGGCTACCACTCTGAAAACCTCAACATCCAACAAATATTTCTTTATTTTTTTAAAGATTTTATTTATTCATTTGAGACACAGAGATACAGAGAGAGAGAGAGAGAGAGAGAGAGAGAAAGCATGAGCAGGGAGAGAGGCAGAGGGAGAGGGAGAAGCAGGCTCCTTGCTGAGCCAGGAGCCTGATGTGGGGCTTGATCCCAGCACCCTGAGATCATGACCTGAGCCGAAGGCAGACGCTTAACAATCTGAGCCACCCAGGCGCCCCCCAACAAATATTTCTTTAGTATCCGATACACACCATATGTTCTAGGTGAACTGCAATGAACAAAACAGACAAAAATCCCTGCGCTCCTGGAATTTACATTCTAACAAAAAATACTTTGCTAATATCGAGTGACATTTAAAAAAATAACACATATCCTCTCACTTAGCAATCACATCGTAGGGGAATCCATCCTACAGAAATCAAAGCACAAGTATGTAAGGATTATAGGCACAAGGACAATTATTTCAGCAGTCTTGTAGTGGCAGAAAACTGGAAACAACCTAAATGTCCATTAAAAGGGGAATGGTTGACCATATTACGGTGGGGTCATTCTCTGGAAAGTTATTCGGCTATTAGAGAGAATAAAACAGAGCTCGGTCTCCTGTCCCAGAGAGATGGACATGATATATTAAATGACTTGCAAAGATACCTAATCAGACTTTGGTCAAAAAATGTGAAATCTCTGCCTCCCCTGTTTTCCCAGCTTCCTCATACTCTCTTTCCATTATCTATCTTTATACAGGTTTGTATGAGTACAGAGGGAAGCAGGGAGGTGAGCTCAAGCTTGTCTTTGTACTTACTTTGTATTGTACAACACTTGTTACAATAACATGGATTTTGCAACTAAAAAATCTAATAAAATTAAAACTCAGCAAAGATTTTCTTTAAAAAGACAGTATGTTCATCTAGATATGTCTCCTGAGGAAAGGGAAACAAAGCAAAAATGAACTCTTGGGACTTCATCAAAATAAAAAGCTTCTGCACAGCGAAGGAAACAGTCTACAAAGCTAAAAGGTAGCCTACGGAATGGGAGAAGATATTTGCAAATCACATATCTGATAAAGGGGTAGTATCCAAAATCTATAAAGACTTATCAAACTCACACGAAAAACAAATAATCCAATTAAAAAATGGGCAGAAGACATGAACATTTTTCCAAAGAAGACATCCTGATGGCCAACAGACACATAAGAAGATGCTCACTATCAATTATCATCAGGGAAATATAAATCAATACTACAATGAGCTATCACCTCACACCTGTCAGAATGGCTAAAATCCACAACACAAGAAACCAAAGGTGTTGGTGAGGATGTAGAGGAAGGGGAACCCTCTGGCACTGTTGGTGGGAATGCAAACTGGTACAGCCACTCTGGAAGAGTATGGGAGATTCCTCAGAAAGTTAGAAATAGAACTACCCTACTATCCAGCAATTGCACCACTAGGTATTTACTCAAAGAACACAAAAACACTAATTCAAAGGGATACATGCACTCCTATGTTTATAGCAGCATTTTTTACAATAGCCAAGGTATGGAAGTAACCCAAGTGTCCATCAATTGATGGATGGATGAAGATGTGGTGTGTGTGTGTGTATATAAAATGGAATATTATTCAGCCATAAAAGGATGAAATCTTGCCATTTGCAATGACAGGGATGGAGCTAGAGAGTATTACGCTGAGTGAAAGAAGCCAGTCAGAGAAAGACAAATACCATATCATTTCACCCATATGTGGAATTTAAGAAACAAGCAAATGAGCAAAGGGGGAAAAAGAGAGACAAACCAAGAAATACAGTGTTAACTCTAGAGAGCACACTGCTGGCTATCAGAGGGGAGGTGGGTGGGGGATGGGGGAAACAGGTGATGGGGATTAAGGACGGCACCTTGTCGTGTGATGAGCACGGGGTGAGGTATGGAAGTGTGGAATTACTGTATTGCACACCTGAAACTAGTATTACACTGTATGTTAACTAACTGGAATTTAAAAACTTTTTAAAAAAGAAGAAAAGATAGTATGTTCTAGGTAATGGGATTGAAAAAAGAAAGCATTTTACTTTCTTCTCAGTACCATTCTTAATTTTCCATATTCTCTCCAAACCGAATGTGCATTAAAAAAGTCTTCAAGACAACCAATAGATATGGAAACAGTTGATGCTTGAAATGAAAATTCCTGAACATAGAATCAATTCTATGGTAACAAGACAGATAAAAGATTTACATGTACGGACTAAGACCGGAAGATGAACAAAGATGAACTCCTTGAATAAAGCAAGTAGCATTGTGGGTGATCATTTTTCTATATTTTGTTACAAAAATATGTAATAAAAAAGACTTGCAAAGTTATCAGCTTTAAATATAAATAAATTTGCCCTTGAAAAGTTATTTTTCTGAAAAAAACTAAAGCATACTGTACTAGAAGAAACAGGGAAAAAAACTTTTTTTTTTTTTTTTTTTTTAAGATTTTGGAGGGGAGGGGGGGGGGGGAGGGGGGAGGCGCAGAGGGAGAGGGAGAGTCTTAAGCAGACTCTGCACTTAACACAAAGCCTGACGCGGGGCTCGATATCATGACCTGGAGATCACGACCTGAGCCGAAACCAAAAGTCAGACGCTTTAACCGACTGCACCACCCTGGCACCCCAAGAACTAAACACTTAAAAGTCTGTCACAACAACCACCTCAAGAGGGGACAAACAGAAGTTATTTAGGGGAAAACAGCAAATATTTAAGGGTAAAGGTAAAAACCTCACATTTTGCTAGTGAGCTAATGTCAGGCGGCTGCCTGGAATTGGACTAAGCCTTATTATTTTACGAAGATGGCAGGAGGGAAGTCTTCTCTGCCTTCCCTGAGTTCCCAGCCTGGGAGGCCTGGCGAGGATACTGCAGCCATTCTCTCCCACTTGCTCCATTTCTCTGGTGGGAGACCACGCGGTCTCAATAGCTCGGGGTGACTTTGAGTGACTGGCTGCATGAGTCAAGGCCTCGACTGGGGGGCAAGAGATTTGGCCTCTGGGCTTCCCAATTCAACTTTACTAGAAGTCTCACATTCAACTGGTGGTTTGTGTCTATTTCCCATGTGGTTAGAACCCAAAGAGGAGAATGGGTGTAATTAGAACCTCCAAAACCCCAACAGATGGCTCTGCAATACCTCTCCTTATCTCAAAGCAGCTCAGGCAAAAAGAAATGGCTTCTGAATTTAAAACCAAACACAGCCATTAAGGAAAAGCAGAAACTTGCCTCTCTTGGAAGGCAAAATAACATATTCTGTTTTCATCAATGCATTTGGAATATTTCTGTGGTAATTCACATCATGAAAGAGGAAATGCCATCTTAATTTCCCTAGCAGGTTTTCTGTAGCAAAGTTATCATAGTGGCTTTACCGTAGCAGCAGATCATAACGCCAAATCCTTTGTGTTCACCAACACCAGCAATAGAAGTAACACGAGCCCAAAGTAACAGGAAAAACCAAGTAAAAGAAAGTAATTCTTGACGTTGACCTCAAACTTGGCAAACTAAGAATTTCCCTCAGAAGTCACAAAAATGATTTTAAAGTCAGAGTTAGGTGCAGATGCTAGTGATATTTTCATTGATGCTAGAAATGCTGAACGGAAGGGGTCACATCACTTCCAGTTTATACTTTGTTGGGGATTTAAACCTCTTCATTTCCATGTGTGTGTTTATGTGTGTTTGTATGTGTATGCCTTTTCTATAGCCAACACTCCACTAGGATAACTTAAAATAGGAATTTATTTACAATAGCAAAGATGTCCAAAATAACGGAAACAATATATAACAAATCCAAGAATTATTTTATGAAAAAGGCAAACAATATATACACGAAAGATAAAACAAAATCCAAAAGGGCAAACTTAATTTTGACTTGATCTAAACAGCTGCAGAATGTGGCAAAATGGTTTTTCAGATATGAATTAGTAAGTAATGATGGGCCAATTAAACACTCTTTCCAGCTTCTCTCTTTTACTTGCTGAATCTTCCTCTGAATTCTATTAACCCTTGAGGAGTCTCACTTCGGGGAGGCCATACAAGATTTATGAAATACATGTGTACTAAAAAGGATACACTGTCTGGAGGGCTCACACTTTGGAAAAAGGTAAACCAAAGGTGTCAACTAAGTCCCATTTCACACTCACTGCTTATTGCTGGGGTGGTGTGAGAGAGAGAGAGATTTTCTTGTCTACTACACAAAATGTTGCACCAGTGATCTTTTCGGTTCCTCAGGTGCTCTGAAAGGGTTTCCCAAACTTGAGCATGCATCAGAATCACCTGGAGGACAGGTCAAGACACAGATCACCGGGTCTCGTGCTGTTTCCCGATTCGGTGGGTGTGACGTGCACCCACGAGATTTGATCTTTAACAAAGTTCCAGGTGGTTATGATGCTGCCACTGTTGCCAGACCACACTTTGAAAACCACTGCTCTAAAATATCACCCCTTTTAGATTTTGACCGGTCCCGCTTTTCCTTTATGAATCCTAGAACTGGTGGGCAACAAAATTGTTAATGCGGAGATTCCCAGAGAACAGAGCAGTACATTACCTGACTGCCTGGTCTCTGACCGGTAAGATGCTGTCTACCAGGCATTCTGGTACGACGAAGTGTTTCACACGCTACGGTTTTGTGCGGTTCGTGGCTCTGGACAGTGACACTCACCGTGTTCTCTTGACCACTGACCCCAAATTTTGACCCCTATTTACTGTTTCAACTATTAGGCAAACACTTGTTCCGACGCAGTTGAAGAGCTTGAAGGATCTCATCTTTAAAACTCAAAGATGGCTCAAATCAATCTGTTACTCTCTTTTGACTCCTGGTCACTTTCACCTAACTTCTGATTTTTCTAACGGTGGCCACTCTCCAGCATGTTAGCGACTACGAATGAAAGCCTGGCACAAAGGTGTCACTCTAGGGCAGGGCTTCTGCTGTGGAGGCGGGGACAACACCCAGTAATTAAGTGTGCTGTGCAGGGATACTGAAATGACCTTTAAGTGCTCTCATAAACCATTTATGCAGGGCAAATTCGTCTCAGGGGAACTGGAGAGGCTAATGAAACAAATCCCTTGTGAAGATAAAAGGAAAAAAAACGAACTTCAAGGACATGCTCATCAAAGGACTCACCAATCATCTCTTAAGTTCCCTGATATATTACTAGCAAGTTCGAGGGGCTGAACTATGAGGAGTATTTGCATCAAGTCACAAAATTCAAAGCAATCAAGCATTTTGCAATCCACTGCTGCATAAAAGGAATTAAGAAATGGGGAAATGAAAATAATCCACTGCTTTTGATGTTTATTAGGTTTACAAAAACTGTACATTTTTTTCCTTAAGAAAAAGCATTAACTTAGTACTGGTATCAAATAGACTAAACATCCATTAACAGGAAAATATTCTGATTTTTATTTTTGCACGTTATTCTCAAGTACACAATTACAATAATGTCACACATCCCTATATGATTTTCTTTTTATGTATTTTACTTTTTTTTTTTACAAAGTGTACAGAGGGAGGGACATACAATATTTAATAGGATATTTCTACAGAACAATAACTTATATTATGTCCTTGTAAAAATCTGTACCTCTTTAAAACATTTAACTGAAACATCCATTTTTTTTAGCTTTGCTAATCAAAATTGTTTTAAGAATTAAAACTAGGTTGTAACTAATGTCAGTACATAACAGTGACTACAATTTCATTTTCTCTTTATACAGACAAATACATTTTATCATATTCACTTGACCAAACCCTTAAATACCTTTTAAAGGTTTCAATATTGTGCTTTAAAAAGAAAATAACTGTGTATGATTCCAGACTATGTAAGAGAAATATAAAGTGTGTAGAGTGTTGTGTTCTTTATCTTTCAGTTTATTTAAAAAAATATAGTTAAATGACCAATTATTTATATTTTCTGTACTAATTTTACAGCATGTTTTAAGGTTAATAAATTTCCACTTTCATTTAAGTGTCTTCTTTTACATGATTTCTGGGGAAAAAAATGAAGGAGATTTTTAAAGGTTCTCACAAAAAAACAGACAGAGCTTTCAAGGATAGTACTGCGGGGCAATGAATCACACAATTGTAAGTTACTTTAAAAAAAAAGCATGTATGTGAGCCAAGAGGGCACAGGAGCTCCCACTGGGATAGGCCCATGCCTTGGCTTTAACTGGCATTCAGGTTGGAGTTCATACCAGCCTAAAGCACTTGATTTACAACTGGACGAAATCAATCTAGCATTTCAGAGGCTTGCCAACCACCAAATATTTAGATTTCTAACCCTATAAATATAATTCTTGAATACAAATATCAATGGCAAAGGGAAAGATGAAAGGTCAAAACCTAACAGCACAAAGGGGATGGAGCACCATAATGAAGTGGCAAGGCAGCTATCCAGTGGGAAGAAAATTCCTAAATCTCCTACGACGTGCCAGATACTCATATGCTGACAGCCAATTTAAAGGACCCCAAAAACTGTTTTCCATTTTCCAAGATCCCTCTTAACATAATCAAATTCTAATTAACCGAGTTCATTTTATGCATTTCTGACTCTGATTCAGAACTGTTTGTTTAAAAAATGTCGGCTCTCAAAGACAGACAAAACTGTGAAAGACTTGGTGATGTTCCAAATAAGGCCTCAGATTTTCCTCATGCACTTAAACACACCTTTATCTTCTAACCAAAGCCAAGCTGAGCGTTCAGTTTTTTAATGTTTGCTAACTGTAACTAAGAAATAAAAGAGCAGGCTGGACCCGCCCAGTGTAAGTCATAATTAGCACCCAATCTCTGGGACATGGAGCTGTGGTTTCCTTAAGCCCCCTCACTGGGTGACGCAGAGTTCCCTCATGGGCTTCTCAGAGAGAACTGAGGGAGTTATGTCCGGATACTCATTAGCTTTTCAGAAAAATATAAAGGCATGGAGCTGAAGTTGTATGAAAACATTCTATCTAGAAACATCTTAACGTCTATTTTTTCAATTACCAAAGATATTTAAAAGAAAATACCTTTACTCTTTAAAAATACTAGTGTCCTTATTTTCCTTCTAATTCTTCACCTGAGTAGTCTCTCTGAAGAGCATGATTTACAAAATGCTCTCTCATGCATCCCTGCATCTTTCATGTTATTGTAAATTTAATACTTTTCATTATAGATCTTAACTACTACTGGGGTTGTGTGTATAAATATGTAAAATAAGCAATACACACAGATACATGTTCTCTATATATGTGCATATATATAATTCAGGGTACATTTACATATATAAAGTCGCAAAAGATCCTACGAGCCACGAATTACCTCTAGGAGATTCCAAAATGCAGTCCTCAATAATCGCATTTGTAGCACACAACCATTCCAAGACAAAGCAGCACAGACGGAATAATCAAAATACAACAGCATCAAGCAAAATTTGTCAAGGAAGTTTTCTAAAAGTTTGCTATGCTGACAAAAGATGTAAATACGCCAAAGAAAGCCCACAAAGAAGTATAGTTTGTCTGCTGAACAAAACGAAAAGTAAACACGAACCCAGCCACTGTTCTTTCCTCAGCGATGCCAGGGACGCAAAAGCTCAAATGGAAACCTTCATTGTCATGTGGTCTGAAAATAGTAAGCAAGACAAGTAAATGACTTCCATGTTAGGATAATTAGACCTGACTGTAAAATCTCCCATTTATGTTAGTAGATGTCTCTGACAATTTTATTGTGAGAATTTTATGGGAAAAAAAAAATGAGTCAACATGAATCTTTTCAGAGTTATCAATCTAAAGTTACCTTAACTTTAAGTTAAATGGTCTTAGAAGAGTACCATCAAGGTAAGCAAGGTAAATATTTAAATAAATATAAAACTTCTAAGATAGAAAAATTCAGTATAGAATCAGGGATTACTTTATTAAAAGCAACTTACTTGTTGCTGCTTTCCCCCATTTATTAAACAAACTGAATAGAATTCAGAACACACTATTAAACAAAATGTAAAAAAAAAACCCAACTCAACTAGAAGCAATAATTCTATTTGTACACAGCATAAATCAATATACAGTATTGTTATGTGAACGAGATGGATTGGCTTTAAAATGAAATTTCCGCTTCAAGGCCAACATCTCCACAAATGTCTGTAGCAGTATCGTCAGGGCAGGCCCACTTCTTTATGGTGTCGCATTATGTGCTGGTTCTTTTCGGAAGGTCTCCGGAAGCCTTTCTTGCAGTACTCGCACCGGTGAGGGTAGTCTTTCGTATGAATGGAGATAACGTGCCGTTTAAAGCCGGACGCATCTGTAGTGCTATACTCACAGTACTCACACTGATACACCTTCCTGCCACTGTGGGTCTTCATATGCTTTTTAAGCTCATTCTGTTGCCTAAATCCCTTTCTACATCTCTTACACCTAAACGGAAGATCTTTTGTGTGAACGGAGAGGATATGGCGACTCAGAACAAATGGATCTGCGATCTTAAAGTCACAATGTCGACACTGGTGCATTTTTTTACCCTTGTGGGCAGCCACGTGTTTCTTGAGTTCGGAAGGCCTGTGAAAGCCCTTCTCACACATGTCACACTTATGAGGGTAGTCCTTCGTGTGAACCGAAATTATGTGTCGTTTCAAATCGCTTGAGTTCGAGCTCTTGTGGTCGCAGTGCAAACACTGGTGTGTTTTGCTTTCTTGGTGGATAAGAGCATGTTGCTGCACCTCTTTGGTATCTGAGAAAGTCAGAAGACAGATGTCACACTTGAATGGCATCTCTTTACTATGCTTAGTTTTTACATGTGTTTTCAAGTTAGAAGAGTCTGCAGACCTATATTCGCAGTACTGGCACTGGTACGGCTTCTCCCCGGTATGGATGCGCATGTGCTTTTTGAGCTCTGACGGGTGACGAAAACCTTTCCCACACTCCACACAAATGTGAGGAAAGTTCTTGCTGTGGACCGCCAAAAGGTGGCGATTCAATAACCCTTGTTCAGCTGTCTCGTATTCACAGAATTTACACTTGTGCATTTTGTTGGCTCCTTTTTCCTTATGCACCATTTTGTGAGTAAACAAAGCCCCAGCATGAGAGAAATGCTTCCCACACTCGTCGCATTCGATGGCCTTCTCTGCCTTGCTGGTCAGCTTGTGGCTCTCCAGGTGGTTGTGTAAACTTATCTTCTTGTTGGTAGTGTAATCACAATCTGTACAGCGGTACTTCTTCTTGGTAAGGTGTTCAGGATGGTTTTTCATGTGCCTTTTCAAAAAACCTCTCGACTTAAATTTTTTCCCACAAATCATGCAAGGATAGACAGTCAAGGGATGTCCATCAGGGCCAATAATTATTGCTAGGAAAGGAAAAGAAAGGAGCATGAGTGATCAAACCAAGTTCCATTTTGGTTTCTGCAAGCATTTGAAGTGTGTGTTCTGAACATTATTAGGCAAGTATTCCCACGTTAAGCTATTTGCTACGTGACATTCCTTTTACCACTTTTCAGTATAAGAGATAGAGCAACCCTGTCATAAAAAGAACCCTGGTCTGAAAACTTCATTCAGTTTAAAAAATCAATCAATATGTAACTTCCACCAACTAGTGATCAAAGGTCTATCAGTTTAGAAATCGGTAGAAAATTCTTCATAAAAACAAAGTTTTGTAATCACAATTCCTGCTTTGGTTATTCTGAAAAACCTAATTTTGTGTCACTTTACAGTAAAGCTTAAATCCACCTACAAAAATTTTAATATGCAAATCACCATCCACGAATAGACAGGGACAGGGTCACGTAAACTGAAGTACTTGTCCTGCTGCTCTGGAAATTATGCCTGCCTTAAGGTAACATAATCTGATTCTTTGCATTAATTTAGTTTTTAAAACAGTTAATGCTTGTAATGTGTCTGAGGGATTTCTTTTCATTTCCACCTAAAAACCACCTGAGTTTTGAAATTTTTTTCCCCATCCACGTTTGATCCATTCCCTGTTTCTTTTTATCCCAGGAAATCATTCATGAATATCACTGAATTCTTAAAATTATATTTTCAAATTCCATACACAAAAGCTTACATGTGGTCTAGCAGCTAAAATGCCATCACAACACCTCCGTGGATACATACTAGAGTTCCATCTGAGAGCTTGCCAAGCACGCTGCGCTGTGGGACTCATGTGCCCTCACCTGTTTGGTACTGCCTGGAATCAGGTCTTCTCCTTTTCTTTGGTTTTTGTTTAGCCAGTCTGCCGAGCCCAGCAGACTCATCTATGTGCAAGAGGGCACTTGCAGTGCCATTCCGGGTTTCAATTCCATCAGAATTATTACCTAACAATGCGCATTAAAAAACAAAATTATACAGTATTATAAATTATAAAAAATTAGGGATTCTTTATTAACTATAACAACGAAAAGTAAGCCATGATACTCATGAATGACAGAAAGTCCCCATTCTAGGTAATGGGTTTTAGGACCACATTTATTATAGTGAGACGGTAGGAAATGCCTCGCTTCCAAATCTAAAAAACACATGTCAGCATTTTGCCCCTTGAACTCCCATGCTGTCTCCCCAAATTGTAAAGTCATGGGCCAGATACAATCAAGATGAAAAGTTTCAGCTTGAAAGCCTGCATACTTCTTGCGGTACTTCCTTCTACATAATAAACACATGAAGGAAATTCCTGTTATAAATAAAGACAAAAGGTAGACTTTATCATCTTCCTCTCTTCTTGTTCAAATCAAGTAACCCTTACAGGGTAGTGGTGTTTCCTATTTCGGAAACCTAAGGCCACAGACACCGTTTCCAGTCATGAATTCACGTGCGCGAGCCAACTCCGTTCGAAGAGCCGCCACGTGACTTACCGTAAGCTGCTGCCCATGCGATTGGCATGAAGGTTTTGATTTCATTGTCGTCGATCTGCTGATCGTGCGCCGCGGCGGCAGCCGCCGCCGCCGCCGCATCCTCCTCCCCTACGATCACCTCCATATAAACTTCATCAGCAATTTCCGCGACATCTAAGTAGGAAATTATATCAAATTTTGTGACCAGGTTTACAGAGATCACAGGAAAGACGTTTTTATTTGAATTCAGTTAGCAGACAAGTAGAAGGAAGGTTCAAGTGTTACACACCTATAACACAGCTTTCACAGAGTCCTAAGCAGGCAACGAATATTTGTTGAATGAATCATTCATTTCTTGGCTTTCATCTCAACTTGTTTTTAAAGCAACATTCTATGCATCCATAACAGGTTACCGAGACTGCCCTTGGAACATGGCAGCATAATAATCTCTACAATAATGCTACTTGTTTTCCTTCAAATACTGACCATAGTTAAAAAGAGAGCTACAGAAACACAAAACTTTCTCCCACAAAAAGGCCACCTACTTACTTAAATCTTCATCTTCTTGCTGAGAGTCGTTGACAGTCATATAAACCATCTTTTCCCTTGGCACACGAATACTGCTATTCTGATCAAGTAATTCAACTCCATGGTCATTCTCAGGCTCACTCTCCACAATGTCTACGGTGCCACCTATCAGGGAAGATGACAGCTCCGAGAATTTATCTGAAAACTTCATTTCCACCCATCTGACTTAACACATGTCATATATTTTTCTACTGCTACATGGAAATCCTTGTTTAAAAGTTATCTTCAGAAAAGATTTCAAAGGTCCGCAATCTAAACCACCCAAAAGAAATCAGGTTGAAGTGTCTCATCAGGATGCATGCTATGCCGAAGCTTTCCTCTTACCTAAGTCATCCTCTCCAGGGTCAGCTTTAAAAATGTACACCTTGATGACTTCAGGGCAAGTGCCATCCACCTTACAAGGATCGATTTCCGACTCTGCATCCATGGTCATTCCAGAGGAACCATCGTGTTCTATTTTGCCAGCATCATCCACTGAAAAGGCAGGAAATACATTACAAATAACACTAGCAGATACTTAAATAAAATGTTACTGTTTTGCAAAGTCCTTTGTACAAATATCATCCCTAACAGGATTCGAACAAAATAGGATGATTTTACCTAGACCCGTGGACACGCAGAGCATGGTGGGAAATGTGGCTGACTGCTAGGCCAAAGCAGGGGTCATGGAGGGCCTTGTGCAACCAGGCAGAGGGGTTCAGACTTGAAAATGGTAGGTCAGAGGTTTCTCAATCTGGTCAGGTGTCAATAGCTCTTAGGGAACTAAAGAACACAGGCCCCAGCCCAGCGGCACTACAGAATTAGAATCTGTAGGGGTGAAGCCAGATATGTGGAGCGATTTAGAGATTCCAGAGCAGTGAGAATGGCAGATCACTGTGTTCGCTAACACCAGGCCTAAGAGTCAAAACTGAACATGACAAAGGAGCCAGGGATAACTATGGGGTTTCTGATTTAGGTGACCGAGTGACTGGGGGAAGAAATATTAATCAGAGAAATGAGGAAAAGGCTCTCTCTTCCTGCATGGTCAATTAATTTAAGGTCTGAGAGGTAACATCCCTAAAAGCTCTCAGACCGGTGCCTGTCCCCATTCTTTTATATTCACAGCACCCTTTGCTTGTTTCTCTCCGAGTATACAATTCATTGTATTGTCACTATCAGGGACTTTCCCCCATCTTTCCCACTGATAGAGCAGAACCCGTCATTTTATTAGTCTTTTAAGACAAGAGTCTGGTGATGGTAGATGCTCAGAATATTGATGAGCCAATGACTCAATGAATGAGATGTAAGGACAGGTGCTGGATATTTGAGTCTAAAAGCTGAAGGCTGACACACAGATTTGGGAGCCAACAGCTCTGTGCTAACTAGCCCTGAGATCACACAGTGAGGACCTGCAGTGTGAGGTAAGAGTGTGCTATGGATATCTTGGGGAACATCACAGTTTAAGGGAGGGACAAGAAGAGTTCACAAAGGAACCCAAGAAGGGAAAGCTGGAGAGGCTGGTGGAGGATCGTGAAGGAAGCGAGGGAGTTATAAACTCTAAGAAGCCTGGTAAGGTCCACAGCAATAATTCAGCACACACCCTAGTCACGGGGGAATGTGTGTACGGACTATAATAACCTGGAAGTCACTGACGCTCCTGGTGAAAAGCAGTGTAGTAAAGGCTATATGGGGTCAGATTAAAGTGGGTTGAGGATTCAATGGAAGGTGTGCGTTTCTTCAAGAAGTCTAATTTTAAAATGGAGAACAAAGGGTCAGTAACTAGAATGGGATACAGGTCAAAGACTTTTCTGTTTAACTGATAAGAACACTCAAGCATATTCAGTCTGTGGGAGCAAATACAACAGACGGGAAGAAGCTGAAGCCAGAGGACACGGGAAAACTTCTGGATCAAGATCTCAGAGGAAAAGGGGAAGATGAAATTTAGAGGCAAAGATGAAGAAATTCTCCTTAGACAGAGGGAGCAATATGCAATCCTTCTGAGACTTGAAGTGGTAAACATGGATGCAAACAGAGCTACATTGTATTAAGGAGGAAGGCTGTAATGCTGGGAGCTGGAGAAGTTCGTGGCTGGTGGCTTCAACCGTGGGTATGAAACCAGAGGCAAGGGCTTTGGTTACCAGGGAGAAAATGGCAAACTGGGTGAAGAGCTTAAGAAGCTGGAGAAAATGAGCTGATCCAGGACAAGCTTCATGAGGGTCCAAAGAGACCAGGTGGTTAAACTCTTTGCGGTCTGAGAAAACAGAGAGGTTCCCTGAACTCCGCACATAACTACCTAAATTCAAGGATCTTGACTATGCTTTTTATAAAAATGATTTGTAAGGGGAAAGAATTGGCATTAGGTCCTTATTTCTGGCCTGATGTGTACTTAACCCTTTTCAAAGCTAATATTTTTATGACATACAAAGCTGACTGAGCCAAGGCTATTTTCTTAAAAATAGCTCTGCAATTTCCAAGTGAGGTAGCGATAACAAGAATGAAGAGCCCCCCAAACTAGCTGGAGAGACCTGACTAAACCTGCTACGTCTTCAGAACACTCATCTCTGAGCAGTTAGATCTTGTTGATGAAGCTTGCCCTTTTTTGGCAATGTTTGGCAAAACTGATTCTAACAGGTACTGGAAAATCAAATGTCCTCATGTTTACAAAGAACAAGGTCAGGCTAGCTGTTTTGGCATATTTTAGCTTGTTGGTACTCATAAGATAAAGCCTTTGATGACTGAAAAATCTAATCATTTTGGAGCTTGCAAAATGGCATGTATTTATCTATAATTTGGAGGAAAAGACCTTTCTGTTTGCTTTCATAAGTGTGTGGGGAAAACACATTTCAAATATACAGGCTCACCTGAGCCAAGCAAAGCTATTCTATTATTAGACAAAAGTAGAATTCACCTTGAGAATTTGCCCCACTAACTCAACTTATGAAATTACTCTGAATATGAAAAATTACAGAAGTGATTTAAAAAAAAAAAAAACTTTGATGGTCCTGTTAAGGACTCAAAATTTCTCTGTGATTTTAAAGCTACCATAAAAATGAATTTCTAAAAACAAAGAAGGCTTGGATAAAACTGAGTAATCATATGTACGATTTCCGCCTAAATGCCTTCTTCTAATGTAGTGATGAAGAGCTAGAGCTCTGGAACAAGGCCTCTCCAAAATAGAAGAGCATAATTTCTGGAAATTAAGACTACTTCTAATAATAACTACCATTTGCATGGCATTTTGCTATTTCCTTATCATTTCTATGTACTTTAAATTTTATTTGATCCTTACCTTTTCCAGATAAAGAAATAAAGGCTCTGAGATGGTATGTGCCTTGCCCAAAGTCAGTGAACTAATGAGTGAGGGATGGGAGAGAGAAGAGGTACCTGTCTTTAGAACCCAGACCTTTATTTTCATCTTCTGATTTTTTAAGAAATGTATGTTTACTGTATAAAATTTAGAATTAAAAAAAAAAATCACCAATAGTCCCACCAACCAGAGATTCCATCATTATGTTAGGAAATTTTCTTCCCAGTTTTTTCTATTTGTGTTAAAGTAAAATTGGCATCACAGTTTCCTCAAGCCTTACATAATAATAATCTTTGCAATTCATCCAGTATTTTATTTTTTTACCTTTTTTTTTTTCAAAGATTTTATTTATTTATTTGACAGTGAGAGAGAGAGAGTACAAGCAGGGGGAGAAGGAGAGGGAGAAGCAGGCTTCCCGCTGAGCAGAGAGCCCGGCATGGGGCTCGATCCCTGGGATCATGACCTGAGCTGAAGGCAGACGCTTTACCAAATGAGCCACCCAGGCGCCCCTCATCCAGTATTTTAAACTTCAAAACTGAGGAACATTTGACTTATATCGATGATCTCATTAGTAACAGCAAAACTATAGCAAAATATAGGCAATACCTTATACTACTTGAAGGGAGCTTCAGTAAACTCTCCTAAAGACTAAAAATTGAGGGATACTTATTTGCAATGTTATAGATACCACGGTGTCTAAAAATATAGTTAAGATCTCAAAAAAAACCCAGTAGTTTCTGGAAAAGAAAAATTACTGGGGTGTGGGTGGGAAATACACCACTTCAAGTAAATTGGTTTTGGGTTTTTTTTTAAGAGAGAGAGGAAGAGCGTGCAAGCTCCTGCAGGGAGGGGCAGAGGGGGAGGGAAAGAGAGAATCTTAAATAGGCTCCACACCCAGCGTGGAGCCCAACGCAATGCCCAACACAGGGCTCCATCTCACAACCCTGAGAGCAGGAACTGAGCCAAAATCAAGAGTCAGTCGCCTGGGTGGCTCAGTTGGTTAAGCGACTGCCTTCGGCTCAGGTCATGATCCTGGAGTCCCAGGATCGAGTCCCGCATCGGGCTCCCTGCTCGGCAGGGAGTCTGCTTCTCCCTCTGGCCCTCCCCCCTCTCATGTGCTCTCTATCTCTCATTCTCTCTCTCTCAAATAAATAAAATCTTTAAAAAAAAAAAAGAGTCAGTCGCCTAAATGACTGACCACCCAGGCACCCGTTTTTTTCTTTACGTAGGCTCCACGCACAGCGTGGAGCCCAACGCAGGGCTTGAACTCACAACCCTGACATCAAGACCTGAGCTGAAATCAAGCGTTGGATGCTTAACTGAGCCACCCAGGTGCCCCTCAAGTAAACTGTTAAACGAATGCTGATCTAATTAAAAGATCAGTAAAACTAAGTTGATGGAGAATCTATATAACAAGGATGGTGGTCATGATGGATAATGGTAACATTTACTGACCACATACCTCATGCCAAGCATGATAAGCCCTTAAAATGTAACCTCACAAAAACCTTATGACATAGGTAATATTGTTTTGTTATTCTCAATTAAGTTTCTAGACAAATTTTTATAATTTTTACCAAGACAAAAAAATATGATATTGGATTGCAGTGGAATCGCATTTTGTACAAATTAACATCATAGGGGTGCCTGGGTGGTTCAGTCGTTAGGCGTCTGCCTTCGGCTCAGGTCATGATCCCAGGGTCCTGGGATCAAGCCCCACATCAGGCTCCCTGCTCCGCAGGAACCCTGCTTCTCCCTCTCACACTCTCCCCCTGCTTGTGTTCCTTCTCTCGCTGTGTCTCTGTCTGCGTCTCTTGCTGTGTCTCTGTCAAATAAATAAAATAAATAAAATCTTTAAAAAAAACAAAAACAAAAACAAATTAACATCATAGAAAGAAAAGATCTGTACCATTTGATCTCTCTCTTCCTACGTTTCCTACCAAATACCCCTAGACATCAGCTTTCCTAAAACAAAGACCCAGTTGCCTTACTCTCTGGCTCAGAATGGTACCCCATTTCCTATCAAATAAAATACAAACTGCACAGTCTAGCAACCGACCTCTGACCAAAGTGCCTTCTGCCTTCAATCTTCTCTCCCCTATCAGGCCCTAGACTACCCTGTGTGCCCTGAACTTAAACAATACATTTTTATTTCTATTCCCTTATACTTCTTGTACTTGTATATAATTTGTTGTAGAAATTATACAGTTTACTGTTTAAGAAAAGTATTTTTTAAAGATTTTTATTTATTTGAGGGTGCCTTGGTGGCTCAGTTGGTTAAGCGACTGCCTTCGGCTCAGGTCATGATCCCGGAGTCCCGGGGTCGAGTCCCATATCGGGCTCCCTGCTCGGCGAGGAGCCTGCTTCTCCCTCTGACCCTCCCCACCGCCATGTACTCTCTCTCTCTCATTCTCGCTCTCTCAAATAAATAAATAAATCTTTAAAAAAAAAGATTTTTATTTATTTGAGAGAGTGTGAGCAAGAGAGCACAAGCAGGTGGAGCAGCCCCTGACATGGGGGCTCAATCTCAGGACCCTAGGATCATGCCCTGAGCTGAAGGTAGCTGCTTAACTGAATGAGCCACCCAGGTCCCCCCAAAAAAAGTATTTAAAAAAAAAATTAAAATGTGATCAAAATTCTACCACCTAGAACTATCAATTTACAGATCATTTTTCAGACATTTCCCTATGCATATTTATAAATAAAAGGACGAGTGAACATATTTTAATGAAAACTGGATATTGTAATATGCCATTTTTAAACAAAAATTATTACATCATAATTTACTTGACCTCAAACAACTTGAATTCCACAGTCAATCTCATTCCCTTGCTCTCCAATCTCTTGCCTTCCCCCTCCTTTCATTCCATCATACTGGCTTGAGAGAACCACAGACTTGCCAGATTTCAATTTTCCTCCCTGCCTCTACACCAGGGCCTATGTCGCTAAATCTGACGGCAAACACACACACACAAGCACAGACACATGCACACACACTGATGGCTTCACTTTAAATCCATGACCCTGAACCTGAAGCAAACCTTTTCTGCTACTTTCCCTCTCTCTTATTTTCTAGTATCCTCTCTCCTCAAATCTATAATTTCACCTCCCCATCCTCATTCTCAGTTGATGATCTTCTTTCTTATTTTACTGAGAACAAGTGAAACAATTGGAAGATTCACTGACTATCAGATCTACTCACCTACCAGCAACTAAATCCAGCCTGTAAGCAAGACAAATCACCTCCATTCCTAGCTAAAGCCTGCCCCCTTCTTTACTGCTCTAGCATCTGCCGCCTCTACTGGATCACCTTCATCAGTACATAAACAATTCTTTTTCCCCCTTTAAAACAAAAACTCTTGATCCCATTTCTCCAATTCTTGTCATCCCATATCCTCTAAACTCACGTCAACTGGGCCCATGACTTCACCAAAACTGTTCTTCAAGGTCACCCGTTCTCAGCATTCATTTGACTCTGATTCACTTTCCTCACTTGGCTTCCAGGATGTAAGCTCTTGGTTTCCTCCTCCCTCACCTGCCATGCCTCCTCAGTCCTTTGCAGGAGCCGCCTCTTAGCCTCTTAATGTTGCAAACCTCAGGGCTTGTTTTTGGTCTTGGTTTATTTACAATCACTCCTTTGGCAATGTCATTCTGTTTTATTGCTTAAATTTCATCTATATGCCAATAACTCCCAGTTTTGCATCTCCATTCTAGTCCTATTTCCCCGAACTCAGATTTGTACATGTCTTTGATGTCTATCAGATATCTCAAAATTAAGCCTCTGCTCAAATGTCATCTCAGCAAACCCTGACCACATCTGCAACCCAAAATCTTTCTCATACCCCTGTTTTCTTCCCAAGGTTATCACTTATACTACATCACTTATTTATGTCTGTGTACCTCTGCTAGAACATAAGGGAGGGAAAAGCACTGGCATCTGTTTTGTTCAATGATGTATCCCAAGTGTCTACAGTACATTCTGATATACAGAAAAGATTTAACATTCATTTCTTAAATATATGAATGCTGATCTTCAAGTAAATGTTTAGATATTATGTTACTAGTTCTTAACCCTCTAAAGATGAAAAAATATATTACAAAAACATTTAGAGTCATACTTTGCTTATAATACATGAATCAATTTTTTTAAGGAGAGTGAAAATGCATGCACAAGAGTGGGGGGGGGGCAGAGGGAGAGGGACAGAGAGAATCTCAAGCAGGCTCCATGCACAGCGCAGTGCCTGATGTGGGGCTTGAACTCACGACCCCGAGACCAACCCTGAGCTGAATCTAAGAGTCAGACCCTTAACAAACTGAGCCACCCAGGTGCACCATGAATCAATTTTAAAGCCAGTATCTACTGTCATCCTACTATGAAAGATATGGAAATGAACACATCAATATACTCCCCTACCCTCCTTTCATTTTTTTTTGAGAGAAAGAGAGAATGCACCTGCAGGGGATGGGGTTCAGCAGAGGGAGAGGGAGAATCTTAGACAGGCTCCACGCTTAGCATGAAGCCCAATGCTGGGCTCAGTCTCACGACCATGAGATCATGACCTGAGCCAAAATCAAGAGTGGGGCCCTCCCAGGTGCCCCTCCCTGTCCCAAATATTTTATAGTTACTTAAATATTAAAGGAATGCCAATGCTCACTACCAATTCTTTTATCACAGTTTCTCCATTCTAGAGTTCTTTATACTGAATGATCCTTTGGTTTGCTAGATTCATTACCAAACAGGGCTGACATGAAAATGTCAGTCTGTGGCCTTCACTTGAAGAATAAATTGGCTGGGTATAAAATTCTCAAGTTTCATTTTCTCAGAACTTTGAAGAGTTGTTCCACTGTCTTCAAACACTGAGTATTTCTGTGCAGATGTCCTCATAACTCTTTATCCTTAAATTTCACTAAACATCACTATGATTATGACTTGCTGGTTTTATCATTCTGTCAATTTCTTAAAACAAGAAAGATTTGATCTTTATTTCAGGAAAATTCACTGGAAGATTCCAATCTTTATTTTAGGAAAAATTTCTTCCACTATAAATATTTTTGTAGTTCATTGGTTGTTCCCTTCTTTGAGAATTCTCCTTACATGTTTGCCTCCTCTGTCTCCTGTGTCTAGCCATCTCCTCCATATTCATTTTTGTACCTTTTTTTAACCATTTCTGTGATTTCCTAAAGCTGGATCCTCTGCCCATGCTTATTTACTCAGGCAGATTTATTCTTATAGTTGCTTCTATGGTAGCTTTTATCTTGATCATATTTTTATTTTTCTCTTCAGCTTCTTTCTGAATTTTGTTAAGTTTACTTTCTATCTGCCTCTATTGTCTTGTAATATATTCTTTGAACTTCTGCATCTCCTCTTTGCCTTTTAAAAAAGATCACATTGGAAATGTTCCATAGCCATATCTGCAGTTACATGTGGTTATTCAGCACTTGAAATGTGGTTGGTGCAACTTAGACACTATATACCTAATTTCATTTAATTTTCATTTAATTAAACTTAACTTTAATTAGCCACATGTGGTTAATGACTACCATATTGGAACACAGAGGTTCAGACAATTGTTGGGATACACTTACTCTGTTTCTTTCAGAGATTCTTCTTGCAATTAATATATTGTATTAATAAATAAAAATATTTCAGAGTTGAAGATTCTTTAGATTCAAAGAGCTCATCATGCATGAAAACACAATGCAAGAAAAAAACCTACACCTAACTAAGCACCACTGTATGATATTTCAGACCAGGAGGGATAAAAAGATCTTTAAAGCTTTCAGAATAAAATGAAACAACTACAAAGGAATGAGAGTCAAGATGACATCAGGCTCCTAAACTGTTAACACTAGATGCTAGGTGACAGTGAAACATGGCATCACAAGTTCTCAGGGAAAATTCTCTTTAACCTAGAATTCTGTACCTAACCAAATTATCAATCACATTTAAGGGTAGAATAAAAATATTTTTAGTACACAATCTATACTCCTTAGGAAGTTATTTCATATGTGGTCCAGTACAATAAGGGAGTAAATCAAGAAAGAGGGTGGCATGGGAATCCATAAAACAGTGGATTAATCTCAGGAAACGAGAAAAGGAAAATTTCAGAAAAATGTCTGTATTGCATTAAGCCTAGAAAGCAACTACTTCAGAAAGGAGCAGAAACATAAAAAGCTTCAAAAGGGGGGCGCCTGGGTGGCTCAGTCGTTAAGCGTCTGCCTTCGGCTCAGCTCATGATCCCAGGGTCCTGGGATCCAGTCCCACATTGGACTCCCTGCTCAGCGGGGAGTCTGCTTCTCCCTCTGCCTGCCGTTCCCCCATGCTCGTTCGCGCGTGTGTGCTCTCTCTCTCTCACAAATAAATAAAATCTTTTAAAAAAGAAAAAAGCTTCAGGAGGGGAGTCACTGGGAAAAGGAGGACTCAAAGAAAAACCTAAGTGGACAGAGAAGTAAGTCAAACTTAAGGATAGATTTCTCAGAAAGCACAATTAAGAAGGAAAACCCATGCTACGAGGATGGAATCAGTTTCAAACACAAAGTTTAATTAAGCTTCAAGTCTATAAACTGTGACCAGTACCCACAAGGAGGACATAGATTAAGTCACTAAATCCCTGCCTTCCAGAACCAGAAGCTATCTACCTGATAGATCTTAAAACAGGTTAATTTTGAAAGAAAAATAAAGATGATTTTACATCCTAAATAATTTATTTCAAGGGACAGTCTGAATACACAAATCTTTTCTAAAGTTTTAACAAGATCCCTAGGTGTGAATGTTAGGATTAACATCAAGGAGGGAAATCAGGCTTTTCAGAAGACCCTACAGTCGGTACTGCTATCGAAGAAAGAATTTGGTTCTCTGAACCAAGAGCCTGTTCTAACTTACTCTCTGGTAAGTCCAATAGTCTTACTACTTAAATCACTTCAATTTTTAAACTTCTAAACCCAAAACCCAATCAAAAGAAAAAAACTACACAGTAAAAACTTGGTATTATTCAGTGTCTTATTAGATTTCCTGTGTGGGCAGGTGGCTACTTAATAGTAAAAATACCTAGGGACGCCTGGGTGGCTCAGTGGGTTAAGCGTCTGCCTTCAGATCACGGTCCCAGGGTCCTGGGATCGAGCCCTGCATTGGGCTCCCTGCTCGGTGGGGAGTCTGCTTCTCCCTCTGCCTGCTGTTGCCCCTGCTTGTGTGCTCTCTGACAAGTAAATAAAATCTTAAAAAAAAAAAACAAACACAGATGGGCAGTTCCCCTTAAAAGGATACCTGAGCTCATGAGCAACTGTTATGTCCTAGACACTGTGGTCAGTGGTGTCCCTCTATTTTATCATGAAATCAATGACAACAGCTCCATGACTTAAGGTGTTTTATCTCCACTTTACAGATGTGAAACCAGAGCACCTAAGACTAAGTTAACTTGCAGGAAGCATTCTGCTGAGTAAGCAGATGTTCTAGTAGATAAATAAACTTATAAATTCACTTTTGGGCCTCCCTTTCTTAGCTTCCTCCTTAGGAACCCTCTTTCTGTGGTTAAAATTCCATCTTATTTTTATTATATAGCCTATAAAAGATTTCAGAGAATTAGTGATAACCTGATCTCCTTTACTTCTTGAAACTTTCCTGGAGACATTCAAAGATTTAATGAAATTAGCCTATTCTATAGAAGGGGAATTAAAGGATCAGAGCCATTGAAGTGTCTGTCCTAAGTTATAGTGATCTCTAACATGATGTCAGAGAGAACTTATGAAAAATATTTGCCAAATTGTACTGAACTGGTCTAAAATATTGCTAACTAAATCTAGTTAACCAGGAACTGATTTCTTAATACTATAAATTCAGGGAGAAAAGAAAGGAATGACTACTATAATTCCACCTTGTGCCTGCCTTCAGCCAAGGATTCCCTGATCAGACAACAGGAAGGTCTTAAGTGAAGCCAGTCCAGAGTTAGTCCTGCTTGCCCAGTTGATGCCACCAACAGAGAGGCTCTGTGTGGACAACAATGATCAGCCATTACTGACAGGCAGGCTCTGTGCTGGGTGCCTGCTCCGTATGATCTCTAATTCTCCCAACCAGCCCACAGGTCAGGTGGTAGGACTGCCATCTTACAAATAAAAAAACAAAGGCCAAAGAGAAGTCAGTAATTTGCTCAAAATCATACAGCTAATGAGCAGCTGGGCTGGCATCCAAATGGAAAGCTGGCTGACTCTAAACTGCAGGCACTGATACACTTAAGAATTTCTCGAAGATCTCTTAGAGATCTTTGCATGTTCTTTCTTTCCCTCTCTCCTCCTCTCTCCCCTGCCCAACCCCCATTATCCCACAAAGTAATCATAGATCTGTTCAAAGGGCAAGCTGTTGGACAATTCTGTCTAGGTCACAAGCAGATAAACAGTAAATATGAGTCACAAGGCTAATCTGAAGCTCCAATTGCTTCTAAGGCTTTCAAGATACAGACTTTTTACCCAATCTTATTTTTGGTGGGGAGAGGGGAGGACAACAATAAATGTGCCTTACCTGAGTGCTTCCAAGTAAGTTTCAGAGTGCCCACAGTAAAGACAATAATTTTAGATGGATTAACAGACATCTTTGTGAATTTTATCAGAACAAGCTTAAAGCTTATTCAATATGTCTTCTCTAAGACTTTTCTCACATTTCAGAAACATTCCCATGAGGATATGTATTTTTAAAACTCTAAAATTTCATTCTGTGGTTTACCAAATGGTTAAGAAACAAAACTGATAGAGTGCATATATAAAAATAATGGTAAGATACAGAAACATCCAACAATCTGCCCACAGAACAAAGGAATAAACAAATATTTTACCATGTCTCCTGTGCTAATAGCCCTGAGAATCAATAAATTGTAAGATTGTATTAACCCTCCGAGTTTATGCATTAAACATAGAAGTTTGGACTTATTTCTTCATTCCCAGAACCATATTTTTTTGGGGGGGAGGTACAGAGGGAGAGGGAAAGGGAGAATCTTAAGCCCCAACATGTGGCTCAATCTCACAACCGTGAGATCATGCCCAGGGCCGAAACTGAGTCGGACACTTAACCGACTGAGCCACCCAGGCATCCTCCTCCCCCAGAACCATTTTTTTATTAGATATCTACTATGACCAAAAATTGTGCTTAACTAGGAGACCAACTGGGCAGAACACCTCAACTAGAAGGCCAGGGCACCATGTGGACAGCTGCAGGCAGCAACCCTGTGGACAGATCTTCAGTGTATCCCAACATGTTCCTCCTCTGGTAATGGTTTCGCCATCTGCCCAGCTCCACAAGCCAGAAACCAGCAAGGGAGCTTTGAACTCTCCCTCTTCCTCAAACCTAAATTTAATCCAAATTCTACTTCCTAAATATGTCATGAAGCAGTTCTCTGCCAAACTCTACCGATAGAACCTTATTTCAAACTATCATCATGTTTCTTACCTGAACTACTATAATCTCCCATAGCACACTTTTTGTTTCTGATTTTACTCTTACCTTGTATGCTCTCAACATTGCCATGAGGATGATCTTTTCAAACTACCAGCCTAACCGTGTTATTATTATCTGCATACAACCCTTTAACAGCTCCCCACATCGACAAGGTAAAATGCGCTTCTTAGTGCATTCAAGGGCCTTTATGATTTGGGCCCTGCCTATCTTGTCAATCTTATCTCTCACCATTTCCTCCATTTTCTTCACCAAAGATATTATTTGCACTACAAAGAGTAAGTCTCCGAACACTCCAAGATCTTTCACATCTCCTTGCCTTTAAATTAGGCCCTCCTCCCTCCTCTCTGCCATTCCTCCTGCCTTACCCACCCACTCATCCTTCAAACTGAGTTCACCCCAAATTATTTTTTTAAATATGTGACCATGATATTGTTTCATTTTTTTAAAAAAATCCGTGTCCTTCACATATATATATATACTGAAATACCTACAAATGAAATGTGTGGAATTTGCTTCAAAACAATATGAGAGAGAGGGAAATGGTTAAGAGTAGAGATGAAATACAGAGACTCAGGTCTTCAACCAAGTTTCCACAGAACTCTGGTTTATAGTGCTTTCATAGCATGTAGCTCATAGAAGTATACCAGCCCCCCCATTTCCTCCCTTAGTGCTTCCAAAATACTTTGTATTTTCAGTTATGTATCTTTTCACAATCAACTGTAATGATCTGTTTCTGTTTGTCTTCCCTCCAGGACTGTGGACTCTAAAAAGCCAGAGACTTGCACTGTTTATCTCTAACAGCTAACAAGGTTCCTAGCTTATCGTGGCTGGTCAAGAAATGTTTTTGAATGAATGAAGACACAAGGAAAGTAAACATCAGCAAAAGTAAAAATAACAGTTTATGTATGATTTCCTTTTCTCATTTAAACCTAAGTTTGAAAAAAAATCTATTTTTTAGGTAGAAAAACAATGGAATAGGGTTTGGAGGCTGTCTGGGTGGCTTCTGCTATGAGTTAACTAAGAAAATGTTTAAGCCCCTTAAATTATCTCCTAACACTGCTGAAACTGGGTATTCAATAATATTGTAAATTTTTAAAATAATATATTATAAGTTTTAAGAATCACTGAATTCTAGTTGCCTCCTCCATCCACCAATAAGCAGTATTTAAGCCAAACTCTACTGCTTTGTAGTATGAGCTTTATACACATATGTATATAAATACACACACACACGAAGAAAGGCAGTATGAGAGTGGAGGGTAGATACTTTGGAATAAAACACACTTGATTTCACATCCTCAACCTAATGCTAGCTGGATGTGTAACTTTGGTCAAGTTACTTAAACTGATTCTGTTACCCAATATGTAAAGAAGAGTGATAACACCAACATTATAAGGTGTTAAGAAAATAATGTATAATAAGTTCTGGCACACAGATACTATTTATTGAAGGTTTACTATTACCTATTTTTATTGTTACCAACTTGTTACAAATCTACAATCTTTCCTGGGATAAAAAAGCTTAAGTCAAAAAATTTTTTCTTAAAGTTGTCCATTTTGACTTGGTAACAGTCAAACCACAAATATAGTCATAAACATTTTCCCCCTGAAAAGTGAGCTTTATTAACAACAAACCTCACTACACAAACTTAATTCCATCTCCTGATGGAAATGCAAATTGACTCAAAGGTCATTTAGAAAACAGGTCTGATGAGTCTGAAAGCATTTTCCACACATGAGCACCAAGCTCTTCTTGAAATACTAATTCAAATGGACTTAAATCATATAAATGCCACCAGACCAAAAGAGCTTTAATAAGCATTAGTTAAGAACTAACCAATCTAATAATTTATTAACATTCAGCTTTTATACAAGCAGTTGCATACTGTAGAAAATAGTATTTTGAAATCAACTTTATCTTAGTGAAAACGTCTTTAGCCTTAGTATATAAAAACAACTAAATGGAGAGAAGACAGCTATATTATTACTCCACACTCACTGTCATAAAATACTTTTATTAAACTTATGGTCTGCACAAAGTAAAATTTCCAATTTTATAATCAACATGTTAAAAATTATGACATACTTTCATTTAACCAAACTAGTTTAAAGGGCTCTAAGTTTAAATTATTTGCTACAATTTTTCTTAATTTATCTATTTTAAAACTACTTAAAATAACTTAAGTAACTTAAATAACGTATTTTATTAAAATATATATTAGAAATGAAGTATCATGTAGGTTTACATTAGAAAACAGACTCTATGGCTAAGTGTTCAGTTTTTTTTTTTAATTCTTTTTTTAATTTTATTTGAGAGAAAGAGAATGAAAGAGAGAGAGAGAGAGCATGAGAGGGGGGAGGGTCAGAGGGAGAAGCAGACTCCAGGATCGCCTGAGCTGAAGGCAGTCGCTTAACCAACTGAGCCACCCAGGTGCCCCAAGTGTTCAGTTTTTGACAGGAAGGATCCCATGCTCCAGAGGCCTATTAGTTGTTTCCTCTGATGTTATTGTAAGATAGGCAAACATACCTGACGTACCCGTGTTTTCCATAACAACATACAATGTCGCCATCACTTACTGTGTTACACCTTTTAAAACTGAATTATGCATTTTTGCCTGGACTTAAAAATTTAAACTTTAATATTTAGGGTAGTAAATTTTGCAAATTCACTACGCACTCTGACAGCATGGAACTAGTATAAGGATAGACGATTAATGGAACAGAGTTAGGAGTTCAAAAAATAAACCCCTCACATTTACAGGCAATTATTTTCAACAAGAGTACCAAGAACATTCAATGGGGGAAAGAATTGTTTTTTCAACAAATGGTGCTGGGACAACTGAATATCCACATGCCAAAGAATGAAGTTAGCTCCTTATCTACCTCACATCAGACACAAAAATAAACTCAAAATGGATCAAAGGCCTAAATGCAAGAACCAAAGCTGTTTTAAAACTCTTAAAAGGAACACAGGTGTAAATCTTCATTACCTTGGATGAGGCAACAGTTTCTTAAATATGACACCAAAAGTACAGCAACGGAAAAATATATAAATTGGACTTCATCAAGATTTAGAACTTTTGTACATCAAAGGACACTACCAAGGAAGGAGACTACTGACAGAATGGGACAAAGTATTTATAAGTCATTTATCTTGTAAGAGACTTATAACTAGAATATACAAAGAATTCTTTCAACTCAATAATAAAAAGGCAAATAATTCCATTTAAAAATGAGCAAGGCATCTGAAAAGAAAATTCTCCAAAGAATATATACAAATGGCCAATAGGCACATGAAAAACTGCTTGACATCATTAACTATCTGGGAACTGTAAATCAAAAACCACAACAGGATATTGCTTCACATCCACTAGGATGGCTATGATAAAAAAAAAAAAAACAGACAGTATTAACAAGTGCCACAAAGGGTGTGGAGACACTGGAACCCTCATACACCACTGGTAGGAATGTAAAATAGTGCAGCTGCTTTGGAAAACAGTCTGGCAGTTCCTTAAAAGGTTAAACCATATGACCCAACAATTCCACATATGAAATGGATGTCCACAAAAACTTGAATACAAATGTTAATATCCAAATGTTAATATCATAGATACAACAGCCAAAAAGAAAACAACTTATAAATGGACTAAAATGTACACCCTGTACACCCAGAAAATGGAACAGTCTTCAGTAATAAAAAGGAATGAAGCACTGACACCTGCTACAACATGGATGAACTTTGAAAACATTCTGCTAAGTGAAAAGAGCCAGTCATAAATCATGTATTTCAGGATTCCATTTATAGTAAATATCCCTAACAGGCAAATCTATCCAGGCAGAAAGTAGATTAGGGGTGGCTTAGACTTGGACGGGACAGAGAGGGTTGACGGGAGTGATAGCCACAAGGTATGAAGTTTCTCCTCGGGCTAACTAAAATTACCTAAAGTCTGACAATGGTTGCCCAAGTTAGTGAATACACTAAAAACCACTGAATTGCACACTTCAAATGGGCAAACGGTATGGCATATGTTACATGCTGTTACATGTGCTAAAGCTGTTACCAAAAAAAGTTTATTTCAACACAAGTTGAATCTAGGATTAGAATGGAATACCTAGGTCCTGCTCATCTTCTAACTAACTGTTCTAACTAAAAGAGTGACTTCTTGTTGATCATGTTAATATCAGAGGCACCCAGAGAATATTCTACTTCATGCAGCTGTTGTAAGGCAGTGCCTGACTCATCATCACCAGATCTTCTCCAACTTTCCCTATTGTACAAACTGATGTTTGACAAAATAGCATCTTGACTATGCAGCTGCAAAGTCAAACTCCAGGAGGCTGAAGACCACTGCAAAGAAATTAGGGATGTCTGGCAGCTGTCTCGGATTAAAGGAGAACTAAAAAACAACTTGGTCAACACATGGATGACTCAAACATTCCACTTCTCAGAGACCCAGAAAACTCTTCAGTGCCATAAAGCAGTACCACCATATCTAGCCTAACCAGAAGCAAGTGAGAACCAATAGCTTTTGGTAGGGAAGAAATGTATTATTAATACCTTCGATGTGGCATGATGCCCAAAGACTTGCAGCTATAGTCTTCATATACTCAACAAATATTTATTTCACACCTAATAGGCACAGGGTTTGATGAAGAAGATACTCAATGGCTAAGAAGCAGTGGATAGTTCCTATTTTCAAGAAACACCATCAAATTCAGAAGCAATCATAACATCTAGACTGCAAAGATGAGATAAAGAGGTCATCCTGGCCTCAAAGGCAGCTCTACTGTGACAAAGAACATTTGTGTCTATGTACACTATCAGGACACTATAAAGAATGAGGATTGCTACTTCGTCATTTTAAATGAGACCTTCAGAGGGAAAAAATCTGCCAAGATAGACACTAAAGACTTTATAAAAGCTGTTTATTAGGCTCTTAGATCCAATGACTTACCGAAATTTTTGAAGAGTATTTAGGTGTCTGTTCATATTCTCTGACCAGTGAGGTGAATAAGTATCATAGGAATTCAGAGATAATACTACCATCGCTCATCATGTTACGAAAAGCATTAAAGTTGACTGCTAATAATGGCATCTCTGCATTCTCTATCATGGAGAAAATCAGACCATAGTTCCTCTATATGCTTACCACAAAGCCTTTGTCAATCCTAAACTTCTGAAATCAATTTAGGTTTTAAGTTGAAATGCAGCACTGGGAGGCAGAAACAAGAGAAATGCTAATTAATTCCAAAGCATTCAACTGGTTTGATTCCAAAGCCAGTAGTAAATTAAATTTTTTAACATGACTATACTTTGAAAGGAAAAGGGATGATGGTGTGGAATGGAGGAAAAATGAAGAAGTACCTGCAAAAGAACAATAGATACTACCAAAAGTCACCATACTCCCCCCAAAAAGTCACCATCCCTAAACCCAACTTAAAAGCAATCAGGGGCGCCTGGATGGTGCAGCCGGCTAAGAACCGGACTCTTGGTTTCAGCTCAGGTCATTAGCTCAAGGTCGTGAGATCAAGCCCTGTGTCGGGCTCCGTGCTTGGCATGGAGTCTGCTTGGGATTCTCTCTCCCTCTGCCCCTCCACTCACGTTTTCTCTTTTTCTCCCTCTCTCTCTCTCAAAGATAAATAAAGCTTTAAAAAATAAATAAATAAATAAAAGCAATCAAACCATCTCATTATAGTAAAAAAGGGGTATTAGGTAACTTGTGTATGTGTGTTCTTTGTATTCTTTGAGCTTGGATGTGACATTCTATTTTAAAAGGAAGGAAGAGGGGCACCTGGGTGACTCAGTCAGTTAAGTGACCAACTCTTGATTTCAGCTCAGATCATGATCTCAGGGTCCTGGGATCGAGCCCCCATCAGGCTCCATGCTCATAGGGGAGTCTGCTTCAGGATTCTCTCTCTCCCTCTGCCCACCCACCACTCGCACACACTTTCTCTAAAATGAATCTTTAAAAAAAAAAAAGGAATAAACTATCACTGTATTGTTAAAATACATACTTATATACATATATAAAATATACAAAAATACACAACAATAGCAGTTTGTGTCCATCCTTATTTACTACTTTAGGAACATTAAAATCTATATAAATTAGCAGAAACCCAGAGCCTAAAAGAAAGATGACTACAAGATTTTGAATGAAAATCTTACAAGACTGGACTCTAATACAGTGTAAAAATTTAGTATACTCGGTGCGGGGGAGGTCTCTGGGTGGCTCAGGTCGTGATCCCAGGGTCCTGGGATGAGCCCTGTGTCCGGCTCCCTGCTCAGCAGGGAGTCTGCTTCTCCCTCTACCCCTACCCCTGCTCATGTGTGCGCTCTCTCAATAAATAAAATCTCAAAAAAAAAATCTAGTATACCATGTCAACCGTTACTAAATCAACTTTTACTGTTTTGGTTTTTTTTTTATGACATTCTTGGAGGGCTGAACTTCCTAAAAGAATAATAAAGGCAAGAGATAGTATGCAGCTAAAGGTCAAACCAATGCTATGCATTTTACTCCTTAGCAAACAAGTTTAAGTGAAAAGAGAAGTGAAGGAGAACCAAGAGTGCTTTCGCCTAAATATTTCACCAGATCCTCTTGCCCTCATAAAGCACGATGAACCCAACTCCTTACTTTCTCCAGCCTTGCCTCTGGGTTGCCTGGTCCTGCAAAAGAAAATCTGGCAGTGGTATTTCAAAATGGTATTTTCATACTGAACGGCACATCTGACATACAAACTGAAGACTCCCAATCTCAGCTGGCCCCTCAATGCAGCTAAATAATCCATCCTGTAAATTCTTAAGCTTCCTGCCCTGGTCCCTCCTTTTAAGACTAAGTAAGGTTTTTCAACTCTTTACCTCTATTCTTCAGCTTTCCACCCACAACCTCTATACATCCTATATTGGCAGAGGAATTTGCTGCACAAAGAAAATAGCTCTCAACATTTTTTTTTAATTTTTATTATTTTTTTAAATATTTTATTTATTTGTCAGAGAGAGAGAGAGGGAGAAGCAGGGAAAGTGGCAGGCAGAGGGAGAACCAGGCTCCCCTCTGAGCAAAGAGTCCGACGCAGGACTCAGTCCCAGGACCCTGGGATCATGACCTCAGCAGAAGGCAGACACCTAACTGACTGAGCCACCCAGGTGTCCCTTTATTTATTTTTAAAGATTTTATTTTTAAGTAATCTCTACACCCACTGTGGAGCTCGAACTCACAACCCTGAGATTAAGAGTTACATGCTTTACCAACTAAGCCAGCCAGGCGCCTGCTGCTCCCAATATTCTAAAGCTCCTTTTACTGCCTCTGTCTCAGAGAAGGTACTCACTCTTCCTCTCTAGGCCTCACCCAACAGTCCTCCACTGCTGCCCTGGACCTCATTCCCTCCCCCTTCTCTGGAACTGCTCCATCTGGTAACCCTTCCCTTATCTTTAGTCTCTCTACCCAATGGTTTGTGTCCTGCACCTATAAGACTATAAGTATGCTCAACACATTTTCACCATCCAGCCAAACATCAAAGCTATACTCCCGCCTCTTTTGTCCCTTCTCTGACCAAAATGGCCATTTATACAAATTGCTTCACCTACTTCACTTCCACCTACTTCTCAATCCATTATGGTTCATCTCTTCTATCTCCTCTCCATTGACCCTTGCTTTATTGAAACTATTTTAATTAAGATACAAATGACCTCCTAATTGCTCGATGGAACAGCTCCATTCTCTCTTTTCAGTGATGACACTTCTAGAAATTCTTTCTCCTCCACTTCCCAAAACCTCCTGATTTTCATGGGCTCTTCTCCTCCACGTATTTTTTTTTTTTTTTTTAGAGATTTTATTTGAGAGAGAGAGAGAATGAGAGAGAGCGCACATGAGAGGGGTTAGGGTCAGAGGGAGAAGCAGACTCCCCATTGAGCAGGAAGCCCGATGCGGGACTCGATCCTGGGACTCCAGGATCATGACCTGAGCCAAAGGCAGTCGCTTAACCAACTGAGCCACCCAGGCGCCCTCCTCTGTGTACTTCTTAAATATCTAAAGGATCCATACTCATTATTCTACAAGTACTCTCTGAGGAACCACCACCCATTTCCACATAGGATACTATCTATATTTTGTTGTCCCAAATTTCTTCCTCTAGCCACAAACTCTCTCAAAAGCGCCAAATTCATATTATCACCTGTCTAGAAAAAACATCCATCAGATTGTCCCCAGCAAGCAACTCAAACTTCTAACATGTCCTAAATCATGTTCTTTGCACCAAATCTCCACCTCTCAGGCAACAGCATGACCAGGCACCCAATCCCCCAAGGTAGAAACCTTAGGGTCCTCCATGAATTCTTTCTCCCTCAGATCCCCACCCCTATTCTGTCACCAAGTCTCATTCATTTTACTTCCTACACTCTCTTGAATCTAGTTCCCTCTTTCTGTCCCCATTCCTGTGAAGGTACTTAGGATCTTCCTTATCTCATGAATGAACCATTTCAACTAACCTCTACCACTAGTCTCTCCCTCATCTACTCTTATTCTGTATCACTACCAAAATTATCTTGCTAAAATAAATTCAAACTTCAAATGGCTATCTATTTTCCCCTGTGAGACTGGCAAAAACTAAAAAGGAAAATAATACCCTTGTTGGTTAGCTGTGTAGGGAAATGGACCTTCTCATAAACCTGGTGGGGGAGTTATTATTAGGCAAAATATTGAGGCAATATCACCAGACTTATAAATGTGTACACCCTCTGATCTAGCAATTCTATTTAAAGAAATTTGTTCTAATGAATTAACCAGGAAGTACACAAAGATATACAAGTACATCCTAAAGTTACCATCATTCCCAGCAAAGGCCAGACTTTTTTTTTTTTTTTTTTTTTTAACATACTATACAATTTGCCTGGAATGTCTCCCTCCCAACTCATGCCCTTCTTCACCTGGTAAAACTAGAACTCATCCTTGAGTTCAAAGGTCAGCAACTCCATCTTGTCTCCACAGCAACTTGGTCCCGCCTCTGCATCACAGTGCAACCTCTCTTTCTCTCCTGCAGTAGACCGTAAGCTCTCTAAAGACAATGGTTTTATGTATTTTTTATTTATCACCTATCCATATCTGCACTACTTACAACAATGTCTAACACATAGTAGGGAGCCCAAACACATGTGCTGAATGAAGGCGTTTTCTTCCTCTTCACACAAAGAATTCTCAGATTTCCAAAATCTGGAACTTTTAAAAGGTATTGCCTAAAATGCTGGTGGACTCCAATATACGCTATGTGAAATTCCTCTATTATAACAGGTTTTCAAGCAAAGCAAATAGTCTTGTGAATTTATATAAGCAAATAGTCTGTGAGTCTTTGTTTAAAGTTTAGTTCCTAAAGGTACAAGAATCCCCATACTGGGTCAGAACTGTGGTCTATCCAATT
The DNA here is from genome assembly GCF_003265705.2 of Callorhinus ursinus. Classification (NCBI taxonomy): domain Eukaryota; kingdom Metazoa; phylum Chordata; class Mammalia; order Carnivora; family Otariidae; genus Callorhinus; species Callorhinus ursinus. The sequence continues at coordinate 24,034,009 of NW_027397078.1, forward strand.
GAGGATTTTATCTCTGAAAGTGGTACCAAGAAATATGTTGTAAGAAGATACAGCTATCCTTCCAGACGTTAAGTTAAAAATGTTCAAGTGTGTTCCAAAACACCTTACTTTTCTTCAATAACCTACTATGAGTCCATCATACTTGAAAATCATGTTCTGGAATCATTTAAACTTTCAATACTATGCCAGAGCTCTTTTCCATGCTATCTGTTATATAAACAGCATTTTACATGTAAGCAGAGTAAGTACATAAGTAGTACATAAGTAGCACCGTACATCCATATACAAGAATATAAGTAGTTCGGTTATACATTTTTTTTCCAAGTTGAACTCCTTTTTAGTTTTAAGAGGATTCCTAATTCTAATAAAGGCTTGTAACAGCCTAGTCACATCCTTCATGATTTCAAAAGTTCAGTTCTACTCCTTTTCGTCTTTGTCTTTCTAGACTGAAGAAATCTCATCTTTCTATTGTGTCCTTATAGAGAAATAACTCTACTCTGCACCATTTCACTTTTCTTAATTTTGAGTTATCTTACAGGCTCCAAACTGAAACAATAATGCAGGGAGGTCTACGAGATTTACTTTAATTTTATAGAAGTCAAGAAAATTTCACCCCTGATGTAAGTTAGGAAAGACAGCCTTCAAAAATACCTCTGACAATCACGGTACCCCAAGACTTACAGGAAATCATAAGGTAGTCCTCACAGTTGCTTTTGTCATCATCTTGCTGGTCCACAGGGATCCCATTGGCATCTATGACTGCTTCAGAGGCACAATCTGCTACCAATACTTCTTCTGAAACGACGTCCGTTGTCAGAGGGTCAGTGACGATTTCTGCTTCTACTACACTGTCATGAACCACGTGTTCAACATGTCCAACATCAGATACATGTATGGATTCACTCGTCAAGACGTGTTCTGGCATAGACATTGAGGCTGAAGTAATGTCGGAAGCTAAAACATCATCTGGGACTGTGCAATGTGCTAAAGAAACTTCTTCAGTTACATCTGAGTCCAGAACTTGCTCAGGAATGATGACCGTTTCAGATACATCTGCTTCTTCCATGATATCGGGGCACTGAACATCTTCTATAACAACATCCTCAATAACATCCTGGATTACAACGGAGTCTGGGTCATCAGGAACAAAGTTATGCACAGTTATGTCTGAATCCACAACATCTGAAACAAAAACAGTTTCTTGTACTTCCACAACAATTTGATCACCGTCCATGTGTGTAGCATCAGCTCCTTAAAAAAAAAAAAATTAAAATCACAAATTTCAGGTAGGTGTGCATGACTACCTCAAATAATGTAAATGTTATTTAATTCCTACCAGTAAAACAGACTAGCTCCTCAGTTTTCTCAAACACTAACACAGATTAAAGAGGGAAACTATTTTTGAATCATATCAGAAACAGAAATTTTTAATACAAGAACTTTTATTCTCATCCCAAATCAAGTGATATGGAAATACAGAAAACCAAGGCAATTGAGCCAGTCTCTCTCTCTCTCTCTCTCTCTCTCACACACACACACACACACACACACTCATGAAAGTAAAATTCTAGGCTCACTGAAGTTAATCCCATATGCAAAGGTACTTAAGGGAAGTTTATAAAAGTAAGTAATGCCAGTTCAGGTGACAAATACACCATTTTCCTTCATTATATGTGTTTTCATTCCTTTTTCCTTCTTGTTCCATATCTTTCTCCTCAATTCTTATTTTTTCTTCTTTCCACCTCTCCCATATATCTATTTTTACCCCTTCCGTCTTTACCCCTTTCTCCCCCTTTGTTCTAGAAAATATCTCACCAATATCCTCCATTTATGACTACAGAAATTTAGAAATTATCCTCTGAATCTAGGATATAAAAGGATCAGGGCATAAATGAAAAGAGGGCTAGAAGGCCACAGTTACGGAGAAAAGACAACTGGCTAGGGAGTCTCTGTGGATAGATGAGATGCATAGAAGTGCAGCTGCTCTGGAGTGGTGGAGGCCAAGGTTAGTTGGAATGGGGCCTGACGCAACTTCACCAGGGTATTCCGTCTCCAGCCAGCCTCCTCCTGTCCCCCCATATCCCAATCCCCCAGGCAGCTTCTCAGAATATAAGACCCTTACTCTAGTCCACTCTGCAATTAAGGAATAAAGGTAGAAGGCTGAATCAGTTGAAGCCCCGTTGAGATTAAATGACTTCACCAAGATCACACAGTTTGCACAGATTATGGTGCTCCATAAATATTAATCTGAATGAATGCCACAAATGGGAATCAAAATCAAATGTCCTTGCCAAAAACATAGGATAAAAGAAAACAAATCCAGTATCTTGGATCCTGGTCTAGAGAAAAGCAAAGTTTTATAAAAGTCTTAACCTAAAATGCTATTCTGTTGATGAGTGCTTCTGGATGTGACTCAAACCAGATTGAGTCCAAGCAGCTGCCTAACTCAATGACTGTGTGTCACTGGCCAGGTCCTCAGAGACATTTGGCTTTGCTTAACAAACACGAATGACCAACAAGGGCCAAAAATATCATTAAAAAATGTAGGAAATCTTACAGCCAGTTAATATCCATTTTAATTACATCTAGAAATAATAAAGAGTATGTTTGCTTTAATTTCTATAGGACTTCTACAAAATGCTTTATACTCATTTATTTTCCATATTCTCAATATTAACATCAGCAACAGATCACCGTAATCTCCACTTTGCAGACATGAAAATGAAAGCATTTGGTAGCAAGAAGACTGGTTATAAAATCTAAATCAGAGAGTACAGTTTGGACACTTATTCGTTTTGTGACCTTGGGCAAGTCATTTAACCTCTGAGTTTCGGTTTCCTCATCAGTAAAATGAGGACAGTAGTATCTGCCATGCATACCTCACAGGACTGTTGTGATGATCAAATGGGAATGTATGGGAAGTGTTCTGAAAAACTGTAATGAGAGGTTTCATTATTATTAGGACATGAAAACGGAGGCCCTGACAGATTAAGTGACTTGCTCAAAGATAAACAAACACCATAAGTGTTAACATCAGGGCTAAAATGCAATAGCCTTTCAATCCACCACTTAGTCCATGACCCAGGCTCACTTGTGGCAAGATTAAGCTACTAAATAGTGTGTGTTTTTCTCCAAAGAGCTTAGTCTCTTTTTCAAGCACATCAATTATATTTCATGTTCTAATGAAGAGAGAATTATACCTTTGCATTTATCATTATCAAACTGAAGTTACCGAATGTAAATTAAAAGACTATTCCAAGTTAAGTAAAATACATATACCCCCACTGGATTAAGAGACTGAAGGAAAAGTTAAAATTTAAAATCATTAATATTTAATTTCCTGATAAAGTTAATCATTATTTCTTTAATATACTGCAACATGATCATTTCAAGTCCAATGGAAAACTAGTCAACATTTTATTTATAAGGGTAGCTAGCTAGTGTGATAAAAAACCATTTTACATTATAAAACCTAGCATAATCACTTTACAATGCTACACAACTGGAATCACAGGTAATGTGAAATTGTGAATACATTTTTTTTCTATTTTTAGAATTTCATGAATTTAATAGTCCTTGTAGTTTGGAGAGTGAGATAAGACTCTGTCTTCCTGAAGCAGAGGGCTCCTTTTGTCACCTTGTGAGAGACAGCATTATAAAAGTAGGATGGGGTCAGAAGGTGGAGGGCCTGAGGCTTTTACTTTACCTGCTGGGTAATGGAAAACAGACAAATGACACAATCTACATGTTATTTTTTGATGTATTCTAATTGGTGGGCTGGACAAAAGAGACTAAGGGTAAGGAAAAGAATTTAAAAGTTACTGCAGACTAAGAATGAGACGAAAGAGAATGTCTATGCGGGAGGAAGTAGAATGAAGGGATATGTAAGCAAGGAACATTTTCAAAGGGAGAAGTAACCGGACTTAGCACCGTAACTGGGCAAGATGCAAATAACTGAAGAGAGCACTGGTGTTTTGATACCGCTGCTCTTATGGAGAAGAACATGAATACTGGTTGTGAGCGAAACACATTTTTAAGGACAGGAATAATAATGTGCTCATTTTAACAAACATAGGTGTGACAGGATAAAAAGATACCTAAGTGTGAGTATCAATGTCAGAGTCTAGCAATTCATCCACTTGATAGCCAACTCCAAATTTGGTAGTTGGGAAGCAGAACGACCCAAGTTATACCTGTTGCATCAAAAAATGAGTTTGGCTCTTGTGGTTGTAATTGAAGTCCATCTTCATCCATGGCCTTTAATTCTCATCAGTCACAGCTCCTAAATCAGAAAAAAGTAAACCAAGCATTACTTTTTTAATATCATGTTATTAAAAATCTCATCATGATATCTACATTTCTGAAACACTCAAAATTATGTGAGAGATGAACACCTATCAAAAATTTATCTATCTAAAATGAAAGAGAACTTAACTGATGTCCGACGATATGTGGGCATCTAGATGACAGGAAAGGCAGATAAACCAAACAAGTCAGTTGTGCCATTTTTTTTTTAAGATTTTATTTATTGGGGGGGGAGCAGGGGGAGTGGCAGGCAGAGGGAGAGAGGGAGAAGCAGACTCCCCACTGAACAGGGAGCCCGATGTGGAGCTTGATCCCAGGACCCGGAGATCACGACCTGAGCTGAAGGCAGCCACTTAACTGAGCCACCCAGGAGCCCCTGTACCTAGCTTTTTAATTGAGATACTGCTTTCACACATCAAGTATACACATCCTGACGAATTTTTTTTTTAAAGATTTATTTATTTTAGAGAGAGAAAGAGACAATGCGGAGTGGGGGGTGGGCAGAGCGAGAATCTCAAACAGACTCCCCCGCTGAGCGCGGAGCCCAAAGCAGGGCTCGATCTTACAACCCAGAGATCATGACCTGAGCTGAAATCAAGAGTCGGACACTTAACCGACTAAGCCGCCCAGGCGCCCCACATCTTGATGAATCTTGATGAATTCTGACACAGGCATAAACCTGTATAATCACTAAACTACCCAGATCAGGATCTAGAACATTTCCAGCACCCTAGCACTCTCGTCTCCTCTCAGTCTGTATAACCCATATTCCCAGAATGGTAACCAGTTTTATTAAAGTTCAATTTAAACATACTCTACAGCTTACTGGGGGGAAATTTCTGCACAATTTCCCTATAACTTCTCTAAATTTAATGTAGTCTATCTTTCAACCAATACATTAAACAACTGTAAAAAATCAAAATGTATGACTGTAGTAAACACCCTTTGGGAATTCTGCCTAACTTACATTGACCCCTCTTAACTGACCCTCCAATCTAGAGAAGTAAATTCCCACAGTGTATTTATGCTCTCCAGGACACAGCTGACTGGCACTAGGTATAAAAAAGTAAAAACAAGTTCATCTGTGAGCATAACAAAATCAAAGTCCTATCCCTGAGAATCTGAAACCATGAACAAGGGTCAGTCTTCTCCCCACCACTACCACCACTGGCTTTAACACAGGAGATGAGGAAGGACATTTTCCAACTTTAGGTTAGACTAGTGAGGTAAGGTTTACAAATAAAAAATAGAAAGAATCCAGAGAATGCCCGGAGAAATAAAGTAGAGGGAGCAGGGAGGGGAGGTTTACCAACAGGTTCTAGACCTTTCTGAAGTCCAGCTATAGAACCTTATCTGCCTTAGGTTTTTACAAGACAACCCAATGACCTTAATGCTCCCTTTTCTACTTAAGCCCAAACTTACAAAAACCAAAAAAACCTGGGGCGCCTAGGTGGCTCAGTCAGTTGAGGAGCTGACTCTCTGGTTTCTACTCAGGTCATGATCTTGGGGTTGTGGAATCAAGCCCTGCATCGGGCTCCTGTGCACTCAGTGGGGAGTTAGCTTGAGGATTCTCGCTCCCTCTGCCCCTCCCCCTGCTCACGTACATGCGCTCTCGCTCTCTCTCTAAAATGAGTAAATCTTTAAAAAACCGACCAAAAACTTAACCAATTAAATAATACACTATTTAATACTAATCACTAATCAGGGATTGTGGTTTACTCATGTTGTAAATACAGCATAAACCGCCTCCCTCATTGGTTTCCTTATCTACTTTCTCACTTTCTAATCCAGCCTAAATGGTACCATTCAGATGCATTTTTCTCTTACATTTATCATTTTTTGCTGATGATATAAGTACTGAATGCTTCTTACTAAAATTTCAAATAACAGAAAGTGCAATTTTTTTAAAGTTTATTATTTCAGTAATCTCTACACCCAACATGGGGCTCAAACTCACAACCCCCAGATTAAAAGTCCCATGCTCCGACTGAGCCAGCCAGGTGCCCCAAGAGTCATTTTTCTAAAGCATCAGCTAGATGGTGTCATTTTTCTGTTGAAAAATGTTTAACGGCTCCCTGCTGCTTCCAAATAAAGTTCACACTCCTGCCTTCTAAATTCTGGCCCCAAATTATCTTTCCATCATTCTCTCCCCTACCTTCCCTTCAAGCACCTCCCCCCACCACTGCATGCACACACTTCAGCCAAACAAAAATGTCCCATGTCCCTAATAAGACCCCAGCTCTACACTGAGCTCAGGGTTTCTTCTACCTGGAACACCTTTCCCTTATCAACTCTGCTTAGACCTTTTCCCCAAGTCTCCTTCCCCACCAAAAAAGAAAAAGCTGAAAATAATCTCTCCTTCCTCTGAATTTCTACAGCACTTTTATCCTTTCACTCTGATTTTACTTGTTTGCAATAAATATTTATTTATACGTATCTTATTTTCAGATGTTAAACTTACATATAAATAGTTCTTAAATATCCATGAAAAACTCAAATAACATTAATGTAATAAATGGATTTTCAACATGTCATCTCTGAGACATATTCTATTCATTTTCAAGGAAGGACATGTTTTGTGTTATTTATTCAAACTGCTTCAAATTAAAAGGAACAAAAAATTTTTCAACTGTGAAAAACGGAAACTATACATGCTCTGAATAAGTTGTCAACTGCTCTCTCCCCATTAAAATCACCTCTGGCGGGGCACCTGGGTGGCTCCGTCGGTTAAAGGTCTGCCTTTGGTTCGGGTCATGATCTCGGGGTCCTGGGATCAAGCCCTTCGTGTGGCTCCCAGTTCACCAGGGAGTCTGCTTCTCCCTCTCCCTCTCCCCCTCCCCCCCTCATGTTCTCTCTCGCAAATAAATAAAATCTTTAAAAAATAAAAAATAGGGGCGCCTGGGTGGTTCAGTTGTCAAGCGTCTGCCTTTGGCTCAGGTCATGATCCCAGGGTGGTGGGATCGAGCCCCGCATCGGGCTCCCTGCTCAGTGGGAGGCCCGCTTCTCCCTCTCCCACTCCCCCTGCTTGCGTTCCCTCTCTCACTGTGTCTCTATCAAATAAATAAATAAAAATCTTAAAAAATAAATAAATAAATAAAATCACCTCTAACCATAATGCTTTCTCTTCTCCCCACTTTAAAAATGTAATTATAAAATGATAAATAGTAAATTAATCTTCTAAACATAATGCCATACTACTACCTGAAATTAAGCCAATTAAGAGAGCAATCAGGATCCGTTAAGGTATTAAGGCCCCCTCTCCAGTTTCCCTACATAAACCCAATCCCATCAGCTCTAAGAATTCTCAACCTACACACTAACTCTTTTGCTGGGTATTCATTCTCCTTGGCTTTTCTATTAGAGTTTGACAGATAATCACTCCCCTGGATTCCAAAATTCTCTCCTTCCCTCATTTCTCTTCCCACCTTCCCAACGGCTGGTTACTCTGCCTCCCCAACTCCTTACTGCAGCCTTGCTCCAGAAGGTACACTCAGCCCTCTTCTCTTCTGCTTTTTATTCCACGGTTTCAACTACCATTTACACAAAGATGAGTCCCCAAATTCACATACTCAGGGTAGCACCTAACACTTCCACCAGACTGCCTGTGGAATATTTCCATCAGGATAGAACCCTGCTTTCTCCTGACATGACCACTATGGCCTTTTCCTTCTTCCTGCTTAAATTCAGTCAGGTTGTCAGACCTTCTCCGTTTCTTCTCCACAACTTCTCAGGAATCTGTCCCTCTCTTTTTATTCCCAGCGTCACCGCTTACTCTCAGCTTCCTATTTCCCCATTCCCGCCTCCCCCCACCCCCAACCCAGCACCAGGGGATGAAAATAGCCTCGCCACTGGCCTTTCTGCCACTCCCACAACAAACGACGAGGAAGCCTGTTAACACGTGAGGGCTGGGGCCAAGTCCTGAGCAGGCATTCCTGCAATCTGCATCTGCTGCACACTGATCCTCTGAAGCACCGCTTTGATCATAGCACTCCCGCTTGCAGTTCCCCTATATGCAAGCTGCTCTAAAATGTTAACCCCAGCTATCACAAGGCTTATCTGCCATTATTCCCATCATTTTACATCCTATCCGTTTATTTTCTAACAGATATTCTGGCCCAAATGGTGGGTATCCACTCACCTTATTTTTGACATAGGTGAGCAGTAATTATTAAACAGTTTTGACTGATTATTTTTCATTCTATTTTGTCATTACAAAATTCTAATCAGGAAAAAACACGTTTTGTACTCCTAAGGGGAGATGACTATCCTTCAACTTTGTAACCCCTGTGGGGTTAGAATTTAAAAGTAATTCTCTCTGTCAGAATGAAACCAATGTTCTTAGAACAGAAGCTACTTAGAAGAGTTCTCAGGATTGTGAAAAACTTAAGAGTGGGGAATGTGCACTAATAACATAACTGAAATTGCCCCTGCCTTTGCTGCAAGAACCAAGCCCAGAGCTGAATCTGGAGAGAAATAAGCAGAATGATTCAGAGAACCAATACTCTAACAATTTAGGTGAACACATACTAAAGTTTTGTCTGATTACCAAATGTCCTCAAAAATACTTCTGGGACGCCACTCTCACCTCAAGGTCAGTAAAATAGTCTCTTCCCAGTTGCAAAAATCATGATCCTAAACATGGTGTGGAAGAATTCACAAGAGAAAAACATACAGTTTTAAGGGAAATAATGGGTTGAGAGAAACTCAAAAAATTCACAAAAACTTTCTTCCATTCTTTATAATAAAGCAATAAAAATACCATACCAAGTTAATAGGTATAGCAAGGGCATTTATCTTAAATTAGGGATAGCGAATATATTTCCATCTTGGATCTCTTGATGCCTAGACACTGTAATGATCCCCCTTCTTGAGCAAGTTAACAGGGTGCTTACATATTTACTTTGCTTTTTGCAGCTATTATGCATACAAGAATTACTCTTCTGCTTCTGGCCTCCCAAAAACTCACTGCTTTTTAATTTTATGACTCAATCCTAGTTCCTCTCCCTAAGTCAAAATCAGAGAATTAAACTGTGCTATACACAGTAAATGGAATTGCTCAAGCTGCAAGAAAGGCAAAAAGCAGATCTAAGAGAATTCTTTTTCCTTTTTCTTAAGTAAACTCTACCTCCGACATGGGGCTCGAACTTGCAACCTCGAGATCATGTTGCATTCTCTACTGACTGAGATTTTTCTTAGAGCAAAAGTGGAACTGGTGAAAATTTACGTTTAAATCCTAATTAACATCTTCCCTCTTAAGCTACATTTCTTTCCAGTTTTTTCCCCACGTTGTTCGATGCTGGCCATTATTTCTTCAGATACCTAATTTTCAAGTATGGAATTATATTTCACTTCTTTTACCAATTCAGCCCTTAAATTAAATTTGCCTCTAAGCTAGCCACTTTTAAATTCGTCAACTCTTTATTTTCACTGCTACCTCTCTAAAAAAACTCTGGTTGTCTTACATCCAGAACTCAATGGGGCCTTTCCAATTGAAAGACTTGAGCCCTGGTTCGCCTGGGTGGCTCAGTAGGTTAAGCGTCTGCCTTCGGCTCAGGTCATGATCCTAGAGTCCTGGGATCAAGTTCCGCATCAGGCTCTTTGCTCAGTGGGGAGCCTGCTTCTCCCTCTGCTGCTGCGCCCTCTGCTTGTGCGCTCTCTCTCAAAAATAAATGAAATCTTTAAAAAACAAGAAAAGACTTGAGCCATCCTAGGGGAAGCGGAGCTGGCTCAGTCTTAAGAACATGTGACTTGGTCTCAGGGTCATGAGTTCGGGCCCCATGTTGGGCAGAGAGATCACTTAAAAAGAAAAAAAAAAGACCTGAGCCCTTCTTGAACTCAAGGAATTTTCTTCTGTTGTTTCTGTATTTCCTTCCATTTTCTCTGTTCATTCATATTAGAATTTCTACTATATGATGTAAGGACTCCTAAATCTACCCTCCATGTTTCTTTAATTTTTCTTTAAATTTTCTTTCATATTTTCTTTCTACATTCTCAAAACCCCTAAACTCTTTTTTCTAAGCTAGCTAATTTGATCTTCATCTACTGAATTTTTATCTAAAAGGTCATATTTTAATATCAAAATAAACTTAGTTTCTTTTCCACAGCAATCTTTTCTCCTTTTTTGGGTAGATACAGTATCTTCCCAAATATCTCTGAAGATTTGAAGTTAACTGTGTATTCTAAATTAAACCATCTCCTCTGCTGTCTCATTATTAAATTGGTTAGATTTGGTGGCCCTTTTGAACTGCTGATTTTCCTCAAAAGCATGATTTTTCTAGGTTGTCAATATCTGTAGATGAAGGTCAAGACCAAAGTTACATTCTGATAGCTGGATTGTATTTCCTCAGCTCAAGTTGAGAATCCCTGTTTGCCTAAAAATAAACCTAAATTATGACCACATTGAGAGCTCTAGAGTCTGGAAGAATGAGGCCAAGGGAGAGAAAGAACCATGTAAACAGCCAGGCTTTCTTTCAATGATGGACAAGCATCCCATCTTTCCACTACTAGAAGTCCAATAACCCTCAGGTTGGCTACAAGCTACCTAAAGCACTGCCCCTTTCTCCCCACAGTACCCACTCTGGAATTTCCTATGGACAATTTGTAAATCAGAGCACTGAATTTCTGGCATTATCTCAGGAAGAAAACCACAGGAGAAGACATCTATACTAATAGGTAAATGACTTAGCTTTTCATACCTTTAATTAACTGGCTGTGACCACAGCTTGCTCTTTCTCCTAGGACATCCCTGCTTCTGAGATCAGGAATAATGCAGAATGAAATTTCTGGATGGTCCTTCTGACTTTTTGAATAAGGCTACAGGTTCACTAAGCTCCCTAGGGTTTTGCCATTAATTGATTCCCAATTGCTTTATTCAACCAGAAACTCGCCATATTCTGGTTTGCAAGTGGCATACCTCTCAGGTTTTTTTGTTTCTCTGGATTTCTCTACTTCTTCCTCAATATAATTTTCAAAGGAAAAAAAAAGTGAATGTGTGTGTTCTCTAGTCTATCTTGAATCTGAAATCATTATGAATTTGTATGTGTCAAATAAAACATGGAAATATATAAAAACAAAAAAACTATGAGAGAAATAAAAAGAAATCAATAGTAGTGACAAGTTACAACTCTTATCAACACTTGACAGATCAATTACTCAAAAACTAAGGAAAGAGGGGTGCCTGGGTGGCTCAGTCAGTTAACCATCTGACTCTTGATTTCAGCTCAGGTCATGATCTCAGGGTCATGACATCAAGCCAGCCCCGCCTTGGGCTCCAAGCTCAGCTCAGAGTCCGCTTGGGATTCTCTCTCCCCCTCTCCCTCTGCCTCTCACCCTGCTCTTGTGCGAGTGCGCGTTCTCTCTCTCTCTCAAATAAATAAAATCTTAAAAAAAAAAAAAACTAAGGAAAAACATGTACATAATTAACATTATTAATCTAATAGCTTTATTTCAAATTCCATTCCTGAAGAATAGTATATTTTGTTTTCAAACAACCCTGCCCCCCCTCTGTGACAATAAGAGGAAGAAAAAAATGCTTGCTGCTGAAAATGTCAGAGCCCTGTCCTTCCTTGCCCTGTCCTACTTGGAACTTCTGTACACCTGCTCAAAATTTCAATGCCAAGTTTTTATTACAGATTAGTTTTTTCCATAAAACCATTCTGAACCAATCAATAACTTCACAGTTTTGGTTAAAGTCTAAGAGTCTGAACTTTCAAAATCTATTAAAATTTGGTCCTAAAATGACGTCTTCTTAATGCCTTATTTTTCCAAAGCCCTTATTCATGCTCAGACTAAGAGTTGCCAAAGTACCCTCTGAACCTAGTTGCACTGATGTGCTATCAACACCAAGCACTAGAGTTTTTATTTTTTTTTTTTAAAGATTTTATTTATTTGCCAGAGGGAGGGGACACAAGCAGGGAGAGTGAAAGAAGGAGAAGCAGGCTTCCCGCGGAGTAGGGAGCCCGGTGTGGGGCTCGATCCCAGGACGCTGGGATCATGACCTGAGATGAAGGCAGATGCTTAATGACTGAGCCACCCAGGCACCCCTGTTTTTGGTAGTATTTTCTCCAGATTTGAGCAGGAATATAATTTAACAGTGAGTTAGGATGTCTCCTTTTTTGTCCCCTTTTCATTTCCCATACTCTAGAACATCTACTTTTTATTTAAAACAAACTACCCAGGGTGCACCTGGGTGGCTCAGTTAGGTGTCTGCCTTCTGCTCAGGTCCTCATCTCTGGGTCCTGGGATCGGGCCTCATGTCCCCACGTCCCATCAGGCTCCCTGTTCAGCGGGCAGTCTGCTTCTCCTTCTCCCTCTGCCCCTCCCCCTGCTCCTGCTCTCTTGTGGAATAAATAAAATCTTTAAAAAATTAAAAAAAACTACTCAGTTACATTATAATATAAAGGTATTTTTTTAAAGATTTTACTTTTAAATAATCTCTGCACCCAACATGGTGCTCAAACTCACAATCCCAAGATCAAAAGTCACATGCTGTACCTACTAAGCCAGCCAGGTGCCCCAGAAAGGTATTTTCTTAACAGTTAAAAAATACAACAGGGGGATGCCTGGGTGGCTCAGTGGGTCATGTGTCTGCCTTTGGCTCAGGTCATGATCCCAGGGTCCTGGGTTCGAGTCCTGCATGGGGCTCCTTGCTCGGCAGGTAGCCTGCTTCTCTCTCTGCCTACTGCTCCCCCTGCTTGTGCTCTCTCTGGCATATAAATAAATAAAAAATCTTAAAAAAAAAAAAAAAAAACAGGAATGAAGTGCCTGGATGGCTCAGTCAGTTAAGCATCTGACTTCGGCTCAGGTCATAATCTCAGGGTCCTGGGACTGAGCCGTGGAAGAGAGCCCCACAGCGCTCCACCTCAGGCTCCAGGTTCCATGCACAGCAGAGTTGGCTTGTCCCTCTGCACCTCCCCCAGCTCATGCTCACTTGTGCACGTGCGCTCTCTCGCTCTCAAATAAATAAAATCTTTTTAAAAAAATACAATAGGAATGAAATACAAATACATGCTCCAACATGGATGATCCTCAGAAAGAATATGCTAAGTGAAACAGGCCAGACATGAAAGACCACGTATTAAATGTCAAGAATAGGCAAATACATACAGAGAGAAAGTAGATTAGTGGTTGTGAGGGATGGGAGTTGGTGACAGTGATTGCTAATGGACACAGGATTTCTTTTGGGGGTGATAAAATGTCTGAAAATTAGTGGTGATGGTTGCACAACTCTGAATTTACTAAAAACCACTGAATTGTACATTTTTAAAGGGTGAATTCTACAACAATTTTATAAATTATAAACACACGAGTATAAGCAAATCTTAAACTAGTGCATGTTAAAACATGTTTTTGGATAGGAGAATGATGCATCAACTTATAAAAAAAGACATAGATTAAATTAAGGTAAAACACTAAAAGTATTCCTTCTAAAGTCAAATTAAGACAAGGACACCCCGTGGTGCCTGGGTGGGTCAGTCGGTTAAGCAACCAACTCTTAATTTTGGCTCAGGTCATGATCTCAGGGTCATGAGTCTGAGCCCAGCACAGAGCTCTGCACTGGGCGTGGAGCCTGCTTAAGATTCTCCCTCTCCCTCTCCCTCTGTCCCTCCCCCCCAACTCGCTCTCTCTCCCTCAAAAAAAAAACAAGGACACCCATTAACACTATCATTAAGATTACATGAGAATTTATAGCCAATGCAATTAGGTAAGATAATAAAATGTAAAATACAATTATTATTTAAAAAAATTATACTCATTTATATATGATCTAACTATGAAATCCAAAGGAATCAACTGAAAAACTACCATCAGTATGAGTTTTATAAAGCGTGCTGGTACAAAATTAATAGACTTGAAGACAAAAGCTTTCTTAAATCCCATTGATAAAAATACTTGAAAACTCTTAAGTGTGATTAAAAAAACACAAATATATAGATAAATCAATCTTGCTCTTCAAACCCACAACTACACTGTCAATTAATCTTTGACAAAGCAGGAAAGAATACGCAACGGGAAAAAGTCTCTCCAACAAATGGTGTTGGGAAAACTGGACAGTTACATGCAAAAGAATGAAACTGGACCACTTTCTTACACCACACACAAAAATAAATTCAAAATGGATGAAAGACCTAAATGTGAGGTATGAAACCATTAAAATCCTAGAAGAAAACATAGGCAGTTAACTTCTTTGACATAGGCAAAAGCAACTTCTTTCTAGATATGTCTCCCGAGGCAAGGGAAACAAAAGCAAAAAACAAACTGTTGGGACATGATCAAAATAAAAAGTTCCTGCACAGCAAAGGAAACAGTCAACAAAGCTAAAAGGTAACCTACAGAATGGGAGAAGATATTTGCAAATAACATATTTGATAGAGTTAGTATCCAAAATATATAAAATAATCTCAACACCCAAAACAGAAATAATCCAATTAAAAAATGGGTAGAAGACAGGAAGAAACACTTTTCCAAAAAAACCACAGATGGCTTGGGACGCCTGGGTGGCTCAGTCGTTAAGCGTCTGCCTTCAGCTCAGGTCATGATTCCAGGGTCCTGGGATCGAGTCCCACATCGGGCTCTTTGCTCAGTGAGGAGCCTGCTTCTCCCTCTCCCTCTGCTGCTCCCCCTGCTTATGCTCTCTCTCTGTTTCTGACAAATAAATAAATAAAAATCTTAAAAAAAAAAAAAAACCGAAAAAACACAGATGGCCAATAGACACATGAAAAGATCCTCAACATCTCTGATCATCAGGGAAAACACAAATCAACACTACAATGAGATTATCACCTCACATCCAACAGAATGGCTAAAATCAACGACACAAGAAACAACAGGTGTTGGTGAGGATGTGGATAAAGGGGAACCCTTTTGCACTCTTGGTGGGAATACAAACTGGTACAGCCATAGTGGAAAACTATATGGAGGTTCCCCAAAAAATTAAAAATAGAACTACCCTATGATCTAGCAATTGCACTACTAGGTATTTACCCAAATACAAAAATACTAATTCAAAGGGATACATGCATTTCAATGTTTATAGCAGCGTTATCTAAACAGCCAAATTATGGACACAGCCCAAGTGTCCATCAACTGATGAATGGATAAAGATGTGGTATATCTACACAACAGAATATTACTCAGCCATTAAAAAAGAATGACATCTTGTCACTTACAATGACATGGATGGAGCTAGAGTATTATGTTAAGCGAAATAGGTCAGAGAAAGGCAAATACTATTTCACTCATATGTGGAATTTAAGAAATAAAACAAACCAGCAAAGGGGAAAAAGAGAGGCAAACAAACAGACTCAAAAAAAAAAAGATGTATGTATGTATTTTGAGAGAGAGTGCAAGCGAGAATGAGTGTGGGGGGTGGGGATGGGTTGCGACACAGAGGGAGGGGGAGGGAGAGAATCCCAAGCAGACTCCCTACTGAGTGTAGAGCCTGACACAGGTCTCAATCTCACAACCCTAAGATCATGACCTGAGCCAAAACCAAGAGTCGGATGCCCAACCGACTCAGCCACCCAGGTGCCTCAAGAAACAGACTTGTAGGAGAGAAAACTGATGGTTACCAGAGGGGAGGTGGGTGGGGGGATGGGTTAAATAAGTTGTATGGAAGTGCTGAATCACTGTATTGTAGATGTGAAACTAATATTACACTGTACGTTAACTAAATGGAATTTAAATAAAAACTTAAAAAAAAGTCTTGTTCTTCATATGTTGAATAGTATCAATTCTCCCTTAATTAACCTCTACATTCAATTGAAATCCCAATACACTTTTGTTGTAAATCAGCTGACCTTATATATGTAGGTCTTCTTTCAGACTGTTCTATTCCACTGATCAATCTGGCTTTGTGCCCACTGTTTTAATCACTGTAACTTTATAATAAGCTTTGATATATAGTAGTGTAAGTCTTCCAACTTCTTTTCCAAGATCGCCTTTGCTATTCCAGACCCTATGCATTTCCCTATAAATTTGAGAACTGATCAAAAAAAAAAAAAAAAAAAAAAAGTCCTGTTGGGGTTTTGTTTGGCATTGCATCAAATCTTTACATATCACAACTGACCTGTTTGTAATACTGATACTTCTGAACCAGGGATGTTGTATCTCTCCCCACCACTTCTTAGTAAAGCTTTTATGTTTTTATTTAATTTCTGGTCAACACAAAGTGCAATATTAGTTTCAGGTACACAATACAGTGATTCAACACTTCCATACGATACCCGGTGCTCATCACAAGTGCACGCCTTGATCCCCATCACCTGTTTAGTCCATCCCCTCATCCACCTCCACTCTGGTAACCCATCAGTTTATTCTCTATAGTTAAGACTCTGTTTCTTGGTTTGCCTCTTTTTCCTCCTCTGCTCCTTTGTTTTTTTTCTTAAATTATACATATGAGTGAAATCATATGGTATTTGTCTCTGACTTATTTCGCTTAGCTTAATACTCTCTAGCTCCATCCATGTTGTTGCAAATGGCAAGATGTCATTCTTTTTTTATGGTTGAGTAATAGGTACTGGCTTTTAAATTTGACTTTCAAATTGTTTATTATTAGTATAGAGAAATATAATTAATTTTTGCATATCAATGCTAACCAACTGTAATGCAAGAGTATTAGAAATAAATGTCACAGAAACAACAGAAAAAAAAATCCCACAGATTTAAAAACAAAGTTCTAAGTAATTCAATGGGCAATAGGAAAATTATGAAAATCACAATATATTTAGAACTAAATAGGGGTGCCTGGGTGGCTCAGTCAGTTAAGCATCTGCCTTCGGCTCAGGTCATTATCTCCGAGTCCTGGGATCGAGCCCTGCATTGGGCTCCCCGCTTAGCGGGGAGCCTGCTTCTCCCTCTGCCTGCAGCTCCCCCTGCTTGTGCTTTCTCTCTCTCACCCTCAAATAAAAAAAAAAAAAAGAACTAAATAATAAAAATGAATTCATGTCAAAATCATAGCATCTAGTTATAGTTCAGAGAAAAATTATAGTTTTAAAGGCATATTAAGAGCAGAGGTTAAATATTAATGAGCTAAACCTTCAACTTAAATTTTTTAAATATCAGAATAAATGCAAATAAAGTAGAAGGAAAGAAATATTAATATCACTAGGAACAGAAAGGATCAATAAAAGAACTATTTGGAAAGCCTTAATAATATAGGCAAGTTACTGGTAGTACTGGTCAGAAAAAAAAATTAATGAAATTAATATTTTGAAGTCATTATCAAAGCCTATACTTTATACCAGTATATTTGAAAATTTATATATTTCTAAAATATTGTTCCTTTTGTACAAATAAAAAAAAACAAGAAAAGCCAAAAAGACTTATCATCATGAAACTATTACTGTATCAAAAACCAAATCAGAAAAAAATACCAGTTTCACAGATGAATTCTACCTGACTTTGAGGAAACAGAGCATCTCTATTAAATACAACTTGTTTAAAATATAACTCATCCTATGAAGTTAGCATAAGCTTGTTATCGAAACAAAACAAAGACTACACCAAAAAGGAAAAGTATTTGGTAATAACAAAGCGATGCAAATATCCAGGACATCCAAAGACAGTCTAAAATAGAAAACCTAGGGATGCCTGGGTAGCTTAGTTGGTTACGGGTCTGACTTTTTTTTTTTTTTTTTAAGATTTTCTTTCTTTATTTATTTGAGAGAGAGAGAGAGAGAATGAGAGAGAGCGCGCACGCGCGCACATGAGAGGGGGGAGGGTCAGAGGGCGAAGCAGACTCCCTGCCGAGCAGGGAGCCAGACGCAGGACTTGATCCAGGGACTCCAGGATCATGACCTGAGCTGAGGGCAGTCGCTTAACCAACTGAGCCACCCAGGCGCCCAAGGGTCTGACTCTTGATCTCAGCTCAGGTCTTGATCTCAGGGTCATGAATCCAAGCCCCAGGTTGGGCTCCACACTGGGCATGGAGCTTACATTAATAACAAACTAAGACAAGGATGCGCCAGTTGGTTAAACGCGTGCCGGGGGGTCAGGTCATGATCCTGGAGTCCCAGGGTCAAGTCCCGCATCAGGCTCCCTGCTCAGCGGGGAGTCTGCTTCTCCCTCTGACCCTCCCCTCTCTCATGCTCTCTCTCTCTCATTCTCTCTCTCAAATAAATAAAATCTTAAAAAAAAGTTAAAAAAAAAAACTATCAGTGCAATTCATTGCACCAACAGATGCAGCAAAAGCACTAAAAAAAAAAAAAAACTGTTCAAGACGAAAACTCTAAAATGATAAGCAGAAAATAAACTAATAACATCTATCCCCTCAAAAAAAACCCCACTACAGCATGATATTTAATGTTAAAATATTAGAAGCACTCCATTAAAGTGTCTAGAGAAGGATGCCTGATACCAACGCTTCCATTCAACACTGTGCTAAATGCATTAGTCAATGCAGATCCAAAAAAAAATAATAAAAAAGAAAACAGGAGGCAAAATCTAATGGAAAAGAAGAAATAAAACCTTCATTATTCACACTCAGCTACTTAGAAAATGCAAAAGAATTATAAACTATCACTTGCACGTTTCATTCAATCTAAAGATACTACCAACTATAAGATGCACCCTTGTTTTCCATACAACTAAGAAAAAACACTGCCAATTAAAAACTGATGCCACACTTTATCTAAAATTTTCATTTTAGATTGAGTCCATTCTTTTAGACTTATATTTTATCATATCTTGCACATATATAGAAGGAAAAATAAAAGCAAAAAGAAATTGGTATGATTTTCCTAAAACTTCACATTCAGGGTCCTACCATGGATTGCTTTTCTACTCAAAGCTATCCAATCTTTCTTACAATATTGTCTTCTGCCAACAGGAGTGTTGGTGACACAGCATTTCTTAAAATGCTCCATTATTATCTATAGGATTTTCTTTCCAGTCAGATATCCACTTCACAATTTCTGCCTTCAGCTGTAGTGTTTGGCATGAAATAACAACACAACAATGCACATGCTCATTTAAGTGAGGACAAAATGAAGAGTGTTGACCAAGTGTTTGCATGTGTATGCAATGAGAACTGTATCATGACTGCTGCCTGAATGACAGTGATTATAAGGTGACCTATCGAAAACCTATTTTGATTTTATAAATTCTAAAATATAGGGGAGAAAAGTGCATCTCAGAATCTATGAAATACAGCAAGAGCAAAAATCAGCAAGGTTACATGATGAATACACCTAAGGCCGTAGTATTCCCTATACATTAGCAATAACTAAATAAAAATAATAACTAGCAACAAAATCCTATTCACAACAAAAACTGCATAGTATCTAGCAAAAAAATCTAACAAAAGTTGTGCAAGAGCTTTATGAAAAGCACCAGAGCATGCTCAGATTCAAATCCCAGCTCCACTACTTAGTATGTATACACTCTACATGTGTCTATATATTTATTCTATAAATTTGACACAAATACAATAAAAATCCAAGTTTTTCATAGACATTGACAAACTGACCCAAAAATAAAAATAGCTTTAAAAGTTTTGAAGAAAAACAACATAAAGCAAAAAAAAAAAAAATTTTAGTTATAAAGCTATCATTATTAAATCAGAGTGATACAGATATAGAGAGTTAAACAGACTAATGAAAGCAGAAGAGAGAAACTAGAAACAGATGTGTATATATGAGAATATAATAAACCTCAGGAGTTTCATTATAAATCAGTGGGGAGAAAGGCAGAATTACTCAATGAATCCATATTAAAAAAATAAAGTTAGATCCCTACATCACACAATAGAAAAAAAATTCCAGATGAATTAATGACCTAAATATGAAAAAGTACGGTATCAGTATGACCTTGGGGTAAGGGAAGAACTTCTTGCAGATACAAAACAACATAAGCCATCAATGGAAAAAAAAAATTGAGAAAAATGACTACCTTCACATTAAGAAGTCCTACACAAACAAGCTAAAAGATAAGCCACAGACAGGAAATGGTATTTTCAGTATTTATAATTACAAATCATTAGTATTCAGAATATAAAAAGAATATCCATCAATCAATGAGAAAAAGGAAACAACCCAACAGAAAAATGGACCCAAAGATAAAATAAGCAAATCACAGAAAATTCAAATGCTCAATAAATACGTGAGGAAAAAAGCTCAACCTCAATAGTAATCTAAGAAATGCAAAGTGAAAACAGCAATGAGATACAATTTATACTCAACAGATTGGAAAAAATTGCAAAGGCTAATCTTTTGGCAGTAGTCTCCATAAATAGAGGCTGATATGCAGCTGGTGGGAGTGTCAAATGGAACACAATTTGATGATTCCACAATTCCCAGTAAAGTTGACAAATGCACACTCCTGAATGTAGCAATTCTACATCTATAATCTCAAGAGAGAAGAACCCTGTGTAAGGATGTTCACAGCAGCATTGTTTGAAACTGCACAAAACTACAAACAACATAATGGCTGCTCCATAAGAACAGATAATAAACCACAGTATATTTATACATTGAAATACAAGTATAATGACTTAGATCAGTAGTTTTCAAACTTCTTGGTCTCAGGACCCCCTTACATTCTTATAAATTGAGGACCCCAAAGAATTTTTCTTTATGTGGGTTCTATTGACAGATATTTATATTAGAAATCAAATCTGAGACATTTAAAAATATTTATTAATTTGTTAAAAACAAGCCAACTGTACATAAACTTATTTTAAAATAATTATTTTTCAAAACAAAAAAATAAGTGAAAAGAATAGTATTATTTTACATTTCTGCAAATCTCTTTAAAGACAGGCTTAATAGAGAACAGCTGGATTCCCATAAGTGCTTCTGTGTTCAACCTATTATGACATCATGTATCACGCAGCCTCTGTACAGCACTCATGCAGTGCACACAAGAATGCAGCCAGAAGAATCTTATGGATCCCTGGGAATTCCTAGAGCACACTCTGAGAACTCCTGAACTAGACCCACACACAAAATGGATAAACCTCAAAAACACAATGTTAAGTGGAAAAAAAAACAAAACATGAACCGACATACACAGTATGATACCATTTATGTAAAGTTAAAAACACAAAAACCAATACCTGATAATGGTTTTGGTACCTACATATCAGGACAATTGTTTCTTCTTGCAAAGAAAAGACAGGAATGGGATGGGAGGGGCACTCTTTAAATGGATCTGTGAGATTTTCTTTAAACAAAAAAAGTTATGAAGCAAATATATAATAAACGATTAAGTTCTGTTAAAAATCTGGGTGATGCTTGCTTTTCAGGAGTTCTGAAATATTTCACAATTTAAAAATCTTAAATATATTTTAAAAAATCCTATACTTCTCACTGAATTTTCCTAAAAATAACTAGCAACAAAATCCTATTCACAACAAAAACTGCATAGTATCTAGCAAAAAAATCTAACAAAAGTTGTGCAAGAGCTTTATGAAAAGCTCTTGTGCCTCCTCTGAATAAAATATAGTTATGAGATACCTGGATTTTTTTTTTTAAGATTTATTTATTTAGGGGCACCTGGATGGCTCAGTAGGTTGAGCATCTGCCTTCGGCTCAGGTCATGATCTGGGGGTCCTGGGATCAGCCCCACATCAGGCTCCTCTGCTTCTCCCTTTCCCTCTGCCCTTCCCCCTACTCGTGCTCCCCTTCTCTCTCAAATAAATAAAAATACTTTTTAAAAAGATTTTTTATTTTAGAGAGAGAGCACATCCTAGCAGGAGGGCCAGAGGGAGAGGGAGAGAGAATCTCAAGCAGACTCCACACTGAGTGTGGAGCCCAATGCAAGGACTGATCCTAAGCCAAAACCAAGAGTCGGGCACTTAACTGATTATGCCACCCAGGCACCCCAAGAAACCTAGGTTTTTATTTAAAAAGTTGTTTGGAAAAATAATTTGACAGGAATAAGAACAGATTGGCCATATTAACCCCAAAAAGTTAAGCAGTGGGGGCAGGGGTTACCTAGTTCATGTATTATGCCTTAATATGTATATTCCTTGGTCAAAGGACACACAGATTAGATGCCTTACTACCTGAAAACTAATCACCTACAAAAAGTTTTCTATAACCAATAACTGAGATCATTGTTTTTAGAGATAATGACCATATGCCAAGTACTGCTCAAGGATAATAAAGGAGAACCTGCCTCTACATTCAGGTTCAGAAAAGATGACAAAAATATAAGCACACTGTTAAAATTTAATAGGTTAAATGCCAAATTAAAGTTGCCCACACTGATATGAGACAAAGAATGAGCCTGGAAAAACAATAGTGCCAATAAGAAAAAGAAAGTGAGACAGCAAGACTTGTTTGAGGAACTCTGGGTTAAAAAACAAGTAAGAAAAAAGACTCTCTATAAATAGTACTGGACATCTACAATATACCAGATAAATTTGGTTTCAGCCAAATGTTGAGATAGTAACACACCTGGGTAGAGATGGTCAGTAGGCAACTGGAAATGCTAGATGAGAAATTAGAAAAGAGGGTAGGCATGGTAAAGGGACATTAAAACCAAGGGAGAAGATTCAAGAAAAAGGACAGAGCACTGACCTTGAGGGAAATACCATGACAGAAGACAGAGAAAGCACAGAAAGTTTCTGAAACAAAGAACACCTTTATTTGATACACCCAATGACATGTTGTGAAAGTTTCCCAATTTCGGAAATAGTGGATTCAGGAATATAAGTGCAATGAAAAGAAATAAAAGTACTGGTGAAGGGAATGAGAAGACAAGTGAGGTTTTTCTAGGATAAGCAAACCTAGGAATGTTTCTAAGGAGAGGGAAAGGCACAGAGAGGGCAATGATGCAAGCAGAAGAATCACTGAAAGAGCCCCGTCCCGGACGGACGGGTGGAGCAGATGGGCAGAGGGGTTGTGGGCCTGAAGGAGACCAATTCTTCCTGCAGCGAAAAGAACAGGAGGAAAGCCTAGGTAGAGACAGAGGAAGAGTATGCAGTAGAAAGGAAGGAAACTCGAATGCTTATATCAGATTGTTGTCTATCTTTCTGGTTTAAGTAAGAGATTAGGTAATCTCCGTGGGGCTGAGGGGTTTCAAGGACGGGTGGAAGCGTGTGAGAGTAGAAAAATAGTCTGGAATCACCAGTGTACACAAACACAACACAAGCAAGGTCATTGATGATAATTACGAGTCCGGATGGGGTTAGAGAGGAAGCATTTACAAAGAGCAGTGTGGAAAAAAAATTATTTTTTAATGCTCTGTGGGCATGTTTTTTAAAAAAGGAAACTTGAACCTATCTGAAATATACACATAAATTAAGAACTAACACCTCACTTATCCAGAATGGTTGGGTAATAAGGTGTTACACCAGTTTCCCAGATCATCAAGGTCTACCCTTTCAGGCAAAAACATTTTATACTTAATGGTTTCCGATAGAAATCCTTCTAAACTACACATGATCTGTCTTCTTAACTATACAACTTGAGTCTCAATCTTAACCACCTACTCCTGCTGTACTGCGTGTGCAGCTAGACAGTTCTTTTTTACAGCTCTCCTATGTCTTTCCCAGCTGTCAAGATAGAAAGCAACTGGTTCTTCTAAGTTTATGTTTATCCTTACCACCTCAACAACCACAGCCCACTTGCTTAGCAACCTACTTGTAGTCAGCCTCCTACAATGCAGCGTTTCTCCAACTTTCCTAAACCATGGCCCCTTCCTTATGTTAAACATGAGAATCTTCAGTTCCCTTCCTTCCTCTCCCAGAGCATCAGTGCTCTGACCTCTTGCGGTCCAGGAAAATGGAAAAACTGAAACAACTTTCTAGTCAATACTGATGCTACCCTATAGATTTAGATCATAAAATTCAAGGAAACACATTCCCCACACGTCCATCTAGGACAGTCAAATATTAATCAAAACATGAGAAGGTTTGGCTTAGCAAACAGCCTTAGTTCCCTCTCAAACAAAAGGGTAGTTACTCTCACGGGGGGAAGAACAGGGATTGCAAAAGGCCATCTGAAGGCTGCTGCCTTTTGAGTAATCTTTCTTCTAATCTAACTTTTCAAACTGACTTCTTAAAAAAAATCACCATGAGAATACTTTCAGGTTCATTGCTCATTTTCATAAGGAATCCAGAGCACTAGTGCTGCAATTTTCAACCACGGTAAATGAAAAGTTAGAAACCTCTCCCTCTTTGTTTACTACAGAAATTATAACTCAGAACTAAACGTTATTTGGAGTGAAGTTAGGACAGAAAAGAGCAGCTCTCTAGTACAAACGGATCACTGAAGTAGCAGCAAAACTGGCTTAACTTCTGAACATTTTTGATAATCAGTCAGGTAGTGAAAACACTGATCCACTTGCTACTCTCGTTATTTCTCAACTCTGAAACCTTTCCTAGTCCAATGGAACTAAGTAAATATGAAGCCCAGCTCAGGTGTATCGTCATCCTTCTACGTGAGGGCTTCCCGGGGCAGCCCGATCATATAAGCCCCTCCACTTGGCAAGCAAGTTCTTCCACCTTTTCTAGCCAGGATTCCCACCACCCTCCCACCTTCACCATCGACTCCTGCCAAACTACAAATACTTGCTGCTTTTAGTTTTGTTTTTTTCCAAATACTATTTTGTGAATAAACTTCACCCTTGAAGTGCCCTTTCCCCAGCCCCCACCTCTGCTTAACAAAGTCCTACCCATTCTTAAGTAACCTCAAAATGTCACCTACTTCAGAAATCTTTTCCTCATGCTCCAAATAGAAACTCTGCCTTCCTCTGAAACCCCAGTAATTGGTTGTACCTTTCCCGCAGCACTTGAGTGCAATTCACCACGTCTCCTCCGCCTCTGAGCAACGAACTTCTTGCAGCCAGCGTATGCATTACAAGAACCTTTCTAATCTTTCTTATCAGCCAGCCCAGTGCATCGCTAACACTGAGTTCCAAGTTTACTGGGGAGTTATGCAGTATGCAATCAAAAGTCCTTTAAGGGACAGAATGCTACCTAAGCATTTTTCAAATCAAATAAACTAAAAAACATGGCAAGCAGATGAATAAATACTGCAGCACTAAGAAAATAAAAAACTTTCTGCCCTTCTTACTCCTCAAAAATAAGTTAATACCAACAGATCATTAATAGCTTAAATGGACCTTTTCAAGAAAGTTTTCAAATAAATGAATTGAAAAGACTCCTTTAAAAATGTATTCGTTTTCGTGCTGTGCAAATTACACTTTGCCCCCTGTTGGATAAAAGAGTGATGAGAACTTCTTTCCTATCGAATTTATTTTTATTTCTTTATTTAGGTACTAGAAAAAGCAGTGAGTGTTGGAAAACCGCATCTAGGGCAGCACCATAATAGCCACGTACGACGCTGAGTAAAAATAAAATGTCGTGGGGTTCCATTTGCCGTAGTGAGCCCAGATGCCTGGGCTGCCACCCGTCCCGACAGCCCCCGGGTTGCTACAGGAGCGGGAGAAAGGCGCGGGGCCAGGGACGGTGAGGGACGAGATGGCCGCCTGCGGCAGCTCAGTTAAAATGCAGCGGAAGCAGCAGCCAGTCACGGGGCTGCGAGAGGGAGGGCAGCAAGGTGGCGCTGCCGCCAAGCGCCTAGAGCCTGAGCGCCCATCATGGCGGCAAGGGCAATGGCCGCTTTGGGGAGCGAGCACGCCCCCTCCGCGCGCACACGCTGCCGTGCCGGGCCTCGGGGGCCCGTCACCGGAGCCGCCGCCGCCGCCGCCGCCACCCGCTCTCCGACCCCCCCTCACGGGCTGTAGCGGAATTTTCTCCTCAGACGCCGCCTTCAAGATGGCGGCTCCCCCTCCCGACAACCCCCTCAATCGTCCCCTGCAGCAGGCGCCGAGCCGCCGCCATCTTGTCCCCCGTCCCTCCCCCCCTCGCCGATATTTACATAGCGAAAATCGGCCCGGCCGGCCTGCGGCCTTCACCTCACGCCTGCAGCCTTCGCCTCCTTGCCAGGCCTCGCCCCCGCGCGGTGCCCCGGGCAGGCCGCGGCGCCGACCCGACGCCCCTCCGCCGCCTCCCGGGCCACCGGGCGACCTTCCCCCAACCCCCGCCCGTTCACGGAGCGCGCCTCCGCCGCCGCTCGGGGCAGCCGGGCTCCTCCCCGGGCCTAACTGCGGCCTCCTCGGGGCCTGCTCGGCGCCACGCGCCGCACCGCCCGGCCTAGCGCGGAAGGGCGCCTCGCGGGCCGCCGACCAGGCCGGGACCAGGCCGCTGCGCGCGCGCTAGGCCCCACGGCCGCGGCGGCGCCCGGAACTCACCGGACGGGCGTGCGGGCGGTCGGCGACGGTGGCGGGTGCTGCAGGCCGGCCTTTCTCTGGAGCACTGGGCCGGGCTCCGGCTGGTGGGGCGGGCGGAGGGAGGGAGGAGGGGCCGAGCTCGGAGCTGACAAAAAGCGGCCCAGCTCCCCGGCACGGGCCCGCCGTCAGCACGTCACGTCACCGCCCGGGAGAGAGACCCAGGAAAATGCGGAAGGGTAGATAGGCCCCCTCCTCCGCCCGGTGTGTCCCCTTGGCGCCCCGGGTCGGCGCCGCTCACGCTCCGCGACCGGGGAGCCCAGTGGCCTCGCTGCGGCGGGGTCTCCGGCGGCCGGAGTCTCCGTGACAGCGCCCCCCCTTCTTTCCACCTCCTCCGCGCTCCCGCCCGCCGCCGCCGCCGCTACACACGCGCCGCTGCCGCCGCCTCGGCCGTAAAGCCCGCGCGGGGCCGCGGTCCGCCGACCCCGTGGAGAGGCGGGCGGCCCGCACCCGTCCCGGCCTGGCCGCCCCCACCATCTCCCGTGGGCCTCGGCCACCCCCCGGGCCCTCCCCGGAGACCTACCGCCTCTCCGCGCCTGTCTCGGCCGAGGCGCCTGCTCGAGTTGTTTGCAGGCCCTCAGACCCCCGCCCGCAGTAAATGTGTTTTCTTCATCCCTGTGGCTGGAGAAGATAAATTTAGCAGTCCCCGGCGTCCCCTGCCTTGGCTTAAAAAAAAAAAAAAAAAAAAAAAAAAATCTTTGAAATAAAATGAAAATAGGCTTGCCAGTCTAAATGGGTGTGTGGGCACGAGGAGGGGGAGAAGGGTTATCTTACAGCTACTACCAAACTGTTTAATTTTTTTTTTAACAAGCATTCAGTCAGAGGACCTAAATGATTTTATTAGTTTGGAGGATACAAAGATGAGGAAAAGGGTTACCTTTTCAGACTGGTTTCGCACATTGCAATAAACAGAAATTTTTAATGTATATTTTCTATATATCTATTTCAGAGTTTGGGAGCCTATGAAATTTAAGTCTTGTGTAATTGTTTCATAAGTAATGAGTTTTTCACAGTCTTTAATATAGAGAGGTAGCAGAATTGAGTATGGATGTTTTTTACAAACTACTTAAGCCTTTTAAAGTTTAAAAAGACAGGAGAAAAAGAAAAATATGTATTTGATAAACAAGCATTTATCAACTCCAAAAATGCGTATTTGCGTTTCCATTAAATTTTTATGCTCTTTCCATACTGAACTTGGGACCCAAACTATGTTTACAACTTACTAGTTAAACGTTAAGCATTGTAATCCTTACATTAATCCAGAATCTGACATGTTTTATTTCTTTAATTCACTAAATGTTAAAGAGATTTTTAAACAGTAAAGAACACAAAGGTTATAAAGCAAATAGCATATCGGTGTGAAGTCTCTTCAAATACAGAGGCCATGTATTTAGGGTCCTGTCATAACTTTTTAAAACTCCCAGAATGCAAGTTGTCCATTCCCTCAGACATTTTACAGTTATAAAATGCTTTCAAGAAGGAAAGACAAAGGTATAATAACAAATCTCTGAGGACATACTAGATGGTAATTCTCCTCTCCAGGCTTTACCTTTGGTTTTTTTGCAAGAGATTAAATTTCCTTTCAAAAATGATGAATGACAGCATGTCTTCAACATTTCTAGAAAATTGCATTAGGTTGTGATACAGGCTATTCACAGAAAGGTAAATAAAACTAGTATTTGTTCAAGTAAAATATGGGAAATAGCTTGTGTGTGCACACTAATATAATTTCAAAAAAATGATAACCAGTGTTTTAAGTACTTTCCAAGGGCCTCCATTTAATGCTATGGTATGTCAAGAATGGGGCCTCGTCACCATGTAGCTATAAGCAGCATGAATACAAAAACCTAATGTCAGCATTCTTATTAGTTCTTCCACAATTACCATCAAATACTTCTAAGTACACCAGTATAATGCACTTCAGAAAAGAGTATCAAGGATCATAAATGAAAAAGATGTTTCCTCAATTTAAAAGTCCAGAAGTAGTTTAGGTCTTCAGACTTTTCAAGAGCCCTTTGCCATTACGTTTCATACATAAGAGACTATTAACTTTGTTAGGAAACAATGCCCTAGTTCTATTCATTATATCAGCTAAAACTTTATTGCAATACAACAAATATTCTATAGATGATTGTACAGATGAGCTCAACTATAAGTTGTCAAAAAAGGGAAAGTAATTTGTACTTTAAATCCATTTATGGAAGGCCATAAACAACAGTGTATGATAAAAATCATTTCACTAGAAGTACACTCAATATAAAATACTCATGATAAAGGAACAAAGAAAGTATAAGCAGAGATCAGAAATTGTTCAATGTTACAATAACATACAAAACATAGTTTATGAAAATATTCACAGTAGGACCTGGAGGACACCTAAGATCAATGAAAGCATTTGTAACCAAGCAGTGAGTGATTAAGGACCTGACACCTTACACTTGAAGGACAGCCTATCTTGCATTGATACTTGTGTTCAATGTTTTGGTATTTGGGACCTATAGAATTCTGGGCACAGAGAGTAAAAAGATGTGGTGCTTGCCCTTGGGGAACTGCAAATGAGGCTGTGTGTGGCAGAATAAAAACATTCTTAAGTGCTTTCATTTTCTCGCTTAAATAAGCACACAATAAAAGGAAATTTTATTTAGGTACATGGAGAGCAGAATATTTCAAAGGCATATGCTGTGAATACAAAATAGATGGTTTCAATGCAGTCAAATGGATTTTGGTTATGTGCTAAAATTTATTTGTTCCTTCAGAGATGTTAATGTATATCAGATAGTTAAAAGCATCTACTCAAGGTTTTGACAGTGTTTTAATAACTTAACTAAAATCCCTGACATGTTTATAGGTCCTTGAGCCAGAAATAATACAAGACCTTTCAATCACTTTTGCAGAGAAAGATTAGTCAGAAAAGAAGCTGTTAAAAAAAAAAAAAAAGAAAAGAACAAGAAGAAGAAAGAAGCTGTTGATTTTCACTCCACATCACTGACTGATGGAAATCCAAATGGGAAATGGTAAATTACTGCCTTAGAAAATAAAAACCTTCTTGAATAAAGTTGTGGTAATTCATTATTTTATATCCCAAAGGTTGAAAAATATTCACTTTCCCCTAGAAAGGCCGTAGTTCTATTGAACTAAGCATGCCCTATAAAAATGAACCATTTATCTGATACTTGATACTTAAGTTATACTTATCTTAACATGAGCAAGTTGCATCATGTTGGAATTCAGCTGGCTATAATTAATGTCAAGAATTTTTAATCTGAGCCTTTAAGCCACACACCCTCCCCAAGGGAAATAATTTTAAAATAAACAGTGACTGACAATTAGGTGATTTTCAAACTATTTTTTTCACACAAGTCATTAGTTGAATAAGACATTGTTTAGTTCCTGAAAGTCACCAATAGCCAAATTCTCATGGATTATAAATCACAGAACACAGCAAACAAATTAGCTCCACTAAAAAGGTGAAAATCAATATGTGAGGCCTAGAAACAATGACCTGTCGGTGCCGAGCCTGGGGCCTCTATATACAATTTTCCACTAAAGGAACCAGGGTTTCTGGAAGAAATGACTGATTCCTGGGCTGGAGCAGAAAAGTACATAGCAAACCAGGAATATCTCCTCATAACAGAAAGCAAGAAAAGAAAATGTCAAAGCTTACTAGGGGTGTGTCGAAAGGTCTCAGGGACCAGTTTAAAGGCTCTAGTTGGCTAAAGATGAAAAAATTTGAATGTCGAAAGAATAACTGCTGTGGAATGAAACACATCAAGTATGTTTGTTGAGTTTATAATGAGACTTTTAAAAATGATTGATTGCACACCTTTGTGAATATACCAGAGACTAGTGAATTGTACAATTTAAAAGAGTGAATTTTATGGCATGTGTATGATATTTTGAATTTTAAAAAATGATCACCTTTGCAGAATGGTAGAGAACCAACTCATTGTTCTGAAAACCAGTAAAGGGAAAGGTGAAGCACTGATCCTTTATGAACTGTTCCTCAGACTAAACAAATAGCTGATGAAGGAAATTTTCTTTTAATAATTCTACAAACACATGAAAAAGACTTGATGGAATTAGAATAGAACCATTTTGCAACCCCAGGTGAATTAATGGATCTAAGCAATGATCAGCAATGGCTGCTAACCAGAGCGACAACTACACATATGCCTCATGACAAAAGTACACAGAGCCATCAACTAAAAAAATCAAACCTTGGGATGCCTGGGTGGCTCAGTTGGTTAAGCTGCTGCCTTCGGCTCAGGTCATGATCCCAGGGTCCTGGGATCAAGTACTGTGTCGGGCTCCTTGCTCAGCCGGGAGCCTGCTTCTCCCCCTGCTTGTGCTGTCTCTCTGTCTCTCTCTGTCTAATAAATAAATAAAATCTTTAAAAAAAAATCAAACTTGAACCTGATCAACTCAGCTCTAACTGCCAATTTACAGGAAACACAGGGAACAGAGAAACATATCAATGAAATCACAGGGATGCAATCAACAAAACTCAGATGGTGGTAAATACTATAGGACCTGCTTTCTTCAACAAATAAACTATAGCAAAAAATTTGAGGGGAAATCAATAAATAAGAAAAGACTTAAAAGATATTATTAATCAAATGCACTGTATGAACTTTATTTCCATCTTGATTCAAACAAGTGTAAAAAAAATGAGATAGAGAAATATGAACATTGGATTGTTGTCAACATGAACTGGATATATACTGATATAAACAATTTATTGTTAATTTGGTTTAGGTGTAATGATGATTTGATTATATCTTAAAAAGAGTCTTTATCTTTTAGAGATACATTATCAAAATATTTACAGATAAAATGATATGCTACTGATGAAAGACCTATACTCTGAAAACTATAAAACACTGATAAAAGAAACTGAAGATGACACAAATGGAAAGATATATTGTACTTATGGATTGGAAGAATTAATATTGTTAAAATTTTGATACTACCCAAAGCAATCTAGAGATTCAATGCACTCTCTATCAAAATACCAATAGCATTTTTCACAGAACTAGAACAAATAATCCTAAAATTTGTATGGAACCACCAAAGATCCTGAGTAGCCAAACCAGTTCTGAGAAAGAAGAACAAAGCTGGAGGTATCATAATCCCAGATTTCAAACTGTACTACAAAGCTATAGTAATCAAAACAGTATGGTACTGGCACCAAAAAAAGACACATAGATCAATGCAACAGGTTAGAGAGCCCAGAAATAAACCTGGGCTTATACGGTCAATTAATCAAAGACAAAGGAGGCAAGCATATAAAATGGGGAAAAGACAATCTTTTCAATAAATGGTGTTGGGAAAACTGGAAAGCTACATGCGAAAGAATGAAACTGGACCACTTTTTTATGCCATACACAAAAATAAACTCAAAATGGACCAAAGACCTAAATGTAAGACCTAAAACAATAAAACTCTTAAAAGAATATATAGGCAATAATCTCTTCAACATCAGCCTTAGCAACATATTTGTAAATATATCTTCTGAGGCAAGGGAAACAAAATAAAAAATAAACTATTGGGACTACAACAAAATAAAAAGATTTTGCACAGCAAAGGAAACCTTCAACAAAACAAAAAGGCATCCAAATGAATGGAAGAAGATATTTTCAAATGACATATCTGATAAAGGGTTAATATCCAAAATATATAAAGAACTTATATAACTCAACACCAAAAAAACAAACAATCCGGCTAAAAACAGACAGAGGACCTGAACAGACATTTTCCCAAAGAAGACATATAGATAGCCAACAGCCACATGAAAAGATGCTCCACATCTCTAACCCTCAGGGAAATGCAAATCAAAACCACAGTGAGATACCTTATATCTATTCAGCATGGCTAGTGTCAAAAAGACAAAAAACAACAAATGTTGGCAAGTACGTGGAGAAAAGGGAACCCTTTTGTGCCCTGTTGGTGGGAATGTGAATTAGTGCAACCACTGTGACAAACAGTTATGGAGGTTTCTCAAAAAATTAAAAATAGAAATGCCAAATGATCCAGTAATACCACTTCTGGATATTTACCTAAAGGAAACAAAAACACTAATTTGAAAAGATACATGCACCTCTATATTTATTACAGCATTATTTATTTATTTAATTTTTTTAACATTGTACTTATTTATTTAAAGTAAGCTCTACACCCAATATGCGACTCGAACTCCTGACCCCAAAATCAAGAGTCTCATGCTCCACTGACTGAGCCAGCCAGGAGCTCCTGCAACATTATTTATAATAGTCAAGATAGGGAAGCAACCTAAGTGTCTATTGATAGATCAAAGTATAAAGAAAATTCAGGATATATATATCATCTATATATAGATGTAGGACGTAGGAGATAAATATATATATAATGGACTATTACTCAGCCATAAAAAAGAATGCGATCTTACCATTGTAGCAACATGGATGGGACCTAGAGGGTATTGTGTTAAGTGAAATAAGTCAGAGAAAAATAAATACCACATGATTTCACTTATAGGTGGAATCTAAAAAACAAAACAAATGAACAAACAAAAAACATAAAGAGACTCCTAAATAACAGAGAACAAACTGGTAGTTGCCAGAGAGGAATTGGGCAGGGACATGGGCATAATAAGTGAAGGGGATTAAGAGGTAAAACTTCCAGTTATAAAATAAATAAGTCACAGAGATGAAAAGTATAACACAGGGAATATAGTCAATAATACTATAATAACATGGTAAGGAGACAGGTGGTGACTACACTTACTGTGGTGAGCATTTCGTAATGTATAGAATTGTTGAATCACTATGTTGTACACCTAAAACTAATGTAATACTGTATGTCAACTATACTTCAATAAAGAGAATGATATGCTATCAGAGATGGCCTTCAAAATAATAAGGGAGGTTGAGGGAAGTATAGGGGTTGAGGGTGAAGTGGGTAGGGGATATAAATGAACCATAATTGGCCATGAAAGGACAAATGTTGACTCTGGATGATGGGCACATTGGGGTTTGATGCATTATTCTCATTGTGTATATATCTGAAATTTTCCATAGCAAGTTTAAAAAACAAACAAAAATAAACATACAAAGAAAAAATCACCTTCACATTTCACATAATCTTTGGAGTGGGGCAAGCATTACAGATATTCAATTGCCTCCCTTCTCACTTTTCTGTGGACCATATAACAACACTTATTTTCAAAAGAATTAGCATAATTAAAAAATGAAATAAATAAAACTAGACCACTTATGATTAAGAAAACAGCAATGGTTTTCAAATTTGCAAGGGAATATCTTGCTAAAGATGCAGCTTGCTGGCTCTCACTTCCTAGAAGTTTTAATTTTTTTACACTTAAAATATGCATTTAATGTAAATATTAGTAAGATTGATTAAAATTAAAACATACACAGGAAAATTATTAATGTGGGTATGAAAGAAATGGTGATTAGTTTTCACCAAAAAGAACTGGTGATTTTCCACTGTAAACTTTAAGAGAACTTGACTAAATTCTAGAAAATAACTATGGATAGTCAGAGATTTACCTATGTCCCTGGTTACTAGCTACTCTTTTTTACTTCCTTTTTTTTAAATTTTATTATGTTATTAATCACCATACATTACATCATTAGTTTTTGATGTAGTGTTCCATGATTCATTGTTTGCGTATAACACCCAGTGCTCCATTCAATACGTGCCCTCTTTAATACCCATCACCAGGCTAACCCATCCCCCCACCCCCTCCCCTCTAGAACCCTCAGTTTGTTTCTCAGAGTCCAAAGTCTCCCATGGTTCGTCTCCCCCTCCGATTTCCCCCCCATCATTTTACCCTTCCTACTATCTTCTTCTTTTTTTTAACATATAATGTATTATTTGTTTCAGAGGTACAGGTCTGTGATTCATCAGTCTTACACAATTCACAGCGCTCACCATAGCACATACCCTCCCCAATGTCTATCACCCAGCCACCCCATCCCTCCCACCCCCCACCACTCCAGCAACACTCAGTTTGTTTCCCGAGATTAAGAATTCTTCATATCAGTGACATCATGTGATACATGTCTTTCTCTGATTGACTTATTTCACTCAGCATAATACCCTCCAGTTCCATCCACATTGTTGCAAATGGCAAGATTTCATTCCTTTTGATGACTGCATAATATTCCATTGTGTATATATACCACCTCTTCTTTATCCATTCATCTGTCGATGGACATCTTGCCTCTTTCCATAGTTTGGCTATTAGGGACATTGCTGCTATAAACATCTGGGTGCACGTACCCCTTCAGATCCCTACATTTGTATCTTTGGGGTAAATACCCAGTAGTGAAATTGCTGGGTTGTAGGGTAGCTCTATTTTCAACTTTTTGAGGAACCTCCATACTGTTTTCCAGGGTGGCTGCACCAGCTTGTATTCCCACCAACAGTGTAGGAGGGTTCCCCTTTCTCTGCAACCCCGCCAACATATGTTGTTTCCTGACTTGTTAATTTTAGCCATTCTGACTAGTGTTAGGTGGTATCTCATTGAGGTTTTGATTTGGATTTCCCTGATGCTGAGCAATGTTGAGCACTTTTTCATGTGTCTGTTGGCCATTTGGATGTCTTCTTTGCAAAAATGTGTTTGTGTCTTCTGCCCATTTCTTGATTGGATTATTTGTTCTTTGGGTGTTGAGTTTGATAAGTTCTTTATAGACTTTGGATACTAGCCCTTTATCTGATATGTCATTTGCAAATATCTTCCCCCATTCTGTCGGTTGTCTTTTGGTTTTGTGGACTGTTTTTTTTTGCTGTGCAAAAGCTTTTTATCTTGATGAAATCCCAATAGTTCATTTTTGCCCTTGCTTCCCTTGCCTTTGGCGATGTGTCTAGCAAGAAGTTGCTGTGGCTGAGGTCGAAGAGGTTGCTGCCCGTGTTCTCTTTTAGGATTTTGATGGACTCCTGTCTCACATTTAGGTCTTTCAACCATTTTGAGTCTATCTTTGTGTGTGGTGTAAGGAAATGGTCCAGTTTCATTCTTCTGCATGTGGCTGTCCAATTTTCCCAACACCATTTGTTGAAGAGACTTTCTTTTTTCCATTGGACATTCTTTCCTGCTTTGTCGAAGATTAGTTGACCATAATCTTTAGTTGGTATGGGATAGAGCTAAGGGATCTACAGTTTAACCAGGAGCCCAGGTGATACATAGACAACTGGGCCACACACCAATATACTTTAAGAAACATTAGTATATCCTGGTAAATGCCTCTTTGCCCACATTTATAACAGTCTCTCTTGGAGTATAAAGAAGTAAAATTGCTGGATATGGCACATTTTCAATATTACTCTCCAAAATGACTATACGAATATATATTCCTTCCAGCAGAAGAAGAGAATTCCCAAATCCCCATTTCTTGGCTAACTTTTGATGTGCTCATACTTTTTAATTTTTGCCAAGAACATAACTACCTTACAGAATGATCTTTCAGTTAGCAACATTTGCTAAAACAGCTCTTGAAAAATCTGTCACATTTTGAACAAAGACTCCTTTTTAATGACATAATAACTTTTCACCCCAAAATACATTAAATAAATATGCCAAAAGAAGTGATAATTCAACATTACAGTTTAAAAGCAAAAATATCCTCACCAATTACAGAACGTAAGAATTCCTCATCAGAGAATCTCATATGGAACAAATTTGAATTGTGCTCTATGTTTACATGAACCACAAATGTTTTTTGCTTATTTTTGCACACAGACATAAAGCAAACAGAAACAAACACCCCAGATTGAGAACAGGAAGGAGCAGCTGGCAGAAATGTGGAACGTTTCGTAATTCTCTCAAAGGTGAAGGAAGCCGAGGACACAGCAGGAATCTGAGTGAAATTAAGGTTTCGGTAAAGTGTGAATTGTGCGTGTAAGACTCCAGTGGCCGGCAGCGGAGTCCCCACTTTACGGTAATGACACTACGTTGAGGGCAAATTCACATGAAAATGAAGTCAGGGGAAGCCTGGGTGGCTCAGTCGGTTAAGCGACTGCCTTTAGCTCAGATCATGATCCCGGGGTCCTGGGATCGAGCCCCGAGTCAGGCTCCCTGCTCAGCGGGGAGCCGGCTTCTCCCTCTGCCCCTCCCCCGCTCATGCTCTCTCTCGCGCGCTCTCTCTCTCTCTCTGACAAATAAATACACAGAATCTTGAAAAGAAAAGAAAACGAAGTCAGAAGTCGAGTCAGAGCATGCCATGATGCGGTCTGGTGAGGAGTCTGGGACGGTCTTCGCTGTAGAGTGACCCCGCGCGTAGCCAGAACCGCTGGATTCGGAATAAAAGGGTTACAGAGCCGTAACCTGGGCTCTGGAGCAGAGCTTCTGGAACTTAACGGGCACACAACGCCCCCCGCCCCCACCCACCCACTCCCGGGGCAGGGTGTGTGTGTGTGTGTGTGTGTGTGTGTGTGTGTGTGTGTGTGTGCCGTGAACCTGCTCTTCTGCTGCGGCGGGGGCCAGGACGGCCCGAGACTCTGCATTTCCAACCAGCTCCCGGGCCAGGTCTCTGCGCGGAGCAGCAGGGGTTCCCGGGCTCCGTGGGCAGCGCGGCGGCTCCGCCCGCTGACTTTGCTCCCAGCCGGTGGCCGAGAAGCCACGCCTCACACGCACGCAGCTGCGCTAGAAGGACGGTGGGGCCGGGAAGGGGCAGGAACCCATTGCCCGCGCCGCCGGGCTGGGGGCAGCCAGTGGCTCAGAGTCCTTCGCGGGGCCTCACGTGGCCCAGGAAGGTTGCGGGAAGAGCAGGGGGGCAACCGCTGTGGAGCTGAATACGGTCACCCGCGTCCACGCCCCCGGGGACTCAGCCTTCACAGGTGGAGGAGAGAGACGGCAGACACGGAGATCTGACGACCAACGCCGAGACGGACAGGTGCTCGCTGTTGCTAGCCAAGAGATGCAGTCGTGCAAGATCTTCTGGGAAAAGGTTTTCCTGAGCTCGAGGAACATCTCTATCTGCAGACTGAAAGAACTCACCCCACCTCGGGGAAAATTACCTCCCTACACACCGGCACAGCTGGGCCACAGTTTTTAACGCCAACTTTTCACCACAGAAACCCCTGCAGTCCTTAAGACAGGAGGAAACTCATCATTTATTGAGGGCTGCCCTTGTGTTCTGCACGCTCCTTGGTGCTTTCCATGAATTCTCTCATCTGAAGCTCACGGCATTCCAGTAAAGCCGTGGTGCCGGCCTTCAGGTTGTTGACTGGATTCAAGAACTCCATCGATTTGGTCAGGACGCCTTTGCTCTCCAGCTGCCTCAGCTCTCTTCCATCCCAGGCTGTAGCAGACAGGCTCCTTCCACGTGGGCACACGCAGCTCCGGGCTCAGGTCATCGCAGCCCAGTCCCTCTGGAAGAAGGAGAGAGTCTCTCTTCTGGGGATAGCGGCCCCCAGCCTTGTCCTGCTCCTCAGGATATGGAACCTCTGCCCTGTGAGCAAGCTGGAGCGGTAGTGATCGGGTCCCAGTAGTACAGCCTGCTGCACGTGCAGGAGAACTTCTGTCCCACAGTGGAGGCTGGACAGGGATGGGACCGCCAATCCTCTGCCTTGAACCTGCCTGGATATGGCTTCTGCAACACAGAGTTGGGGTGATGAGAGATGCTGATGGCCTGCCCTTCCTGGCGTGAAACCATAGCCCTAGACTGGGAACTGGGAGGAAATGGAGTCCCATCTCTTTGGCTGCATCTTACAAAAGTAGAGATTCCATCAGACTGAGCTGGGAAGTGGGAAGCAGTTTGTGGCTCAAATATCACAGACTCCCATTTAAGTAACAAGTTCATTACTCTTACTAAGGTTTACCAGTAGATTTTCTTGGATAAATGTTTCTCTATTTGCTGCATGTTCTTAGGACAATCCCAGAGACTTTAAATGGTTGGGTTTTTAAAATAATTTTCACCAGTTAAATGGTTGTTTCACTAGGGAAAGTGTCTTCCGACCTCACCCCACCATTTTGGAAGTTAATACTTCAAGTTTTTTTTTTTTAAAGGTGAAAAATAAGTTTGTTTGATAGTATTATAAACTCATGATTCAAACATATTCCATGTGTTTCAATCCACTGCAATTATTCTTATTGATGCTCAAATTATCCCAACTGTGACTAGGGGAAACTTCTTTAGGTTGGCTCCTAAGTCCTTTTGACATGATCCTAACAGTTGTTGACAGCTTTCTTGCTATTAAAATACTGTGTACATTCTACTTGCTTTGGCAGTTACAAATACTGAAATTGGAATGATACAGAGATTAGCATGGTCCCTGTGCAAGGATGACACACAGATTCGTGAAGCGTTCCATATTTTTACATACCATAGATTTCACTCATGTGTAAAACTTAAGAAACGAAACAAATGAACAAGGAGAAAAAAGAGACAAGGCAAAAAAACAGCCTTTTAACTACAGAGAACACACTGATGGTTACTAGAGGGGAGGTGGGTAGGGAGATGGGTAAAATAGGTGAAGGGGATTAAGAGTACGCTTATCTTGATGAGTACTCAGTAATGTACAGAATTGAATCACTATTTTGTACACCTGAAACTAATATAACACTATGTTAACTACACTGGAATTAAAATAATACATACACATATACATACTGTATACATTACCCACAGAATGCTTTTGAAAAACAGAAAGGTCACACTTACCAGTACCAAAAGGAGTATATATGGCTTCCAAAGAAATGAAGATAAAAGCAAACACTCAAAAGGGAAAAACAGATTAAAAAATCATAAAACAAATTTTAAAAATAAGGAAACATTAAAGATAGAATAAAAAGGGATGCCTGGGTGGCACAGCCAGTTAAGCATCCGACTCTTGGTTTTGGCTCAGGTGGTGATCTCAGGGTCATGAGATCGAGCTCCGAGTTGACTTTGCGCTCAGCATGGAGTCTGTTTGGGGTTCTCTCTGCCCCTTCTGCTCACACTCTCTTTTTCTCTCAAATAAATAAATCTTTTTTTAAAAAAGATAGCATAAAAAATATGACATGAATAATAAAAAAAGTATTAGTCATCATAATAAATATATTGGAATCGATCCCCCTATTAAAAATTAAGATTCAAAAAGAAAACAAGATTCACAGGGGTGCCTGGCTGGCTCAGTTGGTAGAGCATGTGACTCTTGATCTCAGGGTTGTAAGTTCAAGCCCCACATGGGTTGTAGAGATTACTTAAAAATAAAATCTTAAAAAAAAGATAAAAATAAATAAAAATTAGGATTCCCAAATTGGATTAAAAAATTCTATTTTATGTTATTTAAATGAAACAGAATGAAACAAAAAGATTAATGTAAAGGACAGGGAAATATATAAAAGAAATGCAAATGAAGAGAAATCAAAGATGAAAATCCTTACATTAGTACAATTTGACATTTAAAAAATGACACTGGAATTTATAAAGCCAAAATATGAAGAAAGATAGAATATCACTTAATAATATGATTAATAAGTGTTATTTAATAGCTTCCTGGAAAGAAACATGTATTGAATACTAGATAATATACTGGTTTTTTTTTTCCTAGTGTCATGTAGCATTTACAAAAACTGAATATATAGCTGTACTAACAGTGGCATGTAAGCAGGGTTCAAATCCTAAAGAAGACTCACAGGACCCAAAATGACATGGCTTACAAATGTACAGTTTCTTATAGGGAAAGGACATGCGATAGCAACAGCACAAAAGTCAGAATATACATCACAGTATATGATTCATCACAGGGGTCTGGAGAGGCCAGGTGCAGGCTCCTATTGTCCTCTTCTTCTGGTCCTAGTGATGTTCTGTACTCATATCTTCCCTGCCCTAAGCCTAGAAGCAGCCATTTCCTTAAGGAGCACTGGTTCCATTTATTGGAAAATGATATTTAGGAACAAAGATCTGGGTGCTAGGTGTGCTCATTGCTGCTGGGGTAGCACTGCTTCTAGAACATTTCAGAAGCCAGAGCCAGAAAATATATCTAAGTATACTACCCTATATGTACATATCTATATTTCTGTATGTATCTACCAACTAGAGTACATTTATGTACAGTTCTTTTTATTGTTAGCTTTATAATATGTAGTCAAAACACCAGTTTTTCTTTTTTTAAATTGAAGTATAATGACATACATTTTATTAGTTACAGGTATACAACATAATGATTCAATATTTGTATATACTGCAAAACGATCACCCCATTAAGTCCAGTTAACATCTGCTACCATACACACATTACACATTTCTTGTAATGAGAACTTTAAAGACTTCCTCTCTTAGGAACATTCAAATATGCAATATAGTATTATTAACTATAGTCACCATGCTGTACGTTACATGCCCATGACTTATTTATTTTATAACTGGAAGTTTGCACCTTTTTATTTAAGATTGTATTTATTTAAAAGAGAGAGAGAGAGCACAAGTGGGGGAATGGCAGAGGGAAAGGAGAAGTAGGCTCCCCGTTGACCAGGGAGCCCGACACAGGGCCGGATCTCAGGGCCCCGAGATCATGACCTGAGCCGAAGGCAGACGCTTTAACCAACTGAGCCACCCAGGCGCCCGGAATTTTGCACCTTTTGACTCCCTTCATCCATTTTGCCCACACCTCACCCCTCTCCTCTGGCAACCACCAATCTATTCTCCGTGTCCATAAACTTAAAAACAGTTTTTCAAAGTTATTTAACATTCCCCCCTACCCTTTTCAACAAAGTTATACCATACAGTTTTAATATCATTAGATTCTTTTGTCACATGCTGCATTCCATCCCAGAATCACTGACAATCAGATGGATTTTTCAAAATTTGCAAACAGTAAAGTTCATTCTTGGTGGTGTAACATTCTATGTTGTTTTTTTTTTTTAAGATTTTATTTATTTATTTGACAGAGAGACACAGCAAGAGAGGGAGCACAAACAGGGGGAGTGGAAGAGGGAGAAGCAGGCTTCCCGCTGAGCAGGGAGCCCCATGCAGGGCTCGACTCCAGCACCCCGGGACCATGACTCGAGCCGAAGGAAGATGCCCAACCACTGAGCCACCCAGGTGCCCCCATTCTATGGGTTTTTAACAACTGTAGAGTCATATATATCTACCCCACCCTTGTACAGCCCATTATATACTCAACCTTTCCCTCTCCCACAATCCCTGGCAACCACTGCTCTGCTTTCCATCCTGTGGTAGACTGAATAACAACCTGAAAAAATATGCAAGTCCTAATCCCTCCAACCTGTGAATGTTACATCACATGGTAAAAGAGACTTTGCAGATGTGATTAAGAATTTCGCCATGGGGAGATTATCCTGGATTATCCAGGTGAGTCCTAAATGTAATTACAAAGGTCCTTAAAGGAGAGCAGCAAGACAGTCAAAGGAGGTAGTAGGAGACATGAGGATGGAAGCAAGAGGTTGGAGTGATGTGAGGAAGGAGTCACAAGCTATGTAATACAGACAGTCTCCAGAAGCCAGAAAAGTTATGGAAATGAATCTTCCCTTGGAGCCTCCAGAAGGAACCAGTCCTACAGCCCCTTGACTTTAGCCTAGTGAAACCGATTTTTTACTTCTGGCCTCCAGAACTGTAAGAGACTAAATTTGTGTGGTTGTAAGCAACCAAGTTTGTGGTAACTTTTTATAGCAGCAGTGGGAAACTAATACATTTCCCTATAGTTTTGCCTTTTGCACAATGCCTTATGAATGGCACTATACAATACTTCGGGGTCTTAGAATCTGGCTTCCTTCACTTGGCAAAATGCATTTACAATTCATCCATGTTTGTATTATATATATTGTACCACTAAGAAAAAAGATTCATTCGTGTCAAGTGAATAGTAGATCTTTCCTTCTTATCACTGACTAAGTACTCCACTGTATGCATGTGCCAGTTTGTTACCCATTCACATGTTGAAGGACATCTGGTAGTTTCTGATGAATAAAGCTGCTATAAACATTTGCATACAAGTTTGTGTGTGCACATAAATTTTCCTTAGCTATTAAAGAAAACTCATAGGTATTCATAGCATTTAGGACATGGGGATGGCAATTTAAATATCATTACCAGGGAAACACATTATTAAGTAATACAAACAAAAAGAATTACAGGCTTATTAAGGCCAAAGTTATGTTCACAGAACAAGCCAGAAGTTTTGAGTTCCAGATGTCTTACAAGACCCCTTTGTTAGTAATAACATTTTCAAGGACATATTAAGAAACCAGAAAATCATCTTATTCTGTTGCTGGGATTTCTTACACCGGCAGTTAGGACAGCCTGTGGTTTCCCAGACCAAATGCTGAAATTCCATTATTTAGAACCAAAAGAAATAAAGACAGATCTCAGAAGATTAAAACTTACTATGGAAAGGAAAAGGGCAAAATGGAACTATAAACAATTGGAATATTACCATGGAATGTTATCCATCCTACAGTGTGAACAGCAAAAACTGGTAATATCTGAATTTCTGATTTATTATATTGGCAACCCATTTACCTCTAGTCCTTAGTACTGTTGCCACGAAAC
Organism: Callorhinus ursinus; assembly: GCF_003265705.2. Taxonomy (NCBI): domain Eukaryota; kingdom Metazoa; phylum Chordata; class Mammalia; order Carnivora; family Otariidae; genus Callorhinus; species Callorhinus ursinus. The sequence goes on from NW_027397078.1 coordinate 24,077,040, forward strand.
TTTTCAAATAATTTCATGAAGTCATTGAAACTTACCTGTTTTTTCCAGCAGATGTGCAGTGACACCTCTGTCAGTGGAGTATGCCTGAACAAAACAAAAAATAAGTCATTCAAACATAAAAGTGGCAAAAATTTTCCCTAAGGGACCCAAACTACAGAGGAACAATTCTGAGTTGCACCCCTCAATGCAAAATCAGGTACAAGTCACATACCTATCGAAAAGGCTTATAAAACTAATTGCAAAGTGTCTAATAAATATTCATTGGGGTTTGAGATTTTTCTCCTACTTACAAGCTAATGAAGTAGGCTGTTTCCATTTACTGGATGCCAGCAGCATGGTAAGCAGTCTGAGCATCATCAGCATATTTGTATGGGTTCCCCACTCCCCAAGTCCCACAGGGGCCATGCCGAGGGGCCCAGTGGACACACTGTGTATATATTTTGCATTGCAGCTGAGTAATACTGGCCTTGGGGGAATTCACATCTTCTAGAGCAAGCCTCTAATTTGTTGAGAAGGAGATATCACCTCATCCCTCAAGGCAGCTCCCTACAAACAAAGCCCTGGGAAAGGACTCAAGTAGAGTGGTCTGGATTTTACGTTCCAGGCCTATGAAATAACAAGCTGTGTGGCTCTGGGCTGTGACAGCATCTTCCAACAATAGCATGCCCAGAGAGAAAGCAGACTATCTATCCTTCCACATGAAGCAGGCAATAAGAGGTCCTGCCCAAAGTTTTGCTCCCAGGAATATTTTGCTTCACCACCATCTTTCAGGGGCTAGAATACATCCATTTTTAAGCTGGTGCCAGCAAACCATGTGTAAACCAGGCCTGTGCTTTTTCTCTGTTAATCAGTCATAGAGAACTCTCTGGGAAGTCATAAATGTAGGTTAGGGGAGAAGTAAATCGGTAGAAGCAAGTACCATGGGAGTTTAAAATATCGCCTCATGCACTTTACTTGTGCATTCTGACAGCTTGGACTCAATCACGTATATACAGCGTTACCATTTTCTACTGGAATACTGTTGTCACTTCCTATTTTAGTGTTTCCATGGATCAGACGACACTCACTTCCTGATGGTCATTTCAAGTGGCACACCTCACTCTCCTTTCAACTTCCAGATTTCCTGCCCATGCTTTTCATTGAGTGAACCTATCCAGAAGCTGAAGGGCAAAGAAACCTATTGATACTGCCCCCTCCTATGACACAGAGCAGGTAGAGAGGATGGAGTGAATCTGGAAGGGCAAATGGAAGATATCTAGCACAGCCCATAAATGGCATTGATGTCACTGGCATGATTTTCTAAAACATTAAGCCATTCTTGGGAAAGTTCCAAACAAAACAACACACGCTCCTTTCAATTTACACAGTAGTTCCGTTCCTGGAAAATTCCAGGGTATTAAAACCATGCAAAAAATACTTTGAGTTATGCTCACTTCAGCAGCAATATACTAAAATTGGAATTATACAGAGAAGATAAGCATGGCCCCTGCACTAGAATGACATGCAAATTTGTAAAAAGCATCCCATATTTTTAAAAATAAATTTTAGAGAGAGAAAAAAGTACATTGAGTTTACATGCAAAATGAGGTCAGGTTTAGGTTCAGATGATTACAACTAAGTTTTTCATACACATGAATGCCTAGGGGGATGTTTGAAATTACATAAGATGTAGGAAAATTCATCCTTGTAAGAAAGTCACATGCATTGAAGGACATATGACATTCTTGGCTTCTGCCCAACTAACTAATCCCCAGCCAGGGGGTTCCCGTCAATCACTGCAACAACCATAGTAACCCCACATGTTTTCAAAGCATACTCTCGGACGGTACTGCCCCTAGTGATAGTCTCCTAAGGTGAAACATTCATCCTTGCAGAATTTGAGTTTGATATTTCATCCACTTAGCGTCTGGAGGCAACACTCGATGGAAGAAATTACTTCTCAATTTATGGATGGAAGAAATTACTTCTCAATTTATGGATTCTTGTTCAATCCAACATACAAAAGTTTCTGACCCAGTTACCAAACACTTGCTGCCATTTCTGGCGATGTTTGTGAATGTGAATTTTCTGATTTGGTATAAATACAAAGTGAGAAAATAACTGAATGTGAAGCTCAAACTTCACACGGAGCCAAATTAAAGTTTATAAATAACCACATTTCATATCACCTGATATTAAACTATAACATTTTTCTATTTTTAACTAATATATTTTAAGTAATACATCCACATTATATAAAAATACAAAGTATATAAACAAAAATAAAGAAAAAAACATAACATTCTATGGTAGACAGAATAATGGCTCCCCTCAAAGATGTCCACGATCTGATTTCCTGGAACCTGTGAATGTTACCTTACATGGCAAAAGGGACTTTGCAGATGTGACTAGTGAAGGATCTTGAAATGGGTAGATAGCCTGGATTGTCCAAGTGGGCCCAATGTAATCACAAGGGTCCTTAGGAAAGGGAGCCAGGAGGGTCAGAAGACAGAGCAAGTGATGTGACAATAAGAGCATGTATTGGAGTGTTGTAACGAGAGTCAAGGAATGCAGGCAGCCTCAGCCTCAAGAAACTGGAAGACACAAGCAATGGATTCTCTCCTAGAACTTTCAAAAGGAACCAACCCTGCAGACACCTTGATTTTAGTCCCAAAAGCCTCTTCATATTTCTGACCTCCAAAACTGTAAGAGAATAAATTTGTGTCGTTTTAGGGCACTAAATTTGTGGTAATTCATTACAACAACAATAAGAAACTCATAAACATTCCTGCCCCCCCAAGAGATCCACCATTGTTAACACCTTGGTACCTGTACTTCCAGATCTTTTCCTTTACCATTATATGTATCTGTGCATCTGTGTGTACTTCTTACAAAAATGAATCACAGTTGAATCACATGCTGTTTTATAACCTGCTTTTTTAAAAAGATTTTATTTATTTATTTGAGAGAGAGAGAATGAGAGAGAGAGAGCACATGAGAGGGGGGAGGGTCAGAGGGAGAAGCAGACTCCCTGCTGAGCAGGGAGCCCGATGCGGGACTCGATCCAGGGACTCCAGGATTATAACCTGAGCCGAAGGCAGTCGCTTAACCAACTGAGCCACCCAGGTGCCCTATAACCTGCTTTTTTAAGTCTACAAACTCCTTATGTCCATTTCATCAAATATCTAGACTACATTAAAAATTTCCCAAATGACACAAAAATGCCCTTAACAGTTGTTTGGTCCATAACAGGATCTATTCGAGGACCACCCATGGCATCTGATTATTAGGTCCCTTTTGTTATGATGTTGACTATTAAAGAGACGGTTCTACAGTTGCTTTGAAGAATATGCCACCTTTTGGTTCATTTAGTTTCTACCTCTGGTGCTATTTAGTTTGTCCTTTTTTTTTTTTTTAAGATTTTATTTATTTACTTGACAGAGAGAGAGAGACATAGCGAGAGAGGGAACACAAGCAGGGGGAGTGGGAGAGGGAGAAGCAGGCTTCTCACAGAACAGGGAGCCCGATGAGGGGCTCGATCCCAGGACCCTGGGATCATGACCCGAGCCAAAGGCAGACGCTTAATGACTAAGCCACGCAGGTGTCCCTTAGTTTGTCCTTTTATCCCTGTATTTGCTGTAACATTTTTACTAAACATTTTTGGCTAGAATTCTTTATAGGTGATGGGCATTCAGGGTGAATCACATCAGAAAACACGGAATATATGGTTAATCCATTAATGATGTTGAGACTGACCACTGGATTAAGGTGATGATTGCCTAATCACTCCATTTTACAGTTATATTTTTGCCCTGAAACTAGGAAGTGACCATTGTTCGTTTTGCATTTTAAAAATATCCAGTTCGAGGGTGCTTGGCTGGTTCAGTTGGTAGAGCATGTGACTCTTGATGTAAGGTATGTGAGTTCAAGTCCTATTTGGGTATAAAGATTAATTAAAAATAAAATCTTTTTTAAAAAATCCAGTTCCCATTAACCATTTTAACACCTGTAGATATGGTGTTATGATCATTATAATTATCATGGTAATTTCATTCAAGATTGTGATGTTTTTCAAAATCTATCATCTCTTCTGCATTTACTAATTAGCATTCACCTGTGAAGTAGAGCATTCCTTCATCTGGGGGGATATTTGGTTACATGAAATACAAATTCTACCGGAAAGGCAGGATAAAATGCTTAATTTTTTTACCATTATAATTATGAATTTTCATAGTAAGTAGTTAATTCAACAGCTTCCTCAAACAGTGAATTTTCAGAGTCCATCTGTTTGAACTCATTGCCACTGTTAGTCTTTATAATGCTCTAAATGTCATGACAATAGCCAGTGGAACATAACCCCAGTAATCTTTAAGAACTTTATTTATTTATAGCACAAAAAAATATCCCTGGCTTTTCTTGTATTTTCCCTGTTCTAGCCTTGGAATAAGCTATTTCTCCAAAAGGTCCAGTTGTACTTTAGTGGGGAATAGTTTTCAGAGACCACAACCTGGGCACTTAGGGGTGTTCATTACTGGGGTAACATTGCTTTTAGGCCATTTCACTGGATACAGTTAGAAAAATATACATATTGAGGCAGATAGACTCTAGGGTGGTTCCCATGATCCCTACCTCCTGGTGTTCATGTTCCTGTGTGCTCCCCTCCTGAAAGTGGAAGGAATCATGACTTGCTTCTAGCCAGTAGTGTATGGCAAAGATGGCAGGATGCACATGATTACATATATATGGTTATATATGTATGACTGATGGCAGTCTTAGAAGGAGAATTTCTCCCTTGCTAGCTCTAAAGAAGCCAGCTGCAGGCTGTGAACCACTTACGGAGAGAGCCACTTGACAAAGAACTGAGGGCAGCCTCTGGCTAACAGCCAGCAAGAAACGGAGACCCTCAGTCCAGCAGCCTGCAAGGAATGAAAAACTGCCAATAACCACAAAGCTTGGGAGCAGATGCAAGCACAACCTTGACTGACACCTTGATTGAACCTCTGTGAGTCCCTAAAGCAGAGCATTTAGCTAAGCCATGCCCAGACTCCTGACCCACAGAAAGTGTGAAATAATAAATGTGTCCTGTGTTAAGCCTCTAACTTTGTGGTAATATTGTGTAGCAATAGATAACTAATACACTATTTAATCATGGGCGTATATGAATTTTTTAAATTCAGTTTTAACATTTCAGTGTTTTTCTTAATTTCTCAGATTTTTATATTAATATACTTACAAATAATGGGACTACTGGTCCTATCCCCTGGAGGACTGCACACCAAATGGTGAACAAAAAAACTGAAAATGAGGGATCTCTTCTATCTTCCCATTCTTCCTCTCTTTGAAGGAGAACATTTATTATTCATATTTTCTCATTCACAGCCTTGCTCATTTAAGCAAACTAAGTCTATGAAATCACTTTATAATAATTTTAGCCCTAAAATTCCTTTAAATTGTTATTGTGAGGTATAACATTTCCTATTAATATAGTCCTTCATGACTTAAAACTAATTTTTTTCAAGTTAAAGTTTCTCTAATAAATTTTATTTTATTTTTTTTAAGATTTTATTTATTTGACACAGAGAGCGCAAGCAGAGGGAGAGAGAGGGAGAAGCAGGCTCCCCGCTGAGCAAGGAGCCCAATGTTGGGACTCGATCCCAGGACCCTGGCTGGGATCATGACCTGAGCTGAAGGCAGCCGCTCATCTGACTGAGCCACCCAGGTGTCCCTCTCTAATAAATTTTAGAATGGCATTCAATTAACAGAAGTTTAGGCAAAATTATCATACAAATTATTTGCTTTTCACTAACAATGCTTTTTTCCCCAAACAAGGAACATCATGCTTTTTAAATGTTCTTTGAAAAGAATACATAGTTTCATTCTTCATATTTTTAAGAAACATATGAAATAGAAATTCAAAGTCCAAGCTTTGGACAACCACTTATGGTGAACAAAGAAGTCCCTAATTAAAACAACCACTTTCACTTTCTTCTTTTAATATTTAGTAACAAACATTTATTTAATTTTTTAAATTATACAAATAAATCTATATTTCCATTATTTATGATAAAAAGTTAAATGTTTTCAAATGTCCATAGGAAGTAATGCCATTAATATTGATAAAAGAAAAAAAATATTCAGATTCACTTTGAATACTTGTCTATTACTTTCAGGTTTAGCACAAGATGTTATAGAACAAATAACTCAGCCTGACAAAAACCATTTCCCAAAAGTACTACTTCCAGTAACAATTTCTCTTCTGAATGAGACCTGACAATAAATATTGTGAGGTTTCTCACAACTACCCGGCTCATGAGTCAGTAAATATTACTCTAATGTATTTTATAGAAGGTAGCAGGGCTGGCCTTACAGAAGCTTGAGGAACAATGGGTAGGTTCTCTTGACCAAAATTATCATATCCACTAAAAAAGAAATTAAGTTATTTAAGTCAAAGACTTTTCTGGCACAGCTTTACACATTCTTTAAAACTCTGTTCCATGTCATGAAACTCTTTGTTCTAGATTAGTAACATACTGAAGATGTTGAAGGAATCTTGAGAAATTGGGTCTAGGTTTTATTTATTTCTCTGTCCTCACGTCTAGTATAAAACCGGCATATTAACTCAATTAATGTTAAATAAATGAATAATTGGAGGAAGGAAGGAAGGGGTGTAAAGGATCCAATGAGATGGTCTTAAGTGCCTTTAAATTACCGTGAAATATATTTAAATGTTTTTTAAATGAAGAAATATAAAATAATGAAAAACTGTAAGAAGTTAACCAAAACCTTAGTAAAAGCTGCAGATTTCCATGAATCAATGAAAGAAATAGGTATTAATAGGAGGATCCCAGAAAGATGGGAGAGTAGGAGGATTCTGAGCTCACCTCTTCCCACAGACAAAACAAAGCTATAAATGCATATAATGCAACTCACTCTGAAAATGACCTGAAGGCTGGCAGAACAGATCTTCCATAGCTAAAGACAAAAAGAGAAGACCACATCAAGAAGAGTAGGAGGCACAGAGACACAGCTGAGAACCAGACCTCTGACATGGTGACCCACAAGAGGGAGGGACATTACAGACACAGAAGTCATCTCTGAGGAGCAAGGGACCACACCCCACACTGGGCACCCCCAGCCCTGGAGACCTGCACTGGGAAGATGAGCCCCCATAATGTCTGACTTTGAAAATCAGCAGGGCTTAACTCTGTGAGAGTTAGAAGGCTATAGGAAACTGAGTCTCCACTCTTAAAGAGCCAGCACACTAATACTTGGTCAGGACCCAGCACAGATGAAGCAGTTTAAAAAGCACATGGGTTATACATAAAGATTTACTGACTAACTTTAGCGAATGTTCTGGAGGGGAAAGGATCTTTAGGAGCTTTCTCTGGAAATGGAAGTTTGGGGAGGCACTATTTATCTTACCCTTCTTCAGTGTAGCTAGCCAGATACTTGTGGAAGCCAGTTGTGATACTCTCCACCCACCTTGCAAGCACCTATTACCCCACCATGGCATTCACCTGCAGACCTGCCATGACAGGTGCCTCTCCAAGGCAACTCCTGCCCTGCCATACCTGGTGGGCAGTCCCAGCTGGGACTGGCATTCCCCCAAAGCAGCTACCACCCAACTACACCAGGCAGGCAGCCCCAGTGGTACTGCACCCCTCCAAAGTGACTCCTGCCCTGGGAAATCAGAGAGGGGGGAATCAGTCCTGCCCACCAGCACAACCTTAGCAGTTGTAGCCTGGTTCTGGTAACCAGGGGAGACTGGACTACTGGGCCCCACAAGATACCTTCTAAATAAGGCCACTACCTTCAAGACTAGGAGATGTAGCTGACCTACTTAATACAAAGAAACAAACACAAAGAGTCAGACAAAATGAGGAGACAGAGGAGTATGTTCCAAACAAAAGAACAAGACAAAAATCTCAGAAAAAGAACTAAACAAAATAGAGATAAACAATCTACCTGATAAAGCATTCAAAGTAATGGTCATAAAGATACTCACTGAACTTGACAGAAGAGTGAGAACTTCAAAAGAGATAGAAAATATAAAATAGAACCAATCAAAGCTGAAGAATACAATAACTGAAATGAAAAACACACTAGAGGGAATCAACAGCAGTTTACAGTATGCAGAGGAACCAATCAGTCATCTGGAAGATAAGGCAATGGAAAGCATCCAAGCTGAATAGCAAAAAGAAAAAGCAATTTTTAAAAATGATGCCACCTGGGTGGCTCAGTCAGCTAAGCATCTGACTTCAGCTCAGGTCATGATCTCAGGGTCCTGGGATGGAGTCAGGCTCCGCACTCAGCAGGGAGTCTGCTTGTCCCTCTCCCTCCACCCCTCCCCCCACTTGTGCTCTCAATCTCTTTCTCTCTGTCTCAAATAAAAAAGTAAAATCTTTTTAAAAAATAATGATAGATTAAAGGGTGTGTACAACACCATCAAGTGTACTAACATTCATATTACAGAGGTCCCAGAAAAAGAGAGAAAAAGGGGCAAAAAAATTATTTGAAGAAATAATAGCTGAGGGGTGCCTGGGTGGCTCAGTCGTTAAGCATCTGCCTTCGGCTCAGGTCATGATCCCAGGGTCCTGGGATTGAGCCCCGTATCAGGCTCCCTGCTCGGCGGGAAGCCTGCTTCTCCCTCTCCCACTCCCCCTGCTTGTGTTCCCTCTCTTACTGTGTCTCTCTCTGTCAAATAAATAAAAATTTAAAAAAAATTTAAATTAAAAAAAAGAAATAATAGCTGAAAAATTCCCTAACCTGGGAAAGGAAACAGACATCCAGGTCCAGGAAGCACAGAAAACCCCAAACAAGATGAACCCAAGGAGGTCCATACGAAGACACATAATTAATATATCAAAAATTAAAGATAATCTTAAAAGCAGCAAGAAAAAAGCAAACAGTTATGTACAAGAAAGACCCTATAGGGTTATCAGCTGATTTTTTTTCAGCAGAAACTTTGTAGACCAAGAGGGAGGGGCATGATACAGTCAAAGCCCTAAAAGGCAAAAAACATACAACCAGCAAGGTTATCATTCAGAATTGAAGGAAAGATCAAGAGTTTCCTAGATAAACAAAAGTTAAAGGAGTTCATCACTACTCAACGGGCCTTACAAGAAACGTTAAAGCAGAAAAAAGGCCAGGGGTGCCAGGGTGGCTCAGTTGGTTAAGCGACTGCCTTCAGCTCAGATAATGATCTTGGGGTCCTGGGATCAAGCCCTGCAATGGGCTCCCTGATCAACGGTGAGGCTGTTTCTCTCTCTCCCTCTGCCGCTTCCCTGCTTATGCTCTCTTGCTCACTTTCTCTCAAATAAATAAATAAAATCTTTAAAAAAGAAAAAGAAAAGAAAAGGTCATAACTAGAAGTGATAGACTAATGAAAGGACAAAATTTCACCAGTAAAAGCAAATATATAGTAAAGGTAGTAAGTAGATCAATCAGTTACAAAGCTAATATAAAGGTTAAAAGATAAAATAACTACAATCAATTCTATCTACAAAAATTAGTTAAGAGATAGATAAAATATAAAGATGTGTAATATAACATCATATACCTAAAATGTGGATGGGTGAGTAAAAATGCAGTGCTTTTAGAATGTGTTCAAACTTAAGCAGCCATCCACTTAATATAGACTGCTATATACATAAGATGTTATATATGAACCTCATAGAGCCACAAATAAAAAACCAATAATACACAAAAAATAGAAAGGAATCCAAGCATAACACTAAAGAAAGTCACATAATCACAAGGGAAGTGAACAAGAGAAGAAGAAAAGAATAGAGAAGAGCTACGAAACAACCAATTAACAAAAGGGCAGTAAGTACATTCCTATCAATAATTACTTTAAATGTAAGTGGACTAAATGCTGCAATCAAAAGACAGAGGGTGACTGAATGGATAAAAACAATAATAATAGCAACAACAACAACAACAAGACCCACATATATGCTGTCTACAAGAAACTCACTTCAGACCTAAAGAGATATACAGACTGAAAATGAAGGGATGGAAAAACATATTCCATACAAATGAAGGCAAACAAAAATGGGGCAGAAATACTTAAATCAGGCAAAATGGACATTAAAACAGAGTGTAACAAGAGACAAAGAAGGGCATTACATACTGATAAAGGGATCAATCCAACAAGAAGATATAACAATTGTAAATATCTATACACCCAACATAGGACCACCTAAATACATAAAGCAAATATTAACAGACACAAAGGAGAAACTGACAGTAATACAATAGTGGGGACTTTAACACCCCACTTACACCAATGGATAGATCATCCAGTGAGAAAATCAGTAAGTAAACAGTGGCTTTGAATGACATATTAGACCAGATGGACTTAAGAAATATATTACAGCACATTCCATCCCAAAACAGCAGAATTTACATTCTTTTCAAGTGCACATGGAACATTTTCCAGGATAGGTCACATGTTAGGCCACAAAACAAGTTTCAATAAATTTAAGAAAAATGAAATCATATCAAGCATCTTTTCCAACTACAATGCTATGAAATTAGAAATCAATTACAAGAAAACTGGAAAAAACACAAACATATGGAGGCAACACAGTATGGTACTAAACAACCAATAGGATCAATGAAAGAAATAAAATAATACCTGGAGAAAAATGAAAATAATAACACAATGGTATAAAATCTTTGGGACATAGCGAAAGCAGTTCTTTTTTTTTTTTTTAAGATTATTTATTTATTTATTTGACAGAGAGAGACACAGTGAGAGAGGGAACACAACCAGGGGGAGAGGGAGAAGCAGGCTTCCCATGGAGCAGAGAGCCCGATGCAGGGCTCGATCCCAGGACCCTTGCGGGGCTCGATCCCAAGACCCTGGGATCATGACCTGAGCCGAAGGCAGACGCTTAATGACTGAGCCACCCAGGCACCCCAGCAAAAGCAGTTCTAACAGAGTTTATAGCCATAAGTAAGAAACAAGAAAAATCTTAAATACACAATCTAACCTAACACCTAAAGGAACTAGAAAAAGAACAAACAAAGCCTAAAGTTAATAGAAGGAAGAAAAAATAATAAAGATTATAGTGGAAATAAATGAAATAGAGATTAAAAAAAACAAAGATCAATGAAATTAAGACCTGATTCTTTGAAAAGATAAACAAACTTGATAAACCCTTAGCCAGACTCAAGAAAAAAGAGAGGGGACTCAAATAAATTAAACCAGAAAAGAAATAGAAGTTACAACTGATACTACAGAAATACAAAGGATTATAACAGACTACTATGAAAAATTATATACTAACAAATTGAACAACCTAGAAGAAATGGATGAATGCCTAGAAACATACAATCTTCCAAGACTGAATCAGGAATAAATAGAAAATCTAAACAGACTGATTATTAGTAACAAAATTGAATTAATAATCAGAGAACTCCCAATAAACAAAAGTTCAGGACCAGATAGATTCACAGGTGAATTCTACCAAACATTTAAAGAAGAGCTAAGGGGTGCCTGGGTGGCTCAGTCGTTAAGCATCTGCCTTCGGCTCAGGTCATGATCCCGGGGTTCTGGGATCAAGCCCCACATCAGGCTCCCTGCTCAGTGGGAAGCCTGCTTCTTCCTCTCCCACTCCCCCTTCTTGTGTTCCCTCTCTTGCTGTATCCTTCTCTGTCAAATAAATAAATAAAATCTTAAAAAAAAGAAAAATAAAAAAGAGTTAATATCTATCCTTCTCAAACTATTCTAAAAAACAGAAGAAGAAGGAATACTTCCAAATTCATTCTATGAGGCCACTATTACCCTGATAGCTTAACCAAAGACAATACCAAAAAGAAGAGAAAAATATAGAAGAATATCCCCGATGAACATAGATGCAAAAATCTTCAACAAAATATTAGCAAATCAAATTCAACAATACATTAAAAGAATCATTCACCATGATCAAGTGGGATTTATCCCAGGATGCAAGGATGGATCAATATCTACAAATCAATCCACATGATACACCACATTAACAAAATGAAGGATAAAAATCATAATCAACCCAATAGAGCAGAAAAAGCATTTGACAAAATTTAACATCCATGCACAATAAAAAGTCTCAACAAAGTAGGTATAGAAGGAATATACCTAAACAAAATAAAGGCCATATATGACAAACCCACAGCTAACATCATACTCAATGATGAAAAGCCAAAAGCTTTACCTCTAAAATCAGGAAAAAGACAAGGTTGTCCATTCTCCCCACTTTTATTTAACATAGTACTGGAAATTCTAGCCACAGAAATCAGACAAGAAAAAGAAATGAAAGGCATCCAAACTGGTAAGGAAGAAGTAAAATTGTCACTATTTGAAGATGACATGATACTATCTATAGAAAATCCTAAAGACTCCACCAAAAAAATATTAAAACTCATTAAATGAATTCAATGAAGTTGCAGGATATAAAATTAACATATAGAAATCTGTTGCATTTCTATACGCTTGCTAACAATCTAGCAGAAAGAAATTAATAAAACTATTCCATTTACAATTGCATCAAAAAGAATAAAATACCTAGGAATGAATTTAACCAAAGAGGTGGAAGACCACCATTACTATTTAACATAGTACTGGAAGTCTTAGCCTCAGCAATCAGACAACAAAAAGAAATAAAAGGCATCCAAACTGGCAAGAAAGAAGTCAAACTTTCACTCTTTGCAGACCACCTGTTACTCTATGTAGAAAACCCTAAAGACTCCACCAAAAAATTGGTAGAACTAATACATGAATTCAGCAAAGACAAAGGATATAAAATCAACATACAGAAATCTGTTGCATTTCTATACACCAATACTGAAACAACTGAAAAAGAAATCAAGGAATCAGTCCCATTTACAATTGCACCAAAAACTGTAAGATACCTAGGAATAAACCTAACTAAAGAGGTAAATAATCTGTACCCTGTAAACTATAGAATACTTATGAAAGGAACTGAAAGAGGAAACAAAGAAATGGAAAAACATTCCATGCTCATGGGTTGGAAAGAAAAACATTGTTAAAATATCTATACTACCCAAAGCAATCTACATATTTAATGCAATCCCTATCAAAATACCAATAGCATTGTTCATAACATTGTTCATAACAAACAATCCTAAAATTTGTGTGGAACCACAAAAGACCCCAAATAGCCAAAACATCCCTAAAAAAGAGAAGTGAAGCTGAAAGCATCACTATTCCAGACTTCAAGCTATATTACAAAGCTGTAGTCATCAAGACAGTATGGTATGGGCACAAAAACAGACACAGATCAATGGAACAGAATAGAAAACCCAGAAATGGACCCAACTATATGGTCAACTAATCTTCAACAAAGCAGGAAAGAATATCCAATGGAAAAAAGACAGTCTCTTCAACAAATGGTGTTGGGAAAACCGGACAGCCACATGCTAACTAGACCACTTTCTTACACCATACACAAAAATAAATTCAAAATGGATGAAAGACCTAAATGTGAGACAGGAAACCATCAAAATCCTGAGGAGGGCAGAGGCAGCAACCTCTTTGACCTCAGCCATAGCAACTTCTTACTCAACGTGGCTCTGGAGGCAAGGGAAACAGAAGCAAAAATGAACTATTGGGACTTCATCAAGATAAAAAGCTTCTGCATAGTGAAGGAAACAATCAACACAACTAAAAGGCAGCCTACGGAATGGGAGAAGATATTTGCAAATGACAGAACTGATAAAGGGTTAGTATCCAAAACTTATATATAACTTATCAAACTCAACACCCAAAAAACAAACAATCTAGTTAAGGAATGGCAGAAGACATGAATAGACATTTTTCCAAAGAAGACTTTCAGATGGCTAAAAGACACATGAAAAGATGCTCAACATCACTTATCATCAGGGAAATTACAAAGCAAAACCATGATGAGACACCACCTCACAACTGTCAGAACAGCTAAAATTAACAACACAAGAAACAACAGGTGTTGTCAAGGATGTGATGAAAGGGGAATGCAAACTGGTGCAGCCACTCTGAAAAACAGTATGGAGCTTTCTCAAAAAGTTAAAAATAGAACTACCCTACAACCCAGCAATTGTACTACTAGGTATTTACCCAAAGGATACAAAAATATAGATTCGAAGTGGTACATGCACCCTGATGTTTATAGCAGCATGATCAACAACAGCCAAACTATGGAAAGAGCCCAAATGTCCACTGACTGATGAATAAAGAAGATGTGGTGTGTACACACACACACACACGCACACACACACACACACACACACACACACACACACACACTATGGAATATTAGTCAGCCATCAAAAAGAATGAAATCTTGCCATTTGCAATGACATGGATGGAACTAGAGTGTATTATGCTAAGTGAAATAAGTCAGTCAGAGAAAGACAAATACCATATGATTTCTTCATATGTGTAATTTAAGAAACAAAACAGATGAACTTATGGGAGGGGGCGAAAGGGGGAAACAAACCATAAGAGACTTAATAGAAATTGAGGGTGATGGAGGGAGGAGGGTGGGGGATGGGTTAGATGGGGGATGGGCATTAAGGAGGGCACTTATGATGAGCACTGGGTGTTGTAAGTGATGAACCACTGAATTCTACTCCTGAAACCAATATTGCACTGTAGGTAAACTAACTAGAATTTAAATAAAAATTTGAAAAAACAAAACAAAACAAAACCAGAGAGGCAGAAGACCTGTGCAGTGAAAACTATAAGATACTGATGAAAGGAAGAGAAGATGACAGAAACAAATGTAAAGATATATCATGCTCACGGGTTAGAGGAATTAATATTATTAACATGTCCATACTACCCAAAGCAATCTATAGATTCAATGCAATCCCTACCAAAATACCATAGCATTTTTCATAGAACTAGGACAAATAATCCTAAAATTTGAATGGAACCACCAAAGACTGCGGATAACCAAAGAAATCTTGAGAAAGAATAACAAAGCTGGAGGTATCACAATCTCAGGATCAAACTATACTACAAAGATATAGTAATCAAGATGGTATGGTACTGGCACAAAAATAGACACACAGATCAATAGAACAGGATAGAGAGCCCAGAAGTAAACTCACACTCATACGGTTAATTAATTTATTACAAAGGAAGCAAGCATATAAAACGGGGAAAAGACAATCTCTTTAATAAATGGTATGGAAAACTGTGTAGCTACTTGCAAAAGAATGAACATGGACCACTCTTTTACACCCTACACAAAATAAACTCAAAATGGATTGAAGACCTAAATTTGAGCCCTGAAACCATAAAATTCCTAAAGAAAATATAGGCAGGAAACTCTTCAATATCAGCCTTAGCAATATATTTATTTATTTATTTATTTATTTATTTATTTTTATTTTTTTTAACTTTTGAGTTTTATTTTTTGAGAGCCTCTCTTCTTTTTCTTTCTTTCTTTTTTTTTTTTTTAAGATTTTATTTATTTATTTGACAGAGAGAGACAGGGACAGCAGGAACACAAGCAGGGGGAGTGGGAGAGGGAGAAGCAGGCTTCCCGCTGAGGAGGGAGCCCGATGTGGGACTCGATCCCAGGACCCTGGGATCATGACCTGAGCTGAAGGCAGACGCTTAACGACTGAGCCACCCAGGCGCCCAGCAATATATTTTTTTAAATCTATCTCTGCAAGCAAGGGAAACAACAGCAAAAATAAACCACTGGGTTCATTTTTTTTAAATATTTTTTTTACTTTTTTAACTAATCTCTACACTCAGTGTGGAGCTCAAACTTACAACCTTACAAACTTACAAACTTACAAATGGATCAAGAGTTGCATGCTCTACCGACTGAGCCAGTCAGGCGCCCCAAACTAAAAAACTTTTGCACAGTGAGAGAAACCATCAACAAAATGAAAAGGCAACCTACTGAATGGGATAAGATATTTGTAAATGATATATCTGATAAGGGGTTAATTTCCAAAATATATAAAGAACTTATACAACTCAACACCAACCCCCCCATCCAATAAAAAATGGGCAGAGCACGTGAATAGACACTTTCCCAAAGAAGATATACAGAGAGCCAAGACACATGAAAACATGTTCGAGATCACTGATCATCAGGGAAATGCAAATCAAAACCAAAATGAGATATCACCTCACACCACTCAAAATTGCTAGAATCAAAAAGAAAAGAAATAAGTGTTGGTGAAAATGTGGAGAGAAGGGAAGCCTCATGCACTGTTGGTGGGAATGTAAATTGGTGCAACCACTGTGGCAAACATTGTGGAGGTTCCTCAAAACATTAAAAATAGAAATACCATACAATTCAGTAATTCCACTTGTGGGTATTTACCCAAAGAAAAAGAAAACACTAACTGCAATAGCCAATATATGGAAGCAACCTTAGTGTCCATCAATAGATGAATGGATCAAGATGTAGTATACATATGCAATGGAATATTACCCAGCCATAACAAGGAATGAAAACTTGCCATTCACCACAACATGAATGGACCTAGAAGGTATTATGCTAAGTGAAATAAGTCATACAGAGAAAGACAAATGCTATGATTTCACCTATATCTGAAATGTAAAAACAAAACCAGAAAGAGATTCATTAATATAGAAAACAAACTGGTGGTTACCAAAGGGGAGGGCTGGAAGGGTGGGTTAATTAGTGTAGGGGATTAAGAGTTATAAACTTCCAATTATAAAATAAATAAATCATGGAGATGAAAAGTACAGCATGAGAAATATAGTCAATAATAGTGTAATAACTTAGTATGGCAATAGATGATAACTATAGTTATTGTGGTGAGCATTTTGTAATGTACATAAGTGTTAAATCAGGATATGGTACACTTGAAATGTTAATATATTGTATGTCAACTGTACTTCTATTAATAATAGTAATAATTTTTTAAAAAATCCAATAAATGCATATTAATGGGTTATAAACCCAGAAATGAGGATTATGTGGACTGCAGGTACAACCTCTACTTTAAATTTTGGAATCCATGTCATTTGGTCTATAAAAGGGGGATTAGGGGCACCTGGGTGGCTCAGTTGGTTAAGCATCTGCCTTCGGCTTAGGTCATGATCTTGGGGTTCCGGGATCAAGCCTGCATTGGGCTCCCTGCTCGGGAGTCTGCTTCTCCCTCTCCCTCTGCCCCTCCTCCCACTCGTCCGTACATGAACACTCTCTTTCTCTCTCTCTCAAATAAATAAAATCTTTTTATAACAAGGGTGGAGGGGAATAGTCTACCCTTAGAGAGCTATGGGACAGACCTCACAATCTGCCAGGCTTTGGCCAAAACTTCAACACCATCCCGATCAAAATTCCAATGACATTTTTCAAAGTGCTGGAACAAACAATCCTAAAATTTGTATGGAATCAGAAAAGACCCCGAATCGCCAAGGAAATGTTGAAAAAGAGAAACAAAGCCGGGGGCATCACGTTGCCCGATTTCAAGCTATATTACAAAGCAGTGATCACCCAGACAGTATGGTACTGGCACAAAAACAGACATATAGACCAATGGAACAGAACAGAGACCTCAGATATGGACCCTCAACTCTATGGTCAAATAATCTTCCACAAAGCAGGAAAATATATGCAATGGAAAAAAGACAGTCTCTTCAATAAACGGTGCTGGGAAAATTGGACAGCTATATACAGAAGAATGAAACTTGACCATTCTCTAACACCATACACAAAGATAAACTCAAAATGTATGAAAGACCTCAATGTGAGACAGGAATCCATCAAAATCCTAGAGAAGAACACAGGTAGTAACCTCTTCGACATCAGCCACAGCAACTTCTTCCAAGATACATCTCCCAAGGCTAGTGAAGCAAAAGCAAAATGAACTTTTGGGACTTCATCAAGATAAAAAGCTTCTGCACAGCAAAGGAAACAGTCAACAAAACAAAGAGGCAACCCAAAGAATGGGAGAAGATATTTGCAAATGACACTACAGACAAAGCGCTGATTTCCAAGATCTATAAAGAACTTCTCAAACTCAACACCCAAAAAACAAATAATCAAGTCAAAAAATGGCCAGAAGACATGAACAGACACTTCTCCAAAGAAGACATACAAATGGCTAACAGACACATGAAAAAATGTTCATCATCATTAGCCATCAGGGAAATTCAAATCAAAACCACATTGAGATACCACCTTACACCAGTTAGAATGGCTAAAATGGACAAGGCAAGAAACAACAAATGTTGGAGAGGTTGTGGAGAAAGGGGAACCCTCTTACACTGTTGGTGGGAATGCAAGTTGGTACAGCCACTTTGGAAAACAGTGTGGAGGTGCCTCAAAAAATTAAAAATAGAGCTACCGTATGACCCAGCAATTGCACTACTGGGTATTTAACACAAAGACATAGATGTAGTGAAAAGAAGGGCCATATGCATCCCAATGTTCATATCAGCAATGTCCGCAATAGCCAAACTGTGGAAAGAACTGAGATGCGCTTCAACAGATGAATGGATAAAGAAGATGTGGTCCATATATACAATGGAATATTACTCAGCCATCAGAAAGGAGGAATACCCAACTTTTACATCAACATGGATGGAACTGGAGGAGATTATGCTAAGTGAAATAAGTCAAGCAGAGAAAGTCAATTATCATATGGTTTCACTTATTTGTGGAACATAAGGGATAGCATGGAGGACATTAGGAGAAGGAAGGGAAAAATGAAGCGGGGGAATCAGAGGGGGAGACGAACCATGAGAGACTATGGACTCCGAGAAACAAACTGAGGGTTTTAGAGGGGAGGGAGTGGGGGGATGGATTAGCCCAGTGATGGGTATTAAGGAGGGCACGTACTGCATGGAGCACTGGGTGTTATGTGAAAACAATGAATCATGGAACCTACATCAAAAACTAATCATGTATTGCATGGTGACTAACATAAAATAAAATAAAATTTAAAAAAATAGCAATTGTCTCTGAAGTAATAGGGACAATACTGCCCTCTAGGGAGCACTTTGGAAGTTTGTGCGTACTTTTCTGGACACGCTGGAGTGAAACTGCAAAACATCAATGATAAAGGGAATTGTTAAGGCCATGAGAGAAAAAAGGCACTACCACTAAAAAATGAAAATTAGACTGTCATCAGACTTTGCATCAGTCAACAACTGATACCATAAGACAGTGGAATAATATTTTCAAAGTGAAAAAGGGAAATTATTAGCAACATAGGATTTTATACCTAGGTTAAATTACCATTCTAGAGTAAAACAAAATAGGGACATTCACAGAAAGAAAAGTAGTTTGCCACTCACAGACTCTTACGAAAAGAAATACTGTGTTTTTAATGCCAGTATAGTTAACATACAGTGTTATATTAGTTTCAGGTGTACATTATAGTGATTCCACAATTCTATGCATTGCCCAGTGCTCATCATAAGTTTAGTCTTAATCCCCATCACCTATTTCACCCATCCCCCAACCACCACCCCTCTGGTAAACATCAGTTTGTTCTCTATAGTTAAGAGTCTGCTTTTGGGGTTGTCTTTTTTCTTTACTCCTTTGTTTTGTTTCTTAAATTTGACATATGATTGAAATCATATAGTATTTGTCTTTCTCTGACTTATTTCACTTAGTGTTATACTCTCTAGAAAAGAAATGTTATTATCCAGAAGGATACCACCCCTGTTTCCCAGCCTCGGTGAAAGAGTTGAAGCCTAACTTTGATAAGCACCAATTAGCAAGTAGAGCTGGCCTAATCACATAGACAAACCTTCCCCTAAGGTCCTCCAGTACTTTTGCACTAGCTCACCTCAATGCTTAAATTTTAGAGGTGAGTTCAATCTCTCTCCCCCATTGCAATAGTTTTTTTTTTTTTTTAAGATTTATTTGTTTGAGAGAGAGCGAGCAAGCCAGTGGGGGGAGGGGCAGAGGGAGAGAAAGAATCTCAAGCCGACTCTCTACTGAGCACAGAGCAGGGCTGTTTCACAACCCTGAGTTCATGACCTGAGCTGAAATCAAGAGTTGGATGCTCAACTGACTGAGCTACCCAGGTGCCCCTGCAATAGTTTTGAAGTCTTTCTTGACTTTTCAACAGGTCAGGTACAAAAATCTTTCAAAATGTTGCTGTTAGAATGAGTACATTTAAAGAAGAGGAGAGAGGTGGAGAAGAGGATCCTTTAATTCTGTATATGAACAAATCCCAAGCTCACCTCTGAACTGAGCAGGCATGGGACAGACCCAAAGCAATGTAGCAAACAAAGACTTTGAGAACTGAACTGTGATATAAAACACCACTCAAACTAGCCCCTGAGTAGACAATATGTAGGATAAGCCCGAAGTATCAGAGCAAAGGCTTTGAAAACTGAACGGATATTGGGACCAATGAATACAGAAGGTGAGCTAGAAATTTGGAGTCTGAACCCAACCAGGTTGATGGCCTGCCTGCTTTGAAACACATCACATCCACCAGAGGACTTTATAACAGGACCCAGATTCTTACAACATAAGATTCAAAATATCCAGTATACAATCCAAAATTACTTGACATACAAAGTATCAAGAAAATGTGACTAATTCCCAAGGGAAAAGACATTCAACAGATGCCAAACCCAAGATGACTCAGCTACTGAAATTTATAGACAAAGACTTTAAGGCTGTTATAATTATGCCCTGTGAGGTAAACATATCCTTTAAATAAGTGAAAAGATAGTTCTCAGCAGAGTAAAAAGAAACTATAAAAAACAACCAAATGGAGATTTTAGAGGATAAAACTATAATATATAAAATAAAAAATTCACTAGATGAGCTCAATAGCAGAAGTATATATGTAATATGTATGTATAATGTACCAAAAACCATCATTTTATATGATATATAACTATATATGATAGGTAAATATGAGGATTATGAGGACTGCAGGCACAACTCCTACTTTAAAATTTTGGAATCCAGGTCATTTTGTCTCTAAAAAGGGGATTAGTCTAGCCTTGAAGATCATGAGAAGCTGGAGATCTACAGCCTAGGTCTCACAACCCAGCCAGTCTCTGGCCAAAGAGCAACCTTACTCAAGAGATGGCAATAGTCTGAAGTGTTATGGGTGTAAAAGAAACAACACTGCCCTCTAGGGAGCATTTTGGAAGTTTGTGTGTACTTTTTTGGGACACGCTGGAATGAAACTGCAAAATATCAATGATAAAGAGAATATACATACAAAGGGAGGCAGGGAGAATTGGAGAGATTCTAAGGATTTGGCTAATGTGACTGTAGGGGCTGGAAAGTTTAAAATCCTCAAGGGCAGGCCAGCGGGCTGGAAACCCAGGGAAAACTGATGTTGCAGTCTTGAGTCTAAAGGCAGTCTGGAAGCAGAATTCTTTCCTCCTCACAGCAGGTCAATCTTTGTTTTGTTTTGGTTTGGTTTTTATTTATTTTTGTTTATTTATTTTTAAAAATTTATTTTATTATGTTATGTTAGTCACCATACATTACATCATTAGTTTTTGATGTAGTGATCCATGATTCATTGTTTGCATATAACACCCAGTGCTCCATGCAATACTTGCCCTCCTTAATAGCCATCACTGGGCTAGCACACCCCCCCAACCCCCCGTCCCCTCTAAAACCCTCAGTTTGTTTCTCAGAGTCCGTAGTCTCTCATGGTTCATCTCCCCCTCCGATTTCCCCCCCTTCATTTTTCCCTTCCTACTATCTTTTTTCTTAAGCCCTATAACGATTGGATAAGGCACACCCACATTATAGAAGATAATCCACTTTACTCAAAGTCTACTGATTTAAATGTTAATCACATCTAAAAAAATACCTTCACAGCAATACATAAACCACTGTTTGATAAAACACTAGGTATTATAACCTAGCCAAGTTGACACATAAAATTAACCATCACAGATGACAGAGAAAAGAGACTGTGAGCTTGAAGACAGATCAATGAAAATTATCCAATCTAAAGAACAGAAAGAAAGAAGAGTGAATAAATTTAACAGAACCTCAGGCCTGTGAAAAAATACCAAAAGGTCAACTCTTTGTGCCACTAGAGTCCCAGGAAAGCAGAAAGAGATTAGTGCAGAAAAAAAATATTTGAAGAAATCATGGCTGAAAATTTCCCAAATTTGGAGAAAGGCATGTCTCTATAGTCAAGATCAGCAAATTCAAAACAAGATAAACTCACCAACAAGAAAAATTTGTTCATTCTTCTCGATTACATATGATGCAATAATAAAAAATGACCAGATATAAGTGACAGTCTCAACAAATATTAAAAAACAATATTAAACAGACCTCACTCTCTGATAGAAGATTAAAAAGATATCTTTTTTTAATGTTTAGTCAATTATACTTCACTAAAGCTGAAAAAATGTTTAGAACAGGGGTGCCTGAGTGGCTTAGTCGGTTAATCGTCTGCCCTCGGCTCGGGTCATGATCCTGGGGTCGTGGGATCATGCCCCACATTGGGCTCCCTGCTCAATGGGGGTCTGCTTCTCCATCTCCCTCTACCTCTGCTCCTTCCAGCCCCCGCTCATACCCTTTCTCACTCTCTCAAATAAATAAAATCTTTTTTTAAAAAAAGAACAATAAAATGCTATTAAATAACTTATGGGTTTAAGAGCAAATCAGATTTTGCAAAGCATTCTTAGATATGAAACCAAAAGCACCAGCAACAAAGGAAAACAGACATACTGGACTTCATCAAAATGAAAAACTCTTGGGCTTCAAAAGATACCATCAAGAAAGTGCAGAGAAAACCCACAGAATGGGAGAACACATTTGCCAACCATAAATCTGATAAGAGATTTTCATTTAGAATTAAGAAAGACAACCCAATTGTAAAAATGAGTCAAGGATCTGAATACACATTTCTCCAAGGAAGATGTACAAACACAGTAAGCACATGAAACAATGTTCAGCACGATTAGCCATCAGGGAAATGCAAATCAAAACAATAATGAGACACCACTTCACACACACTAGGATGACTAGGAATTGTCATTCATTACTGGTGAAAATACAAAAGGTACAGCCACTTTGGAAGACAGTTTGGCAGTTTCATACAAAATTAAATGTACTCTCTTACCATATGATCTTACAATCTCTGTCCTTGGTATTTACTCAAATGAATTGAAAACTTATGTCCACACAGAAATCTGCAGACAGATGTTTATTACAGCTTTATTCCTAACTACCAGAATTGGAAACAATCAAGCTGTTTTTTCGGAAAAACAAACGGTGGTACATTCATACAATGGAATATTATTCAGTGATAAAAATAAATGAACTATCAAGCCAGGAAGACACTGAGGGACTTTAAATGCATATCGCTGAGTGAAAGAAGCCAACCTGAAAAAGCTACATACCCATGATTTCAACTGTATGACATTCTGGAAAAGGCAAAGCTATGGAGGCAGTAAAAAAGAACAGTGGTTTTCAGGAGTTTAACGGTAGGAAGAAAGGGAGATATGAATAGGTAGAGCACGGGGATTTTTAGGGCATTGAAACTATTCTGTATGATAGTGTAATGGTGAATATATGTAATTATACAACTATCAAAGCCCAGACAATGTACAACACAAAGAGTGAATCCTAATGTAGATCATGAACTTTAGCTTAAAAAAAAACAACACACCTGTTGTAGAATAAACAATGTCAACTAAAAAAGAATATAGCCAAAGGAGAAAAAAAGCCATAGCAACAGGTGTTGGTGAGATATGGAAAAACAGGACCCTAACATATTGTTGGTGGGAATTAAAATGATGCAGCCATTTTGAAACACAGTCTGGCAGTTCTTCAAATGATTAAATATAAAGTCACCATACAACCCAGTAATTCTCCTCCTAGGTATATACTGAAGAGAAAGGAAAACATACGTCCACATAAAAACTTGCACACAAAATGTTTATAGCAGCCTTATTCATAGTAACCAAAAGGTGGAAACACAAATGTCCATCAATGGACAAATGAATAAACAAAATGTGGTCTATCCATACAATATAATATTATTCAGCAATAAAGAGGAATGAAGTACTAATAGATGCTACAACATGAGTGAACCTTGAAAACATGCTAAATAAAAGAAGCCAAGTGTAAAATGCCATATAATGTATAATTCCATATCTATTAAATGTTTAAAATAGGCAAATCCATAGAGACACAAATCAGGTTAATGGTTGCCAGGGGCTAGGGTTGGAAATGACTGCTTAACGGGTATGGGGATTTCAGGTTTTGGAACTAGATGGGGGTGATGGTTGCACAACTTTGTGAATATACTAAAACCCACTGAATCAGGTATGTTAAATGGGTGAGCTTTACAATATATGAATTATACCTCAATAAAAATAACACCCTGAGCTTCAAGAAACAGATGGGCCCAGAAGCTGCTTCTGGAAAAAGGGCTTGATTAAAAAAAAAAAGTTGCAAAAACAAAAATAGGAAAGGTTGAAAATAAATGAGTTACCTATTCAGTTCAGGACCCTAGGGTGAAAAAGGTAAACCCAAAAGAGGTAGAAATACAGGTGTAAAAATAGAAGAGCATATAAGTTAGTGATAGAAAACAAAACTATAATCAACAAAACTAAAATGGTGTTCTCTGACAAAATTACTAAAACAGAAAAAACTCCAGCAAGTCTGCTAGTCAGAAAAATAGGGGGAAAAAAGAGAGACAGAGAGCGAGACAGAGAGAAAGCAAGAGAGACAGAGAGAGAGAGAGAACAATATTAGGAACAGAAAAGGAAATATAATAAATGGTAAGAGCAGAAATTTTTAATAACACGAGAATACTATGAACAACTTTATTCCAGGACATCTAAAAACTAAGAACACATGGAAAGACTTCAAGAGAAATATAAATTACCAAAATAGGAACTGATAATCAAATGTTGCTCATGATAAAAAATATTAAGCCCATTGTCTTACCAAAAAGTTTTATCAAATCTTCCAAAGAAAGATAATCTTTTTTATTAAACAATATATTTTTAAAAAATAGAAGTATAAAAGTTACTCAGCCCATTTCATGAGCTAATATAAACTTCATAACAAACTTACTAAACAGTAAAAGAAAGTAACATTTTAGATCAATCTCACTTATTAGTATGCATGCAAATCTTCTAAATAAAATGACAACCCTAGCTTAAGCAGGGTATTAAAAAAAACGTGACACAACCAAGTAGAACTTTTTGAAGAATGCATCAAGTTCAACATCAGAAAATCTAACAATGTAACATTTTATAAAGGAAAAAATATCACACAAGATACAGAAAAGATGATCAGTTATTCATTATTTAAAACAAGACAAAATTAAAAACCCCTAAGATAATTAGAATTAAAGGGAAACTTCCTTAACCTTGAAAAAAAATCCATTAAAAAAAACTACATTGAGGAGGCAAGACTTTCAGGGAAGATGGAAGGCAAATTATGTCCCTGAAAAGTAACTATAAATTTGGATAAGATTGACAAAAACAACCATTTCCATGTTCTAGAAATCGACTGAGGTGGGGAGAGAGAGAACACAAACTACCACTATCAGGAATGAAACAGGAAGTATCAAAAAAAAAAAAAGAAAGTATCACTATAGACCCCGTAGAAATAGAAAAAATAATAAGGGAATACTACAAACAACTCTACACATGAAAACTTGACAACTAAGATGAAATACAGCAATACCTCGAAAAACACAGCCTCTTGCAATGCATCCAATATGAAATACGTAATTTGAATAGCCCTATAACTCTTAAGGAAATTGAATTTTTAATTTTAAAAATTCCCCCAAAAAGAAATCTCCAGGTCCACATGGCTTCCACTGGAGAATTTTTATCAAGCTTTTAAAGAATTACCAACAATAATATTCAATCTTTTCCAGAAAACAGAAGAGGGAACACTTCCCAATTCATTTTGAAGCTTGCATTTCCCTGACCAAAACCAGAGACAATACAAAAAATGAAAACTACAGCCAATATCCCCAGTGAATGTAAAATCCTTAGCAAATATAATTCAGCAATATGTAAAAAGAATTATATGGGTTCTAGTATCCAAAATATACATATAGAATATATAAACTTCTATAACTCAGTAACAAAAAGGCAAACAAACTACTTTAAAAATGAGCAAAGACTTGAATAGACCTTTCTCCAAAGAAGATATATGCATGGCCAACAAGCACAAGAAAAGATTCTCAACGTCATTAATCATTAGGGACTTGCAAATCAAACCACAATGAGATACCACTTTAGACACACTTGGATAGCTATAACAACAGCAACAAAATGTAAAATATAAGTACTGATGAGGATAGGAAGAAATTGGAACCCTCATACATTCCTGGTGGGAATGTAAAATGGTGTAGCTACTTTGGAAAAGAGTTTGACAGTTCCTCAAAAAGTTAAAACACTGAGGGGTGTCTGGGTGGCTCAGTAGGTTAAGCATCTGATTCTTAATTTCGGCTCAGGTTGTGATCTCAGGGTTCTGAGACTGAGCCCCGTTGTCAGGCTCTGCACTGGGCGTGGAGCCTGCTTAAGATTTTCTTTCTCCCTCTCCCTCTGCCCCTCCCCCCTCTCCCCACTCCCTCTCTAAAAAAAAAAGAAATTTAAAAAGTTAAAACACTGAATTGCCATATGACCCACTAATTCCACTTCTAGGTATATACCCAAAAGAATTGAAAACAGGTGTTTAAACCAAAACTTGTATGCTCATAACACAATTCACAATAGCCAAAAAATGGAAACAACCCAAATGTCCATCAACAGATGAATGCATAAACAAAATATGGCATATTATTTAGTCATAGAAAGGAAAGAAGTACTGACACATGCTATGACATGGATGAACCTTGAAAACATTATGCTAAGTGAAAGAAACCAGACACAAAAGGCCACAAGTTGTATAATTCCATTTATATGAAATATGCGGAATTGGCAGATCCAAAGAAACAAAAAACAGATTAGTGGTTGACAGGGGCTGAGGGGAATGAGAATGTGGAATGATTGCTTAATGAGTATGAGGTACGCTTTTGGGGTGATGAAAATGTTCTGGAATTAGTGGTGATGGTTGCACAACACTGTGAATGTACTTAGTGACAACTGTATATTTTCAAAAGGCTAAAATGGTAAATTTTATTCTATGTGTATTTTACCACAATAAATTTTTCTTAAAAGAATCATACACCATGACCAAATGAGGTTTATTCTCTGGATACAAATCTAGTTAAATATTCAAAACTCACATCAACTAGCTAAAGAAAAAAAAAATCACATAATCATATCAACTGATGCAGATAAAGCATTTGACAAAATTCAACACCCATTCCCAATAAAAATTCTCAGAAAACTAGGAGTAGAATGTTACTTTAAGTTGATTTTTAAAATCTACAAGAAAGAGGCACCTGGGTGGCTCAGTCAGTTAAGCATCTGCCTTCTGCTCAGGTCATGATCCCAAGGTCCTGGGATCGAACCCCACATAGGGCTCCTTGCTCAGCAGGGAGTCTGCTTCTCCCTCTCCCTCTGCCTACCACTTCTCTTGCTTGTTCTCTCTCTCTGTCTCTCTGTCAAATAAATAAATAAAATATAAATAAATAAAAATCTTTTTAAAAATAAAAAATAAATAAAATCTACAAAAAAACTTTACAGCCAACATTATATTTATTGGTGAAAGACTACTTTCCTCCTAAAAACAGGAACAAGGCAATGATGTCTACTCTCATCACCTTATTAAACATAGTAGTGGAAGTCACAGCCAGTGCAACAAGGCAAAAAAGGAAATAAAAGGCATCTTGATTGGAAAAAAAAGAAATAAAACTGTCCCTATTTGTGGATGAAATGAACGTGTATGTAAAAAATCTATAAAAGAACTAGAATTACTAAGTTCAGCAAGGTTGCAGGATACAAGATAAACATATACAATCAACTGTATGAACACAAGGACATCAAATTTTAAAATACAATACCATTTACAATCAGTCAAAAAAATGAAATACTTAAATGTAAATCTAACAAAACATGTATAGGACTTATAGGCTGAAAACTGCAAAACAATGATGAAAGAAATACAAGAATTTCTAAATAAATGGAGAGATATTTTGTGTTCATTAACTGGAAGACACAGCATAAAAAGATACCAATTCTCCCCCAATTCATACATAGGTTTAATCAAATTCCTATCAAAATCCCAGCAATATTTTTTAGATATAGACACAAGTTTATCCTAAAATTTATATGGAAAGAAAAAGAAACTAGATTAGCTAAAGTAATTTTGAAAAAAAATAAAGTGGAAGGAATCACTACACCTGATTTCATGATTTATTATATAGCTTCAGTAATCCAGATTATGTGATATTTGCAGGGAAATCTATAGATTAATGAAGAGATTAGAGAACCCAGAAACAGACTCACACAAATATGCCCAACTGACTTCTGACAAAGGTGCAATAAGTAATTCAATGGAGGAAGGAGAGCCCTTCTGTCAAATGGTGCTGGATCAATTGAACATTCATAGGCCAAAAAATGAATCTCAACCCAAACCTCACAACTCATACAAAAATCAACTCAAAATAAATCATGGACTTAAATGTAAAACATAAAACTATAAAATTTTCAGGAAGAAAACATGGGAGAAAATCTTCAGGACAAAGGGCCCGATGAAGTGTTTATTCTTAGGCTTAACACCAAAAGCACCAGACAGGGAAAAATGGACAAGTTGGACTTCACCAAAATGTAAAATTCTTCTATGTGAAAGACCTTATTTGGAAGATTAAAGGTCAGGCTACCAATTGGGAGAAAGTATCTGCAAACCACATTGATCTGACAAAGGATTAGTATCTCAAAACTCAATTGTGAAAAAGCAAATAATCCTATTACAGTATGAGGAAATGACATGAACAGACATTTCACCAAAGGATATACAGATGGCAAATAAGCCCATGAACAGATGTTCAATTATCATTAGCCATTACAGATGTAAATTAAATAAATCACAATAAGGTATCACTACACACCTAACAGAATAGCTAAAATAAAAAACAGTGACAACATCAAATACTGGCAAGGATATAGAAGTGGATACACTGCTGGTAGGAATGTAAAATTAGTACAGCCATTCTGGAAAACAGCTTGGCAGTTTCTTGAAAAACTAAACATGTAATTACCACACTACTCAGCAATTGAACTCCTAGGCATTTATTCTGGAGAACTAAAAACTTAAGTTCATACAAAGACCTGTACATGAATGTTTACAGCAACCTTAACCGTAATAAGCAATAACTGGAAGCAACCCAGATGTCCGACAATGGGTGAATGGTTAAACAAACTATGGTACATCCATACTAAGGAATACTATTTAGTAATAAAAAGGAATAAACTTTGAACTACTGCTACACACCACTTGGATAAATCTCCAGAGAATTATGCTGAGTGAAAAAAGCCAACCCCAGAAAGTATGATTCCATTTATATAACATTCTTGAAATGACACAATCATGGAAATGGAGAACAGATTAGCAGTTGCCAGGGCTTAAGGACTGAGGGGAAGTGGGGGTGAGGGGTGGGTAAGAGGAAAGCAGGTGTAGCTATATGAAGGCAACACAGGGATCCTTGGTGATGGAAAAGTCCTGTATCTTCACTGTTATCAATGTCAGTATCTTGGTTGTGACATGCTACTATAGTTTTATAAGATGTTACCAGTGGGGGACACTGCATAAAGGGTACATGGGATTTCTGTGTGTCATTTCTTAGGAATGACAGCATGTGAATTCACAATTCTCTCATAATAAAAAGTTTAATTTTGCAGTGTCTGGGTGTGAAGTTGATTCAAAATCTGACTCCTGGTTTCAGCTCAGGTTGTGATCTCAGGGTTGTGAGATCGAGCCCCACATGGGGCTTTGCGCTCAGTGCGGAGTCTGCTTGGGACTTTCTCTCCCTCTCCCCCCCTTTGCTTGTGCTCTCTCTCTAAAATAAATAAATAAATAAATCTTTTTCAAAAAAATTTAATTTTGGGACGCTTGGGTGGCTCAGTCAGTTAAGCATCTGCCTTTGCCTCAGGTCATGATATCACCCAGGGTCCTGGGATCGAGCCCCGCATCGGGCTCCCTGCTTAGTGGGGAGCCTGCTTCTCCCTCTGCCTGCCACTCCTCCTGCTTGTGCTCTCTCTCTCTCTGACAAATAAATAAATAAAATCTTAAAAAATAATAAAATAAAAATTAAAATGTTTAGTTTTAAAAACAGGGTGGGAGGGGTGCCCGGGTGGCTCAGTTGGTTAAGCATCCATCTCTTGCTTTTGGCTTAGGCCAGGATCTCAGGGTTACAAGATTGAGCCCCATTCAGGCTCAGCATGGAGTCTCCTTGAAATTCTCTCCCTTTCCCTCCCTCTCTACCCTTCCCTCTGTGCATGCGCACACACTCTCTCTTTCTCAAATAAATTAATAAGTAAAATCTTTTAAAAACATTAAAAAAACAGGACGGGATACAGAGAAAACGGTGCTTGGAGGGAAATTTGTAGCTTTAAATAGTTATATAAGAAAAGAAGATAAAAAATCAATAACTTACAATTCTACTTTAAGAAACTAGAAAAAGAAGAGCAAACTATACTCAAAGCAAGTAAAAGAAATAATAAAGATTAGAACTGAAATCAATGGAACAGAAAACAGAAAAACAATAGAGAAAATCAAAGAAACTAAAAGTTGGTTCTTTGGAAAGATCAATAAAACTGACAAGTCTTTAGCTGGATTGACCACAAAGGAAAAAAAAAAAGGGAAGATACAAATAACCAAAATCAGGAATGAAAGAGAAGACATTACTACTCATGCCACAGAAATTAAAAGGATTAAAAGGGATTATATGAACAATTTTATTCCCACATATTAGATAACTTAGATGAAATGGACAAATTCCTGAAAAAACACAAATTATAAAAATTAAGCCAATAAGCAACAGAAATTCTGAATATATCTATAACAAGAAATTGAACTAGTATTTTAAAATAAAATCTTCCCCAAAAGAACAGCTCAGGTCCAGGTGGCTTCATTGGTAAACTGGTAAATTCTATCAAATACTTAAAGAAATACTACCAATCCTTCAAAAACTCTTTCAGAAAATAAAGGAAGATAGAACACTGCCCAATTAATTCTCTGAGACTAGTAATTACCTCATACCACTACCAGACAAAGCCAAAACAAGAAAACTAAAAATCAATATCCTTGGAATCCTTAACAAAGTATAAACCAACTGAATTAAGCAATATATTAAAAAGGATCATACACTATGATTTATCCTGGGAATACAGGGTTGATATAGCATCCCCCAAATCAATTAATGTAATATACTGTGTTTATAAAGAATAAATGGAAAAAAAACCCCATGTTCATCTCTATAGATGAAGAAAAAAGTGTTTCATAAAATCCATCACACACCCATGATAAAAACTCTCAAAAAACGAGGAATTGAAGGGAACTTCCTCAACCTAAAAATCCCAAAGTTTACATCATACTTCATAGTAATAGATCAAATGCTTTCTCTCTTAAAATTAGGAACAAAACAAAGATGTCTGCTATTGCCACTTCTAGTCAACATTGTTCTGGAGGTTTTATCCTAATAAAGAATAGAAAAGTTAAAGCCCAACCAAATTGGAAAGGAAGATGTAAAACTCTTTATTTGCAGGTGACATGATCTTATATATAGAAAATACCAAGGAATTCACACACAAAAAATGACTAGAAGCAATAAACTAGTTTGTCAAGGCCACAGGACATAAGACCAATATATGAAAATCAACTATACTTTTACATACGAGCAACAAACAATCCAAAAATCCAATTAAAAAAACAATTCTTTTCACAGTAGCATCAAAAATAACTAAATAATTAGAAATAAATTTTACAAAACAAGTGTAAGACTTGTACACTGAAAACGAACAAAACATTACTGAAAGAAATTAAAGAAAATCTAAATAAATGCAAAGACATTCCATATTTATGAATTGGAAGAATCAATATTGTCAAATGGTGATTCCCTCCAAACTGGATCTACAAATTTAAAACAATCTCTATCAAAATTTCAGTAGGCTTCTTTGGAGAAATTGACAAGCTGAACCTAAAACATATATGGAAATTCAAAGAACTTTAGAATAGTCAAAACAATTTTAGGGGAAAAAAAGTTGGAGTATTTTATCACCCAATTTAAAACTTACTATAAAGCCACAGTAATTAAGACAGTGTGGCATAAAGATCAATAGAAAAGAACTCAATAAATTAACCTTCACACCTATGACAATTGATTTTCAATAAAAGTGCCAAGACACATGAAAAGATGCTCAACATCATTCATCATCAGGGAAATGCAAATCAAAACTACAATAAGGTATCACCTCACACCAGTCAGAATGGCTAAAATCAAAAACACAAGAAACAAGTGTTGGTGAGAATGTGTAGAAAAAGGAACCCTCTTGCACTGTTGGTGAGAATGCAAAATGGTGCAGCCACTGTGGAAAAGAGTATAGAGGTTTCTTAAAAAGTTAAAAATAGAACTACCCTACAACCTAGTAAATGTACCACTGGGTACTTACCCAAAAAATACAAAAACACTAATTTAAAGGGATACATGCACCCTTATGTTTATTTCAGCATTATTTACAATAGCCAAATTATGGAAGCAGTCCAAGTGTCCCCTGATAGATGGATAAAGAAGATGTGGTGTATATACACAATGAAATATTATTCAGCTATAAAATAGAATGAAGTCTTGCCATTTGCAATAATACAGATGGAGCTAGACAGTATTATGCTACACGAAATAAGTCAGAGAAAGACAAATACCATATGATTTCACTCTTAAGTGGTATTTAAGAAACAAAACAAATGAGCAAAGGGAAAGAGAGACAGAGAGGCAAACCAAGAAAGGTTTGAGAACTGATGGCTACCAGAGGGGAGGTGGGTGGGGGGAATGGGTGAAACAGGTGAAGGGGATTAAGGAGGGCACTTGTGATGAGCACCAGGTGCTGTATGGAATGGTCAAATCACTATATTGTACACCTGAAACTAATATTATACTGTATGTTAACTATACTGGACTTAAAATTTTTATTCAAAAATAAAAATAAAAGTTTTTGGAACAAAAAAAATTAATTCAAAATAGATCATAGACCTAAATGTAGAAACTAAACTATACAACTTCTAGAACAAAGGAGAAAATCTTTGTGACCTTGGAGTGGGCAGAGTTGTGAGATAGAACACCAAAAGCATAATCCATAAACGACAAAAAAGATAAACTGGACTTTACCATAAAAAGTGCACTTCAAAAGATACCACTGAGAAAATAAAAACACAAGCCACAGAACAGGAGAAAATATCTGCAAATCATATACCTGATAAGAGGCTTATACTGAGAATATATAAAGAACTCCTACAACTCAGTAATAGAACAAATAACCCAGTTAAAAAATGGGCAAAAAATTTGAATACCATTTCACCAAAGGAATTTGAATGGTTAATAAGCACATGAAAGATGCTCAGCATCATTAGTCATTAGGAAAATGCAAATTAAAACCATATGAGATAGCACTGTATTTCCACTAAAATAACTTACAAAAAGAGACAGTACCAAATGTTGAGAAGGATGTGGAAAAACTGGAACCTTCACACATTGCTGATGGGAATATAAAATGGTACAGCCCCTTTGGAAAACAGTTTAGAAGGTTCTTAAAAAATGGAACATAGGCTTATCATACAACCTAACATTCATTCCATTCCTAGGAATCTACTCAAGAGAAATGAAAATGTGTCTACACAATCTTGAATGCTAATGTTCACTACAGCATTATTTTTTTAAAGATTTTATTTATTTATTTGACAGAGAGACAGTGAGAGCAGGAACACAAGCAGGGGGAGTGGGAGAGGGAGAAGCAGGCTTCCCGCGGAGCAGAGAGCCCGATGTGGGGCGCGATCCCAGGACCCTGGGATCATGACCTGAGCCAAAGGCAGACGCTTAACGACTGAGCCACCCAGGTGCCCCTACAGCATTATTCTTAATAGCCAAGAAGTGGAAACAATCCAAATGTCCATCAACTGGTGAATGGATAAACAAAATGTGGTGTACCTTAACAGCAGAATATTATTCAGCAATAAAAACAAACAACTAATACATGTTAACATGGATGAATCTCAAAAACATCTTATGTGGAAGAATTCAGATGCTCAAAGACTGCATACTGTAGGAGCATGAGGGAATTTTCTGGAGTGATGGAAATGTCCTATATCCTATTTGGGCTGATACATGGGTCTACAAAATAACTAAAACTCATCAAACTGAACACTCAAGATTTGTGCATTTTATTGAATGCAGATTATATCTAAATAAATGAATAACACCTTATTTGATTCTGCTGTTAAAGTCCCAAGTGGGAAGTGTTTGGCCCTCAATATTTATATTAGAAATGAGAAAGGCTGAAAGAAAATTAGGTACCTAGTAAAAAATAGGACAATAAATCCAAAGAAAGTAAAAGAAGAAAATAACAAAGGTAAGAAATCAATGAAATAAAAACAAGAGACTCAGAAAGCCAAGAAATGGTCTTTTGAAAAAAGAAAAACAGGCTATGAATCATAGTAGTAGTTGATGAGAAACTTTAAGACAAAAGATCATTGAATTAGTGCAAAAGATTGTTGAATGAGTTTGAGAATACAAACCACCGGACTAAATGGGTTTTCTTGTAGTTTTACAATCCTTTGGAGAAGGTTGAAGTTGATTCTCAAGGGA
This sequence comes from Callorhinus ursinus, assembly GCF_003265705.2. NCBI lineage: Eukaryota > Metazoa > Chordata > Mammalia > Carnivora > Otariidae > Callorhinus > Callorhinus ursinus. The sequence goes on from NW_027397078.1 coordinate 24,111,720, forward strand.
TAAAGGTCTTATTTGAGTTTGAGTTATACATATTCAGTATCTTGCCATCACTAAACTGTGTTCCTGGTTAGGTGAAACTCCTGCTGTGACATTCTTGACATACATATTATCTAGACAGGATTTATTTTTGACTCTTTTGGAGTATGATACTTGAAGTTATGATTCCTGGTAAATTTTTATATGTTTCTTGTGAGAATTACTCACTGTATGCTTATAATAGGAAATATTTATTAGAAAGTATTTATTGTAGGAATATAGATTATAATAAATATACCAGTCCGACAGTGATCAAATTTAATGTATAATTTTACCACTATGTAAGTGGCATGAATTCACTTGCTGGCCTTGGCTTTCTCCCCATAAACTTGTTAGAGAAAATGAACTTGTGATTCTAAGAGTCAACGCTAACACTGACATAGAGCTTATTCCTTTGATACTTGACACTGTTCATTCTTTCTGAAGTGAACAACAACCAATAGTGCATTATGAATTCTCGAAGCACTTTAAGTCGAAGGCATTACTTCCTTTCAAGGGTTTTCATGAAACACTTAGAACCAATATTTTCACCTTTAATTTTAACCAGGACTGAATCGAGGGTGGCTTATAGTTTTATTTCATAAGAGAGTAAATGTACCACAAAATGTATTTAATCACTCCCTTCCAACATTTAGGTGTCTTACAACTGTTGCTATAATAAACAATGCTGGAATAAACATCCTCTGTAGATCTTTGTGAACATGAGCAAATACTTGTTCATGATGCATTCCCAGATAAGGAATTCTGGGTCAAAGGGTGAGAAATTTTAAATCTGGATAGATATAATCAAACTGTCCTCTTCAAAAAACATCCCAGTTTATACTTCCCACCAACAATATATCTTCACCAACACTGACTGCTAGAAGTCTTTTCAATTTTTGCCAATTTTTCTGAGTATAGCTGACACAATTTTCGCAAATTTTAATGAGTGAAAACGAATCACACTGTTTTCACATTTCTTATTACTAGATAAGCTCAGCCCTTTACAAATGTGTATTGGGTATTATATGCATTTCTTGTATAAATAGCCCATACGTATTTGCAAGATGGACTTTCCCTGTTGCCAAAGGCTTTAGTCAGACATATTGTTCAATAGCGGTGCTCCAATCCCCCAGAATGCAATGTTATTTCCCTGAAGCTCAATGTTTGTAAACATTCCCTTAAATGAAAGCATTAAGTATTTGTTTAAGTTCTTCCTCAACAGTGACACAATCCCTGAGTATAAAAGTACACTGGCCCAGGGAGCACCTGAGTGGCTCAGTTGGTTGAGCGTCCGACTCTTGGTTTTGGCTCAGGTAATGATCTCAGGGTCATGAGATCAAGGCCCATGTCGAGGCTCACACTGGGCTCCAAGCTCGGCACGCAGTCAGCTTCAGATTCTCTCCCTCTACCCCTCCCCCCGTATTCACGTGCTCTAAAATAAATTAAATCTTAAAAAAAAAAGGTACAATGGTCCAGGACAAAACTCATTTTCTCTGATCCAGCAAGAACCAACCTTACAAGAAAGCCTCTGGCAGCAGTGCAGCCCCTCCCTGTTAAGTCTGAGGCACAGAGAAAATTCCATGGAGATGAGATGTCACATCTGCTCCTGCCTGTGGGATCACTTGACTGCCACTAACTGCAATCTTCATCCAAGTCAAATCAGTGTGCTCCTGAGTCAACATGAGCTCTCTTCCTGCTGGTCTTTAGCCCACTGAAAGGGACGCAGTAAATATTTTGTCCTATTTCTGTTTTATTTCATCTTATTGATTTGTTCTAGGAATATTAATCTTTCACATGTCATGTAAGTCCTAAGTATTTTCTCTCAACTCTCAATCTATCATCTTCTACATATGTGGTTGGTATCTTTGGCCCTGTTCTGAACTTTTTAGACATTAAATCTGTCCACTTCTCCTTTATGGCTTTTAGGTTTGTTTTGCATTCCTCATCCAAATTATTAAAATAATCTTTTTCTTTGTTCCAAATTTTGTCTCAATAAAATGAAACCTTAAATAAGACTTTACTTTTTTTTTCTTTTTTTAAAGATTTTATTTATTTGAGAGACAGCGAGTAAGAGAGAGCTGGAATGGGAAGGAGAGGGAGAAGCAGGCTCCCCGCTGAGCAAGGAACCTGACACGGGACTTGATCCTAGGACCCTGGGATCATGACCTGAGCCAAAGGCAAACGCTTAACTGACTGAGCTACCCAGAAGACCCTTAAATAAGACTTTAAATGAAAGATGTTTTATCTCCAAATGGCTAGCCATTTGGACTAAAAAAGTCTTTCCTTTTCCTCACATAAAATGCAGCATATAGCATATATTATTAAATTTTTATATATGGTTATACTGTTTGTTCCAATGATCTATTTCTGCATCAATATCGTACCTCTTATATTGCAGCTTTCTATGTTCTAAAACATGGTAAGTCAACTTTCCCATCATAATTCTTTTCCAAAAGTTTACTATTCTTGTTAATTTACTTTTCCAAATCTTTATCAGCTGGACCAGTTTTTTAAATTGGTTGAAACTTTTATTCAGATTGTACCGAATTTATAGCAAAAAATGGCAGCCATCTATACAATGAGTATTCCCATACAAGAATATTGCCTATTTTCTATCTCCTTTTTTGTCCTTCAGCAAATGTTTTATTCATATAGGTCTTGCATAGTCTTATTAAATTTATACCTGGATAGTTTATACCCACTACATTTTCTGATCTGTGTATGGAGGGAGCTTTAATCTAATTAGTAATTTAATAAACTAATAATTTTTGCATGTTTACTTTGAACCGTTTCACCTCACTGAACTCTTAGAAGTTCATGCTTTTCAGTTTCTAGGTTGTATTTTCTAGACAATCTTTTTTTTTTTTAAAGATTTTATTTATCCGACAGTGAGAGACACACAGTGAGAGAGGGAACACAAGCAGGGGGAGTGGGAGAGGGAGAAGCAGGCTTCCCACGGAGCGGGGAGCCCGATGCGGCGCTCGATCCCAGGACCCTGGGATCATGACCTGAGCTGAAGGCAGACGCTTAACGACTGAGCCACCCAGGCGCCCCTTCTAGACAATCTTATACCTTGTAAATAATGTTCTGTTGCTTCCATTCCCAATATCTGTATCTCATTTGCTAAGCCCCAGAGAACACTGTTGTAGAACTGAAGTGGTAGCTGACATTCTTGACTTGTTGCAGACCTTAATGAGAATATAGAGAAACAATCACATGAATTCCAGTGTCATTCAACTGATAACTGCTTCCCACCCTGAATTTCACCCGTTACTGCATTAACCTCACAGCTCCACATTTTTACCCAACTCAACCTACAGCATCTTGGAAGGATGTTACTGTGTTCCAATATTTCCTCATTCAAAACCATGATTCTGAAGGTTCTCTACTAAGCACATGACATCGAGTGAATAGTTTCCTTCTCTACATTACCTACATTTAAAAAGTTATTGTGGATTGTGTTAAATACATCTTCAAGGTAAGCTTTTCTCCTTCAACCTCTGTAACTTCCATGTGTACACAAGAATGCATTATTCTTTTAATATATTGCCGGATTTACTAATATTTTAGAGTGGATTTTATAACTTTGTGAGAATATGTTCCAGTGGTTTTGTTATTTTGTTTTTGGTAGTATTTCTCTCCAGGTTTGGGCAGCAGGGACAGAACTTTGAACAATGAGTTATGAGGTCTCCTTTTTCGTCTTTTCATTTCCTATATTCTGAAACAGTTTAAAGAGAAATTACCTAATCTTTGAAATTTGGGAGAATGTATACTGAGTTTGTGGAAACTTCTGCAGAGGTAATTTTTTACTAATCCAAGGGTATCAGCTTCATTTTCGATAACTTCTAAAAATTTTATGTATTTCTAGAAAAGCATCCATTTCAATGAATGCTTCACCATATTAAATTTTCCTAGAAATGGGATTTCAGAAGTTTTATTAAAAGTGCAGCTATATGCACTCTTATTAGAAGAAAATTCTTTTTCTTCTGCAAACCCCCCCCCCACACACACACACAAACACACATCATCTTTGCGAGACCAGTGCTCTAACCCCTGAGCTACGGAGCCACACATCATCTTTGGAGGTTACATAATAGAACTTTCTATGGCAGCCTGGAAATTGCAATGTCACAGCTAGACTGCTCTCATACCCCATTTCTGTGAGACTTTACAACTTACCATACAGTGGTACACAAAGCATTCTCTTATAAAAAGGGTAACACTGTTATGTTGAGAACAGAGTGCAGTGGGGCAAGTGTGGAAGCATGGAGGAGTTACGCAGTGCTATTCTAGGTGATAGCCCATGGTGGCGTCAACTAGGTTGTTAACAGTAGAGGGGATGAGAACTGGTCAGACTCTGAAAATATCTTGACAGGTGAGCCATTTGCTAAGAATCAATGCACTAACGTCAAGTTTTAAGAAAATTAGGCCCACTGTTTTCCAATTTGTGTATACCTACTTACATTAAGCACACTGCTTCATAAATCTGTTGAAATTCATGTAGATGCTGGAAATAGACTTCTGCTTTCAATTGTGACATGAGATTACTTAAGATAAATTTAGCCAACTATTGAAGCTTTAGGACTTGTTATCCCAGAATTACTGGCGGAAGGGGCTTACAAAACAAATGGGGACATGTTAAATATAAAATTAACGTCTGGGGATGCCTGAGTGGCTCAGTTGGTTAAGCGATTGCCTTTGGCTCAGGTCATGATCCTGGAGTCCTGGAATCAAATCCCACATCAGGCTCCCTGCTTAGCAGGGAGTCTGCTTCTCCCTCTGACCCTCCCCGCTCTTGTGCGCGCTCTCTCTCTTCATTCTCTCTCAAATAAATCTTTAAAAAAAATAAAATTAACATCTGGATTAGGATCTCGCTTTATTTAAATGTCCTTCATGCTACAACACAACCCTTCAATCAAGTATACGACATTATATACTTCTTCAGAACTTATAAATTTAAGTAACAATTCACAGCCACACCTTCTAAATTTCTACAAGGCAGTTTCAATGCCTGAAAAGGCTTATTATTAGACTGTGGCATCAAATCCCACATTAAATGCAAATTTAAGAAAAGCAACTAGAGACTATTATCAGACTCTATTTATTATTAGACTAACAAAACTCAGTAAATTCTGTGTTATTTGATACACCTACTTCTCAACTCTCTAAACTCATTTCTTAACACTGGGGAGTTTTTTAAAGTATCAATGCCAGGGCTCCATCCCTACTCAATTAAATCGGAATCTCTGCAGGCCATCTTTTTCTTTTTTTTAAGGTTCTCCAGCAAATCTAATGTCAGTCAGAGTTGGGACCTACTGCTTTAAGAGGATCTTACAAAGAAAAAAATAAATAAAAATAAAGCAGGGACACCTGGGTGGCTCAGCCTGTTAAGCATATCTGCCTTCAGCTTGGGTCATGACCTCAGGGTCCTGGGATCGAGCCCCGCATCAGGCTCCTCGCTCAGTGGAGTCTGGTTCTGCCCCTCCACCCTACTTGTGCTCTCTCTCTCTCGAATAAAATCTTTAAAAAAATAAAAAATAAAGCAGAGCACAGGAAAAATATAAGAAAATGCAGAATAAGTTAAAAACCAAAAGGCTCACCCTTTGCTTTCTAACATCACTGACCTCTTGAAAGGTCCAAAGGTTACTAACATTAGAATCTACATTATAACCATATTAAGCAGTTAAGAAAAAATATAAAATAAGGCCTAGAAAGATCTATGTTACTTATCTAGAATCATCTGGCTTAACAATGTTTTCCAATGGGGGAAGGCTATCAGGTTTCAGGTATAAACCAATGCAGAAACAATTGCAGGGCACCACAGGGAGGTGAGAACTTCTGGCTCTAGTTTCCTGTGTTCCAGTTAAGGAAAAGAGGAAGGGAAAAAATGGTGTGACCATGGAAATGAGTTCCTATGCTCTAAAGGATAATTTTTATTAATTTCCTTTTCACTCATAATTTCAAAGATAAAGCAACATAAAACATGGGGCAAAGGAAAACTGGTTTTCAAGAACTTGAGTCTTCAAGTTTTTACTGGTTACGATAGTCCTTCAAGCCTGGAACCACTCAAAGATGAATCATGCAAAGTAAGAAGAAAACCTTTATTTGAAACAGGTTTGTTGGTATGTGTGCTACAGAAAGGGCTGGTTGCAGCAAAGAGTTTCATTTCAAACCTGCACTAATGTATAAATTAGACATTATGTGGGAATGATTAATTTCTGCTAAAATGTAGATTCAATCCAACATTATGCCAATTTTTACATTTATTGTAGACCCTATTTTAGTACTAAAGGTTAAATTTTCATCACCAAAAAATGAGAATAACCTTACAGCTACCACTAAGGTAATGAGCTGTGAAATTAATTTCCCTGTATTGCTTTGAAAATATACCCCCAGGTTGTAAAGAGAAATCCCGACTCCATCCAAATGTATATTTCACTGGAATTCTTCAGTCATCATCTACTGTTGGCTTGATTGTCACTCCTCTTCTTATTTGACCCCAACCAATTAAACTGCAAAAAAAAAAAATTTTTACAACTATGATTTTACACCCATTTCATTATCATTACCACACAATCATATGACATAACTGGTTTTACTTGCTTATCTGCTAAATCTGAATGTTCCCAAAACCTGCTGCTTCAAGAAAGCCCACACTTTCTTCTTAGATCCTCAGACCCGCAAAGATGGGCCCTAGCCAGAATGAATGACCAAAAAAGCAAACAAAAAGTTGCTACTACAAATGTGTTTGTCTTCACTCTATTGAAATATACTCACCCCTCCAGAACCACCAGTCTTCCAGTCCAACTAAGGAATCATGCTGATACACAATCTACCACAGTCTGATTTTCTAAAAAATCTCATTTTCTATCCTTTTCTCCTTGAAAAAATGCTTTTTTACCATTCACAGCACTCAACAGATCACAAAGGATTTAGCATGACCTTGGCTGGTAAAGAAAATTAAGAGACGAACTAGAAGAACGTATAGTCTATTAGCAGATACTCTGAATAGCAGAGGTACCTCTGCTCCCTCTTTCAATGTTTGCTCTAATTAATGGCCAGGACGGATTGCTACCTCAACAACAGCTTCAAGAACAAAACCCATCTAAACACGGGGTAAAACCACAATCCTAAGGAATGTAAAGATCATTCAGATGCTCTCATTTAATAATTTTAACATACTTGCTAATTTTTAAAAATTTGACTATTTTTTATTTCAATTTATTATTGAAGTAAAATCGACATACAATATATTGGTTTCAGGTGTACAACATAGTGATTTGACAATTCTACATATTATTCTATGCTTATTACAAGTGTACTCACCATCTGGCACCATACATTACAATATTATTGACTATGCTCCCTAATGTGCACTTTTCATTTCTAGGACTTATTTATTTTATAACTGGAAGCCTTAATCCCTTTCACCTATTGCACTTGTCCCCCTACCTACCTCATCCCCCCCACCAGAAACCACTAATTGTCCTCTCTCTGTATATATATTTTTGAAGATTTTATTTATTTGACAGAGAGAGCACAAGCAGAGGGAAAGAGGGAGAAGCAGGCTCCCCGCTGAGCAAGGAGCCCGATGCGAGACTCGATCCCAGGACCCTGGGATCACGACCCAGGTCGAGGGCAGCCGTTTAACCGACTGAGCCACCCAGGTGTCCCTTGTCCTCTGTATTTATGAGCCTGTTTTTTAGATTCCACCGATGACTGAAATCATATAGTATTTGTCTTTCTCCAACTTACTTTACTTAGCATAATACCCTCTAGATCCATCCATGTTGTCACAAACGGCAAGACTATTTTTCTATGGCTGAGTAATATTTCATTGTGTATATATACCACATCTACTTCATCCACTCATCTACAGATGGACACTTGGCTATTATAACACAGCAATAAACATTGATACATACACACATATATCTTTTCAAATTAGTGTTGTTTTCTTTGGGTAAATACCCAGTAGAATTACCAAATGATATAGTATTTTCATTTTAAGTTTCTGAGGAACTTCCATAATGTTTTCCATAGTAGTCTCACCAATTTATATTCCCACGAACAGTGTATGAGGGTTCCCTTTCCTTCACATCCTTACCAACACTTATTTCTTGACTTTGGGGTTTTTTTTTAAAGATTTATTTATTTATTTGAGAAAAAGAGAATCTCAAACAGACCCCCCACCAGAGTGGAGCCCCACATGGGGCTCGATTTCACAATCCTGAGATCATGACCGGAGCTGAAATCAAGAGTCGGATGTCCAACCGAGTCACCCAGGTGCCCGCTTTTCTTGTCCTTTTGACACTAGCCATCCAGGAGTGGTGTATAACTCATTGTGGTTTTGATTTGTATTTTCCCGACTATTAGTGATACTGAGCATTTTTTTCATGTGTTTGTTGGTCACCTGTATGTCTTTGGAAAAATGTCTATTAAGGTGCACTGCCCTTTTTAAAACTGAATTGTTTGGCTTATTTGGCGTGTAGTTGTGGAAGTTCTTTATATATTTTGGATATTAAACCCTTATCGGATACATCATTTACAAATACCTTTTCCCATTCAGTAGAATGTCTTTTCATTTTGCTGATGGTTTCTTTGCTGTGCAAAAACTTTATTATATTTTGGTGTAGTCCCAATAGTTTATTTTTGCTTTTCCCTTGCTTGAGGAGACATATCCATAAATATGCTGCTAAAGCTGATGTCAAAGATTACTGCCTGTTTTAAGAATTTTACGGTTTTGGGCGCTGGGTGGCTCAGTTAGTTATTGGCTCAGGTCATGATCCTGGAGTTCCAGGATCAAGTCCCGCATCGGGCTCCCTGCTCAGCAGGGAGTCTGCTTCTCCCTCTGACCTTCCCTCCTCTCATGTGCTCTCTCTCTCTCAAATAAATAAATAAAATTAAAAAAAAAGAATTTTACGGTTTTGGGGGCGCCTGGGTGGCTCAGTCGTTAAGTGTCTGTCTTCAGCTCAGGTCATGATCCCAGGGTCCTGGGATCGAGCCCCATATCGGGCTCCCTGCTCCTCGGGAAGCCTGCTTCTCCCTCTCCCACTCCCCCTGCTCGTGTTCCCTCTCTTGCTGTGTCTCTCTGTCAAATAAATAAAATATTTACAAAAAAAAAAAAAGAATTTTACGGTTTTGGGTCTCACATTTAGGTCTTGAATTTATTTTGGGGTATGGTGTAAAAAGTGGTCCAGTTTTGGGGCGCCTAGGTGGCTCAGTCAGTTAAGTGTCTGCCTTCAGCTCAGGTCATGAACTCAGGGTCCTGGGATAGAGCCCCAAGTCGGACTCCCTGCTCAGCGGGGAGTCTGCTTTTCCTTTTCCCTCTGTCTCCCCATCCCCTGCGCTTGTGCACATGCTCTGTGTTTCAAATAAATAAAATCTTAAAAAAAAAAAAAAAGGTGGTCCAGTTTCACTCTTTTGTGTGTAGCTGTCCAGTTTTCCCAGCACCATTTTTTGAAGAGATTCTTTTCCCCACTGTATATTCTTTCCTCTGTCATAGATTAACTGACCACATAAGCATGGGTTTTTTTCTTGGCTATTCTGTTCCATGGATCTATTTGTCTGTTTTTTTGTGTCAGTACCATACTGTTTTGATTACTACAGGTTTGCAAGATAGCTTGAAATCCGGGATTGTGATATCTCCAGCTTTGTACTTTTTTCTCAAGACGGTTTTGGCTATTCGGGATCTTTTGTGGTTCCACACAAATTTTAGGATTATTTATTCTAATTCTATGAAAAATGCTATGGAATTTTGATAGGAATTGCACTGAATCTGTAGATTGCTTTGGACAGTAACACCATTTCAACAATATTAATTCTTCTAATCCATAAGCATAGTATATCTTTCCATTTGTTTGTATTGTCTTCAATTTCTTTCACCAAAGTCTTATAGTTTTCAGAGTATAGGTCTTTCACCTCCTTAGATTTATTCCTAGGTATTTTATTCTTTTTTTAATTCTTTTTTTCTTTTTGGAGCAACCATAAATAGAATCGTTTTCTTAATTTCTCTTTCTGCTACTCTGTTATTAGTACATAGAAGTACAACAGATTTCTATATATTAATTTTGTATCCTACAACTTTCTTGAATCCATTTATTATTAGTAGTAACAGTTTTCTGGTGGAGTCTTGCTAATTTTTAAGCGAAATCTAGTTTCATGTGGATAGAATCCTCTTATAGTATTAGTGGGCAGACACACAAAAAAATCCTTTTATTTTAAAATCTGTTCTGATCTAGGAAATGTACCATTCTAACTAAGTGAGAATAATACATTCCCTGTTGAGAGTTTCTGGAAGTTTATTATTTAAGCCTATTTTAAAATACCCTGGGAATCAGTGTGTCTATAATAGCAAATGGTATAATCACACCAAAGAGTAAAATCAAATGACATAAATCACCACAAAGCAGGGTTATTTACTTAAAATTCAACTAGAAGTTTAACTCTCTAAATTATAGAGTAATAATTCAAATCAATCTTCTGAACAGTAAGTGATGAGAGACCTTCATGGGGCACAGTATCAGGGAAACCTTAATAAGGGAAGCAGTCAGCAAAAAACAGAGCGCCGAAGGTGATCTGAATAATTATGACAACAATGAGGACCCAGAACAGTGTAATTTAGATGGTTTGTATGAGACAAAGCAGGAAGAAATAAAATGCACTGAAGCAGGTTTCCAGAAAGGTCCAGAATATCATAAAGTAGTGAGAACTACTGGAAATTAATGAACACAGCATAATAAAAATGTTTTAGGAAGATTAATTTTGACTGAGCTCTTAACTAACAAAGGAAGAGGCAAATTAGGAATCTTCTGCGGTAACTTTTTTTTTTTTGAGAGAGAGAGAGAGAGAGAGCACGCACAGCAGGGGGAGAAGCAGGCTCCCCACTGAGTAGGAAGCCTGATGCAGGACCTGATCCCAGGACCCTGGGATCATGACCTGAGCCGAAGGCAGCCGCTCAACTGAATGAGCCACCTGGGTACCCCATCTTTTGCAGTAACTTTTAAGTATGAAATGATGGCAGTAAGGGGCATAATGAGGCCACATAGAATAGAAAAGTAAAGGGTAGATTCAGTAACTAACTAGGTAACTGAGAGCAAACAGTCAGAAGTCAAAGATGTGTCTCCTTGCTTATCCACTCAAAGGACACAGAAGAAATAGCACCCTAGGAACAATGAGCACTTCTAGCACCCAGATCTTCATTTCTAAATATCATTCCCCACTAAAAGAAACCAGGCTTTCCTGGAGAAACGGCCAATTTTAAAACTGGAGCAGGGGAAGTATAAGATGAGTTTGGAATATCTTGTGCCAGAAACTAAGGAACTGTTAAAAAAAAAAATGAGGGGCGCATGGGTGGCTCAGTTGTTAAGCGTCTGCCTTTGGCTCAGGTCATGATCCTAGGGTCCTGGAATCGAGCCCCACATCGGGCTCCCTGCTCAGTGGGAAGCCTGCTTCTCCCTCTCCCACTCCCCCTGCTTGTGTTCCTGCTGTCGCAATCTCTCTGTGAAATAAATAAAATCTTAAAAAGTACATTAAAAAAAATGATGGGGACATGTCAAAAGGACACAGAAGCCAGCTTGAAGGATCGCTACTAGACAAATCCTGAACAATTTGGCATTAAAATAAGTAAGGACAGTAATGATTCATAACCTATTGAAATAAAATAGAACTCCACGAGTCTATATTATAACCAGTTAAATAAACAATAGGGAAAAAAACAATAAATGAGAAGTGGTGGGTTGGGGGAGGGGTGTCATTTTATAATCATATAATCAAGTTCAATTCAGACAAGAATCATCAGTGGATGCTAAATCCAGGGGGATGAGATGTGATGAGGAGTAAGCTATTCACCTAGACTCAATGACTCTTCCCACAAAATGCTTAATAGGTGCACAGGTATAAAGAATATATAGTAGAAAAACTGGACAACACTTCAACTGCATAATCAAAATTAACCTCCACAAGGAGGAGCAATCAGATCTCATGGGCCTCTGGCTGTGATTTCCTGAGAAGACATCACTACCTATATAAGTATTCCAGCCAAGAATACATAACCTGAATCTAATCTTAGGAAGTATCAGATAAACTCAAATTGAGGAAGAGTAAGAATGTATTCTTCAAAATAGTCAATGTCAAGTAAGACAAAAAAAATTGAGGAAGTACCCAATTAGAGATCAAAGAGACATATGACAACTAAATGCGGTGAGCCTAGACCAGAGGGACTAGAGGACATTACTGGGACAAGCTGTATAACTGAACTATCAACTGTAGGTTTCAGTAATTTATTGATGTTAACTTCTTGTAGTACTTAAGATAATGTCCTTGTTTTTAGGAAATATACACCAGTGTGTTAAGAGATCAAGAGGTATGATATACACAACCCACTCCTCAAACAGTTGAGAAAAAAGTTTATACATATAGAAGAATACACACACACACACACACACACACACACACAAATAAATTGTGTATCTGGGAAAAGGAAACAGGAGTTGTGTGCAACTCTTGCAATTTTCTTGTTAAGTTTGAAATTATTTCCAAATATAAAGTTTTAAAAATCCAAAGAGAAATACTGAACCTAAATTCATTGGTTTTTTTCATAGGTTGTGTGTATCACAAATCAGGGCTAGAAATACAGATTCAAAGTCATCCAAATAAACAGCTGACCTAAAGAACTGCTGTGTTTAAGGTAAAGTGTGCATGCACACCACCAAGAACTTAAGGGAACTGTCTTTTTTATTAGATAGTGACAAAGGCTTGTAAGCTTACCGCCAGTGTTTCTCAACTCTTCGGCTAAGGGCAATTTTTTCTCCTACTTCTGTGCACACAGGATTAGTCAAAACGATTTTGCCCAAATCGGCCTTGACTGCACTAACTCTTCCTCCTGTTGACAGGGATCCTATGTTCACCATGAGCACTTCATTCTTAGAGAGCTTTTGCACCTAGAAAATAAATCGAGGAAAGATAAATGCCCAAATCAAGAAAATGCTTTCCAAAAATGACTGCTTATTTTCCTACATCCTTGCCAACAATAGATACCAGCAATTTTCCATCTCTGCTAACCTAACATGAGACTTTTCAACTTCCTCAAAGTAGAAAGCCAAATTTACTCACCTTTTCTTTATCTTAATCCCATGTTAACTATAAAAGAATGAACCTCAAAACTGGTCCTAACATGACTGCCACTTTTCTGAAACAGGAATTACAGAAAGCACTTACCTTTGCTGCTTTCTTGTCTCCTTCAGTGCGTACACCTAGCAGCCGTCTAAGTAGGAAATAGGAGATTTCCAATTCTGTGAAGATCTCCGGTAAAGCTCCAACTGCACCAAGTACCTGTCCCACCATTCTGTCAGCCCGGCACAAAGTGGGGTCAATTTTTGTTCCCACTCCTGATATAAAAACAAGATATATAAAGCCCAACTTTTATTTTCTATAAAGCAGTTTACCCAAAACTTAGTCAAACAAGTACAACGTATACCTATACATTTTAATACACGTTTCTCATACTCATATATTCTCATACTCATGTAATAGCTACACAGGCATGACAAAGTACCTACCTTACCTGAAGAAATAGAAACAAAAACCCATGGATTAGTTGGGCATTTGAGAACAGTCCCTTGATTTAAATTCTAAACAAAGGACAGAGAGGACAGCATAACTCAAAAATGAGTCTAATATACTTAATAAAGGTTGAAAAGATAAAAATTCATAATGAGTAATTTTTAGAATATTTGCCTGTCATTTCTCCCCTGGAAGGCTGATAAAAAAATAACTTCAGGACTTCACATATGATTCCTGGGATCCACTTTAAAATATTTTAGCCACGTATGAGGAGAGGGAAGGAGACATAAAGATGAAGCAAGACTGGTAAAGTACTGATAACTGTTCAAGCTGAGTGGTGGCAACATGAGCGTTATCATTAAATTATATACACTAAACTCTTAATTACAGGATAGAAAAGTGAATTATATACCCAAAAACCAGAGAACCAAAAGACAAACTTCTTTATCCAACAATTTCTTCTTTAATCCAAAGGAACAACATATCTAATTCCCTTTGAATCTTGTCTTTTTCTGGGTATCTGGTAAGACACTAAGTTGTAAGGAACTAGAAAAATCCATAAAATCATCTCAGTAACTGCTACACATTCAGAGTTATTTTTTTATTCCCACCTCAGAGTAAACATGATCTGACAGGATTCAATTGACATTTGTGGGTAACTTTCCATTTGCAAAACACACAAAAAAACCACCACTCTCTACCACCAAAATTGTGTAGACAAAAAAGTATACTTGATCATTTTAAATGCTGGATCATAAAACTTATTTTATTACTGCTAAAAGGAATTACTTCATATACTAAACCAAAATGTATTCTTCTTTATCCTTAAAAATAACTCTTACAAACACATGAAACCATTTTATGAACTAAAACCAACAGCTTAACCACACGAATGTTTCCCACTCCAATCAATTATTTAAAATACCCAATTAAGGGGCGCCTGGGTGACTCAGTCGTTAAGTGTCTGCCTTCAGCTCAGGTCGTGATCCCAGGGTTTTGGGATCGAGCCCTGCATTGGGCTCCCTGCTCGGTGGGAAGCCTGCTTCTCCCTCTCCCACTCCCCCTGCTTGTGTTCCCTCTCTCATTGTCTCTCTGGCAAAAAAAAATAAATAAAAAATTAAAAATAAATAAATAAATAAAATACTCAATTAAAAATCTACAATATCATCTTTCTGGGTAATCCTTTTCCCATGAAAAATACCACAAATTAAAAATGTAGGGATGAGAGAAAAATCCTTACCAATAAGACCTCCTGGAGCAGCATATTGAAGATCATTATGTTCTGCAAAAAGTGACACGATTTTGGAAAAGATTGGTTTACACATGAGTTTTCCTTCACTATCTTTGGAAACAATACCAGGTCTGACTTCTATCTCCTGGCCCACCTGTAAACATGTAAGTTAGTAATTAGAATTACTGTGGGACGACACCATTATCACTTACAAACCAAAAGTCCTAATAGGAAGACACCAAAACTGAAAATTTCAGGCAATTATTTCTCTATGTTGAGGATTGTTACTAAAAAAAAAAAAAAAAAAGTGGAAGTGAGCTTCAAAACCAGAAACATCCATCCCACTGTTGTTAACTACCTACCACACAAGCTTATCTCCATATAAAATGTGCTCCATACTCAAAAAGGAAAAAAATTTTACTTTCAATTTGGAGTGTCCATACTATTAACCTTATGACTAAGACAAGAGAAAAATAAAATAAAAACACAACAAAAAAAATCCAGTTTACCTTTAATACTCCTTTTAGAATACTACCACCAGCTACACCACCCTTAAGGTCATCAACTTCACAGCCAGGTTTGTTGACATCAAAGGACCTAATAACTAAAAGAAAACAAATTCTGCTCATTTTAACTTTAAGAGAAATATTCTTTACTAAGATAACTTTTCTAAGATAGTAGCCACATAATAGTTACACACACAAGGGCGACTTTGTAACAGAATCTACTATCAGTACTCCTATGTTTATTACAGGCTTACTTATGATGAAAATAGTGGAAATAAATTAAAAGTTAATTGATAAGAGGCATATTATGGTACATCCATACTTTGGAATATCTGCAGGTATTAAAGAATGTTTTGAGTTTTGTTTTTTTTTTTTTAAAGATTTATTTATTTTGGAGAGAACGTACATGCATGTTGGGGGGATGAGCAGAGGGAGAGGGAGAAAGAAACTTAAGCAGACTCTGCACTGAGCGTGGAACCCAACATGGGCCTCAATCCCATGACCCTGAGATCACGACCTGAGCTGAAACCAAGAGTTTGGACGCCTAACCAACTTCACCACCCAGGTACCCCTAAAAAAGAATGTTTGACCTATAATGTAATGACCTAAAAGGATAACCCACATATACTATTTAAAACACACACACAAAAAACTAGACAAATATAACACACAATTTCCATAAAATAAAACTAAAACAGGAAACACGTACATGTTTATACATAATGATGTGAATAAAGAGGAAGGTGTGAGAATAACACACACCATTAACTTTGGTTACTTCTGGGCTAAGGGGCTAGAAGCAAAAGGCAGGGAGACTATGGACTATTTCTTTATCTACCTCTGTATAACTTCTTAAATTAAAATTTAGTTTTAAAAACTACAAAACAACTTTAGAACTACATGAACTGAACTTAGGTCCTGAGAGCAGTGACCCTTAACAAGGATACGCATCACAATCACCCAAGAGAACACTTCCCACAATATAAAGGGGGGCACCAGGTGCAGGCCCAGAGAGGCTCAAATGTCTGTTTTAAAAAGACTGCTACATCTCTGTGTAGGAACCACAAGCTTAGCACAGTACCAATATTGATTCTATGAACTTAAATAAAAGTGAAAAGGACATGAAAATCTTCATTAATGGTACAATGAAAACATTTGTACGAAAGTTCTAATATCCTGTTCCTGACTAAAACATTTTAATTCCATGGAGAATACTGTATGACTCCATCTTGATCACGTGACACGCCATATACAGAACACAAAAAGGTTAAAAGTTCCTTCTGTGTGGGGACTCTGTCCCTCTACCAGTAATGCAATCTACCACTGCCAATACAATCCCAGAATCAAAAAATATTTTTATGGAGATTGTTATTATCTCTGCAGAAAGAGAAGTATTAATAAACACCCTTCAAGAGGAATCAAGGGATGCCTGGGTGGCTCAGTCGGTTAAGTGTCTGCCTTCAGCTCATGTCATGATCCCAGGGTCCTAGGATCAAGTCCCACATCGGGCTCCTTGCTCAGCAGGGAGCCTGCTTCTCTCTCTGCCTGCCGCTCCCCCTGCTTGTGCATGTACTCTCTCTGACAAATAAAATCTTAAAAAAAAAAAAAAAAGGAGGAATCACCAATGTGAAAAAGATCAAATTAAGAGCTAAAGACAAATACTATCACTTACCAATAAGTCGGGGTTCTGAAGTAAAGTCTCTTGGGGGTACTGGAATTTTCTTCACTATGTACTCACAAACAACTTCAATATTGTATTTCAGCTGAGCAGAAATTGGAATAATAGGAGCTCCTTCTGCTACTGTACCTATATAAAATTCAAAAAGATTAAGATTCTTTAGTTTTACAGAACTTGATCTTTCTATGTTACAGGAAAGGTTAAGATTACTAAAATAGATGCCTAGGGGAGCCTGAGTGGCTCAGTCAGTTGAGCCTCCTGATCTTGGTTCAGCTCAGGTCATGATCTTGGGAGTCGTAGGATGGAGCCCCATGCCAGGCTCTGTGCTCAGCAGGGAGTCTGCTTAAGATTCTCCCTCTCCCTCGGGGCACCTGGGTGGCTCAGTTGGTTAAACGTCTGCCTTTGGCTCAGGTCATGGTCCCAGGGTCCTGGGATCGAGCCCCACATCGGGCTCCCTTCTCAGAGGGAAGCCTGCTCCTCCCTCTGCCTGCCATTCCCCCTGCTTGTGCTCTCTCTTTGTCAAATAAATAAATAAATAAATAAAAATCTATTAAAAAAAAAAAATTCTCCATCTCCCTCTTCTTCTGCCCCTTCTCTAAAAGAAATAAATCTTAAAAAAAAAAACTAAAATAGATGCCTAAACATCCTCACACAAATGCCAGCAACAAACAAATGCAAAGTGATAATTCTGTTTAGAAAGGTGGCAGTATTCTGCTTGTTTTACTCCTGAAAATGAACACTAGTCCCTTTATGGAAAAAAACTGTTAAAATATATTTACACATGTATTTACTATACTAAAATGATAATACTGTCTAAAGGAATAAACTACTAACACTCCTGGGAAAAAGCACTTTACTAGTTTAAAGATTTCTAATAACGTGTAATTAACCTCCCAAAAAATGTCAAGGTAAAATTACAGACTCTTTGCTAATCAAAGACTACTGGCTCATAAAATATTTGCTCCTTATTAATAATATGTCAAACAGGTTGGTCAAAGAAATGGACCAAACATAATTAGATTTTAATCAAAATGACTTATTCTTTTTCATCACGACAGATCTAGGTTCATGGGAGTCAACCCTTCCAACAAAGCTGAGAGAATTGTCAACAATAACATGCATCATGTCTTCCCTAAAATGAAAAACCCTATGCAACAGAGAAATGAACACTATAAAAATTAAATATATCACTGTCACTTCCAATGATCAATGTATTAGGTAAGAGTAGTTTAAGACTTAAGTTTAAAACAAAAAAAGCTTTTTTCATTAAAAAGGACTTTTTTTCCTAAACCGACTCACAGTTTCCAGAATACAACTTCAGTTCTAACTTTCAGCCAGCAAAAATATACTTCAGTTTAAACTTCCAATTATAAAGTAAGTCACCAGGATGAAATGTATAGCATACTGAACATAGACAATAATATTTTAACAATTTTGTGTGGTAACAGACGGTAACTACATTTACTGTCAGGAACACTGCATAATGTATAGAATTATCAGAACTGTCGAATCACTGAGTTGTACACCTGAAACTAACATAACAGTATGTCAACTATACTTCAATAAGAAAGTATTTTAAATATACATGGATGAAAAGATGTATGTGCTTTAGTTTATCAAATTCACAAACAGATATCACTAATTGTATCCGGTGACTAACAAGTAGTAGGTAGAGAAATAAGGTTTTAAGATGCATAAATTTATCTATTTCGGATAGTCTATTATAGTAAAAGTTAAATTTAACATCCGGTATCTGGATTAAATACCTCTCAAAGTGATTCATAGATTTATTAGCAATTATGGCTTCTTACCTTGTACAAATGCAAGGATCTGTTCATACTGTTCTTTAGCCTGACTTTCTTTTACCAAATCAATTTTATTTTGTAGAATCAAAATATGCTTCAGTTTCATGATTTCTATAGCAGCCAGGTGTTCAGAAGTCTGAGGCTGAGGACAAGACTCATTACCAGCTAGATGATGAGGAATAAAAAAGATGCATGAGAATTAACTGCAAATATCCAGAATAGGCAAATCCATAGGGACAGAAAGCAGATTAGTGGTTGCCAGGAGATGGGGGGAAGGTATGGCATAGAGTGACTGTTTAACGGGCACGGGGTATCCTTCTGGGGCAACGAAAATGTTCTGGAACTAGAAACTGGTGATGCTTGCAGAACACTGTGAATGTACTTAATGTCACTGAGTTGTACACTTTAAATAGTTATAATGGTAAATTTTATTTTGTGTATTTTACTACCAAAACAAACTTAAAGGAAACTTTTGCATGTCCTAGCCTTACTCCAGGCAAAAGTCCTGGATATCACTGCCAAGCATCCACCTTTTGCTCTGTTTCACCCTCTGTGCCTGCGTTCACTGGAGCCTTCAGATCATTTGGCTTTTATCCCTGGTGCTATGCAAGAAGCTTGGAATCAACAAGTTTGGCATCCCAGGGTCTGCCCTTAGCCTTTGCTAAGGTATAAGGTATAGCCCTCTGGCTCTATCCAGTCTTAAGAGATGTTTCGGCCCAGTTAAGCTCCTGAGAGGTAAAGAGTAATTAAGGGAAAACACTTACTACAGTCTGAATTTCAACTACTACCAAAGGGTACTCCCTAACAAAGGGAGATAAGAACACTAAATGCACAGTTAACGAACAGTGTTATCATAAAGAAATTGGCATTTTTTGGGGGGGGGCACTCCAACAGTCACCTTCCCCAAGCAGTGATATTGAGCTGTCCTGTACTGTATCTACTTGGCATCCTCTAAAAAAATTATGTCCCATAGATGAAGTGTCTGCCTTTGGCTCAGATCATGATCCAAGGGTCCTAGAATCGAGCCCACCATCAGGCTCCCTGCTCAGGCTGCTTCTCCCTCTCTTCCCTGCTCTTGCTCTATCTCTGTTTCTCAATCTCAAATAAAATCTTTGAAAAAATAAAAATAATGTCCCATAGCAATGAAATCTCTTGATAGCTCACATAAGGAAGGTAGCACAACCCTAGCTTTGAAAACCCCAATTAGGTCTACACTTCAGCACTTACTATGAATAAGATTTGCATCTAAATAAAACCACTATACATCAACATTGCAGTGGATGAAAAATACATGTACACTTACAAATTTAAAATTAAAATAATAAATCATCTCATGTGATCTAGGTGGGAAAAATGCACTACTGACTTTGATTTAAAAATATATACTAACCTAAGAATTCTCATATCAGCCCCACATCTACCTTGCTTAGTATTTTATGATATCTGGTAGGCAGGGATGTCATCCTGGATGACATGTTAGCTCCCATTTGTGTCACCCTTAGGTAATGAATATGACCCTTAATGGCCTTAGTGCTCGTTTAAATATTCCATCTTGGATTTGCTCCACATTGATTTGTCAAAACCAATTCTGATATATTTACCTATCAACAGAAGAGCTGCATCCATCACTGCTGCACCGTTTAGCATAGTAGCCATCAAAATATCGTGGCCAGGACAGTCAACAAAGGAAACATGTCTAACAATTAAGAAATAGCAATCAGTCCTAAAATCAATCCATATTTCAACAGAGAAATTCCCAAATCCAATCAAAATGAATATGGTATAGAGTATGGTAGAAAATACATACTGGAAATGTCATCGATTTGAAAGCTAAAACAGTGTTAACAGAATGGGCACTGCCATCTGAAAAAATAATTTGCCAAAAATTCCTCCAACACCTTGAAAAGCGGGAACTGCCAATCTGAAGTAGAGATGGCAGTACTATTTTAGACAAACTGCTACTTATTGAGAATCACTATTTTTAAAGAGTGTATGCTCACACTGTCAAGATCTGAAACAGGGATTAGCAAACTA
The DNA here is from genome assembly GCF_003265705.2 of Callorhinus ursinus. Lineage (NCBI taxonomy): Eukaryota > Metazoa > Chordata > Mammalia > Carnivora > Otariidae > Callorhinus > Callorhinus ursinus. The sequence goes on from NW_027397078.1 coordinate 24,132,555, forward strand.
AGGCCCTTAGGCCAAATCTGGCCCATACCCACTCAAGCACATATTATTTGCATCTGCTTTCATAACACAAGAGCAGAGAGGAGTTGCCTCTTCCCAGAGAACCTATGGCCTGCAAAGTTGTAAATATTTATGATCTGGCCACTTATAAAAAAAGAAGTTTGCTGATTTCTGATGAGGACCAGAACCAGGGTGAAGCTGAGTGAGACATTTGCCTTAGGGGCAAAATTTAAGAGAGTGCCAAAAAACTCACTAATCAAGATAAATAATATTTAAATTTAAGATTTTTAAAAACAAAATTAATGCAAAAAAATTTGCAACGAGCAAAATATCAAAGGTAACTAATAATGCCACATCGAACCAAAAATAAATAGTGATACTGAAGCAAGAGGGAAAAAAATCTGTAATTTTGAGTTGTCTTTAAACAAATGATATTCTATTAGGATTTTTTTGCATCAATTTCAAAAAGCACTGCCTCAAAATACTGTTTATCCTGATCACTGAGGTGTTTTTTTTTTTTTTTTTTTTGTACATTTTGGGACCAAGGCAAGGGCCTCACTCACCTCTCCCCAGTCCCAGCCTTGCCTCAATGTAAAATTTCCTTGTGGGCCATCCCCAACCGCATTAACATCACTAGGGAGTAGAGGTCTGTATCCTCTGATAAAGAACCAGGATATGAATCACATTCAGAAACTAGATGGGTAACAAGCCATGTACTGAAGAGAGGTAATTAAGAATGGCTTTGTGCATCCCCTATCTAAAAAACAGAAACAACATTGTTTAAAAGAAATGTAGAAAGCCTGGCAAAAAGCTTCCCCTAAATCCAACGAGCTGTGTTTCCCTCCATTCCATCTGCTTACATGATACCTTTCCTTTGGAGAACTTGAATGGAAGTATCTAAATTGAGGTTGAAATACTTGACCTTTCAAATTACTGTCATTATAGACAATAACATTAAAAAATAGACAACAAAAACATTCAGCAATTAGTTTAATAATTTAATCTCAGTTAAATATTTCAAAAAACACAATCATAAGACAATAGAATATGAAGTATAAAGTGTTTTTTGAAAGAGGTCACCTGACTAATTTGAAATTCCCTTTGGTCCCTGGAATGTCTGTAGGAAACTCATCTGGTGTACTACTTCCACAGGATCTATAACATTCCGGCCGGGGACAACTTGGGTCATCAAGTTTATAAATCTAAAAATTCCAATGAAAAAAAGATTCAAATTTGTTATCTGTACATTCAACAAAGTTATTTCTAGTTCCACAGTACAAGCTCACCTTAGCATTAGCATATCCAAGCTTGATTGTAATATTTCTTTCTAGTTCATTTTTGAACCTGACAGTGTGAACTCCAGAAATAGCTTTTACAACTGTGGATTTTCCATGAGCTACATGACCAATTGTACCTACAGAAAAAGTGTAAGAAATTAATTCATGTACATTCAGTTACACCAAACACTATTTCAAAAAGCACTGGAGTAGAAAACCTAAAGCTAAAACTCAGTATAAATATCAACATAAAACAAACAGTGACTTCAATTTTTCGTCCTTCATATTCTTTCCTAACAAAACCTTATTCTGATACAGGACTGAATGGAACTTTCCATGTAATCACAATCTCATTCAAAAACTATACTCCAGTACAGTAAAAGCTATTCATCTTATGTTTCTACTCACATAAAAGACTGCCTTCATTTAAAATAAACACTAAATAAGGAGAAGATAAAATCCTAGATACTAAGGAACTTTCCAGCATAACCAAAGTGAAGTAAACAGGTATGAGTCCTGACAACACCAAAAAGAATCCATGAAAACAGGAAAACAACCCAGGTTTAATTATGGTAATGCTATCAAGGTTAGCACATATCTTATAACTTCTTAATAACCTGACGGTAGATAGCTTTACTTTTAAGTTCATTTAATTGTGCCACTTGTACGGGCTGTCAAATTTAAATTTGACACTCAGTCAACATACCTTCTCCTCTAAAGTTCTAGACGGCAATTAGGAGGGGGAAAAAAAACCTTAATAATCACTTATATACCAAATAAAACTTCTGTGAAAATTATGCCCCTGCAATAACCCTGTGTGGCAAGTACCACCACATTTTCACCTCTTCTGCTACACACGACTACATCTTGCCTTATGCTACTAAATTTTTCATATGTTTGTATCTTTTCTTCTCACCTAGACATGAGCTAGGCTTGAGCAATATATGCTGCCCACAAAATCCAGCAGGTGCTTTACTCACACAGGATCAAAGTCTATTTCTTGGAACATCTGCGTCCTCATAAAATTCAGGCAATCACACAAAGGGAGAAGTTAAAAATTACTTGTCGAGATCAAGCAAGTCAGGTCACCAAGTTATTCTTATCTTACCTATATTAATTGTGGCTTGTCTGCTGATAACTTCGTGTGAAAGTGGCGTCAACTTGGTAACATCCTGCAATGAAACATTTTTATTTTAAATCGCTGTACGTAAGACAGATCACAACTTTTCCTTTGACTTTACATTTGCTACCCACAGCCTGCCACCACGTGAACAGCTCTCCTCCACTTCTAAAGCACTTCTCCTGCAAAGGCAGTATTGTACTCTGATGACTGGGAAGCCCTAAAAGTCCTTCATCGTTACAGAAGACTACACCTCCACTCAGTATGGGAGATGTGAAAGCCCGAGACATCCCCCCCCCCCACCTTGACAGCATTAGCACTGAGGACGAAGTAGATATTCCCTTCCCAGACCTTAGGAAGCAAAAGCCTTAGTAACATTTAACGTCATGACTTTCCAGCCGAATCCTTCGGGGGCCTGAGGTCCCACAACCTCACAGCCCCATGCACACCTCGCGAACTTGCCAAGGTGCAGGCGGCGGCAGGAGTCTCCCTCCTAACGCACGCTACCAACAGACAGCCCGGCACTGCCTCGTCTCAACGCCTCCCAGGAGGCTCGATCATCCACGTCTGAGTTCACTCCGCATCCTTGCAGAACGAAACCTTACCAAGGTGGCGAGATCCTGACGAGAAAGATGCGGCTGCCCCAGAGTCACTCCAGCCTCACCGCCCGCCATCTTGCTCCGAGAGGAAGGAAGTCGCCCCAGCCGCTGCCTAACCGAACGCAGGTCCCCTTGTGTGGGGCGGGGGGAGCGGAGGCGGGACGACCGACTAGGGCCCCCGCCTGGGAAAGGAGGATGGCCGGTGCAGCAGGGTCCTCGCTGCTTGGACTTCTCTCCGCTTGGGTTTACACAGTGCCTGCCGGAAGACTCACTAAAAAACAGGAGGCAAAGTTTCGGAAGACATTCGTCGCAGACCTGATGGATTTTTGTGCAGGCAACGCTGAGGGCAGCCCCCAAAGAAGACAGCCCCCCCCCACCTTGCTAGGCGGGTGATGCAACCGCCAAGCGCGCTGGCGAGGGAGAAACCATTTCCGGTTTCCGTGGGGATGGCCGGAAGACTTACCGGAAGCTTCTCTGGGGGTGTGAGGACAGACGGTGGGGCGGTCCATCTTATGATTTCCATAATTTAATAAGGCGAGATCGGCTCGGGGTGCGGCTCGGCTGTGATGGCCACGCTGGCCGCTCTTACGACCCTGCGCGTCACCTGGCGGGCGGCGGGGAGGGCGCCCTCGCGCGGAGGTTTGATGAAGTGGTCAGCGGCCCAGGGATGGGAAGAGCAAAGTCCCTAACTTGTTCCCAGAGACAGGTTTCTAGGGCCCGGGAGGCGGTCGGTAGTGGCTCTACAACCGCACAGCATGGAGTTAGCATAGGATGGAAGCTAGGTGTTTGTAAGAGCCCAAGGAGGCATTTTTTGTTTGTTTGTTTGTTTGTTTTTAAGCCCATACAGGAAAACTCACTTCTTTAATGGAAAGATTACCACTAAAGCGGTGTTTTACAATTTAAAGACTTCGGGGAATTTCCTTTTTTTTCACGGTGTATCAACAAGAAGTCGAGTAATTTTTGTTTCTCCCCATGCATTTCTATACTTTACAAATTTTCTGTCACGAACAAGTGTTCTTTTCTGGCCAGCAAAAAATATAAGAAGAGGTGAAGAATAATTTAGATTACCTGTGTTGATAGAATACTGAAGTAAGATTAAAAGGAATATGTTTATCACATAAGTTTTAGGTTACAACAGTTTACCTAACATAGGAAGTTCTATTTCAATAAAGGCATTCATTGGTTAAGTGATGGTAGAGACTGTACAGTTGTATTTGAATGGAGGCATTTAGTTCCTAAATTTATTAACTTACAGATTTGTAAGTTAATAAATTTAGAATTTATCTTACATTCTAAATAGTTATGCCAGCCAATTCAGAAAACCCATTGAGGTGATAAAAATGTAGAAATGTCGAATCATTATGTCATACACCTGAAACTAATGTAATATTGTATGTCAACTATACTTCAATTTTTTTCAACTATACTTCAGTTTAAAAAAATGTTGAACTAGTGGTAATGGTTGCACAACTTTCTGAATATACTAAAAACCAATAAACTGTACAGTTTAAAAGAGTGAATCATGTGAATTATATCTCAATGAAAAATAGAATTCATTGATAATAAATAGAACATAATATGCTTCATTGTCAGAAACGTGTACTGAAAGTAGAAATGTCACAAGAAATGTTATTAATTAAAAATTATAGTTAAATATTGGCACTGACTTGACAAATATTAATTTATTTACTCCTCACAACAATCTGATGAGGTAGATAGTATAATTCCCATTTTTACAGGTGAGGAAACTGAGTCCCTAAAATATTACATAACATGCCCACAATCCCACAGCTTGTAAGTAGCAGAGGTGGAATTCATAGACAATTACAAGTATACTCTTTAAAAAGTTTGCTTTGAGGTGGGCGCTTGGGTGGCTCGGTTAAGCGACTGCGTTCGGCTCAGGTCATGATCCTGGAGTCCTGTGATCGAGTCCCGCATCAGGCTCCCTGCTCGGCAGGGAGTCTGCTTCTCCCTCTGACCCTCCCCCCGCTCGTGCTCTAGCTCTCTTATTCTCTCTCTCAAATAAATAAATAAAAAGATTAAAAAAAAAGAAAACTTCTCCCCAAATCTCTTTTTAAAAAAAGTTAGCTTTGAGGTAAAATTTGCATACCATGAAATTCACCCACTTTAAGTATACAATTCAGTGATTTTTACTAAATTTGCAGAGCTGTGTAACCACAGTCCAGATTTTGAATATTTCCATCACCCCAAAGAGATCCCTCATGTCTATCTGCAGTCAGTCCCCCTTTCCATCTCTGGCCCCAGGCAACCACTTAAAGTCTTTGTCTCTACGGACAATTTCTGGACATTTCACGTAATTGGAATCACATAATATGTAGTCTTTTGCGTCTGGCTTCTTTCACTTGAGCATAGTAGTTTTGAGGTTCATCCATGTTATAGCATCTATCAATAGTAGTTCATTCCTTTTTATTCCTGAGTAAATTCCATCGCATGGGCATACCACATTTTGTTAATCCTTTCACCAGTTGATGGATATTTGGATTGTTTACACTTTTGGCTATTGTGAATAATACTATGAACAATGGTGTACAAGTTTTTGTTGTGAATAATGCTCCTATGAACATTTCTGTACACATTTTTATGAAAACATGTCTTCATTTCTCTTGGTAAATACCTAGTTGTGCAATTGCTGAGTCCAATGGTAAATCTATGTTTAACATTTTGTGAAACAGTCAAACTTTTCTAAAGTGGCTGCACCATTTTACATTCCTACCAGCAATCTATGAGGGCTCCAGTTTCTCCACATCCTCACCAATGTTTGATACTGTTTTTTTTCTTTTTATTATAGACATTCTAGTAGGTGCAGTTTTCATTTGCATTTCTCTAATGACTAATGATGTATTGAGCATCATTTTATGTACTTATTAGCCATTCATATTTCCTCTTTGGTAAAAAAGCTATTCCAGCCCATTCTTAAATTGGGTTGCTTATTTTCTTATTATTGAGTTGCAAGAGTTCTTTATATATTCTGGATACAAGTCTCTATCAGACACATGATTTGCAAATGTTTTCTTCCAGTCAGTTGCTTGTCTTTTCATTTTCTTAACGGTATCTTTGAAGAGCAAAAGTTTTTAACTTTGACAAAGTCCAATTTATTTCTTCATTTATGAATCATGCTTTTGGTATCATACTTAAGAACACTTTACCTAGCTCAAGTTCACAAAGATTTACTCCTAGGTTTTCTTCTTAAAAGTTGCTAGTTTCAGCTCTTATATTTAGGCCTATAATCTATTTTTAGTTAATTTTTGTGGAAAGTGTGAGGAAAGGGTTTAACTCCATCCCAAATTTTGGACAGTTGCAGATATGCAATTGTCCCAGCACCATTTGTTGAAAAGACAATCCCTTCCTTATTGAATTGCCTTGGTATCTTTGTAGAAAATAAACTGACCATAAAAGGGTTTATTTCTGGACTCTCGATCTGTATGTCTGTACTTATGCCAGTACAACACTGTCTTGATTTCTGTAGTTTTATAGTACATTGTGAAACTGGAAAGTATAAGTCTTTTAACTATGTCCTTTTTCAAAACTGTTTTGGCCCTTCTAGAGCTTTTGCATTTCCATATAAATTTCAGGATCAGCCTGTCAATTTCTGCCAAAAAAGAAAAAAAAAATCCTGCTGGGTTTTTGATATGGATTGTTTTGAATCTGTAGATCAATTTAGGGAGAATCACCATCTTGACAGTACTGCGGCTTCAATCCCACAGGGTTACCTGTCTCACCTATACTTGGCATTCCAGTGCCCCTCACCAAAACAGTGCTGCTCCTCTCTCAAGTCACTGGAAAGCATGAAGCTAGCGGCCCTTTCAGCCAGGCCTGGGCCCTGTTGTTCATGTAATGTTTCCCCTGCTTCTACTTCAGCTACCACCACCACAAGCTGTGGCAGCCAGTACTGACTTACCTCAAGTCCCTCTCTGCCCTGTATCAGCAAAGACATTTTGTCCCAAGAGAGCTATGCAATCGCTGTTTTTTTTTTTAAGAACTTCATTTTAGAAGCAGTAAATAACCTCAGAGCCTGGATTCAATCCCGTCTCTATCCTTAACCACACTCCCCAAACCCTAAAGCTGTGCTTCTGGCAACAGTTATTACTGAAGGCTTTTTTTCACTTCTTTCATTGAGCAAACACCATATAGCAGCTCTTCATTGCTCCCACTCACCTCAACTCTGGCGCTCACATTAGAGAGAGAGAGAGAGAGAGAGAGAGAGAGAGAGAGTGTGTGTGTGTGTGTGTTTGCATGCACATCTACTGAAATGCAGTGCTTATGAATATGTGGCTTGTACCTTGAGGCTTCTAAAGTATAGTGTTGCTTTTCATCGGTTCACAAAGAATAAAAATGATTAACTTTGGAGGAAATGTGTTCTTTTTAACATTTTCATTTACAAGGGGGCATTTTCTATACTGTGCTTCAAAGTAAACATATTCCATTAAAATGGTGACATTCATTTCATCTTTTATAGATAGTGGATGTTTAACAACTTAACAATACTTTATCTCACTTGGCATACCACATTCTTTGTTTTTACCGGTCTCTCACTGACTACTCCTCTATCTCCTTGACAGTTCTCTATCTTTCCGCCCCCCTCCATGACTCCCTAATGGGAGTGCCCCAGGGCCTAGTCCTTGCTCTACTTCATTGAGCCCCCTGGTAATTTCATAAACACCTCATGAATATGTGGCTTGCAATGTTGAGGCTTCTGAAGCATAGTGTTATTTTTCATTGTTTCAGAAGGAGCACAAAAATGATTAACTTTTTAAACATTTGTTCTTTTTGATGTTTTCATTTTCAAGGGGACATTGTCTACACTGCATTTCAAATCCATTCAGTTAAAATGGCGACATTCACTGGACCTTTTATTGCTGGTAGATGTTTAGCAACTTCTAGTACCTGTCTCTCCACCTGGTAGCATAGCACACTCTGGTCTCTTTACAACGGCTCCCTGTTCTCCTGGACAGCTCCCTCCCCTTGGCGTGCCCCCTTCTCCTTTCTCTTCCACCCCTTTCAAACTTGTTCCTCTTGAGGTCTTCCCCATCTCAGGAAATGCCAGTTCCATCCTTCCAGTCACTCAGGCTGGAAACCTAGGTGACATCCTTGACTCCTCTCTTTCCTTTATTCCTACATCCAGGAAACCCTGTTGGCTTTACCTTCAGAATATTTGCAGTCTGGCCACTTTCTACAGTCTCTCCTTTAGCCTCCATTCTATTCCGTTGTTAGACAAGTTTCCTTACCCATCTCCCTGCTTCCACATTTGTCCACTTAAATTTTTAAATAGTCTATTTTATTATTTATGTGTGTGTGTGTGTGTTTTGTGTGTGGGGGGGTTTTTTTCCTTCCAGTTTTACTGACATACAGCACTGTATAACTTGAAGGTGTACAGCATAATGACTTGGCATAAATATATTGTGAAATGATGACCATAATAAGTTAACATCCATCATCTCATACAGATAGAAGAGAAAAAATGTTTTTTCCTTGTGATGAGAACTTTTAGGATTTACTCTCTTAGCAACTTTCAAATATCACATATAGTAGTGTTAACTACAGTCATCATGTTGTACATTACATTATGCCTAAACTCTTATTATTTTTTAAAGATTTTATTTTATTCATGAAAGACAGAGAGAGAGAGAGGCAGAGGGAGAAGCAGGCTCCCAAGGAGCAGGGAGCCCGATTCGGGACTTGATTCCAGGACCCTCGGATCATGACCTGAGCTGAAGGCAGACACTTAAACCATCTGAACCACCCAGGCGCCCCTAAACTCTTATTATTTACACAGCAGCCTTAGTGTGAACTATATTGCTCCTCTTCTCAAGAGCTTCCAATGGTTCCCAATTTCTCAATGGCCAAAGCCCTTACAGTGGTCTACAAAGCTTTACACAGTCTGGTCCTTCACCTCCTTTAAGTCAAGTGCAACCTCCAACTTGACCATCCTAGTTAAAACTGGAAGAGCTCTCCTCCTCAACACTCCTAATCTCTAATCCTGCTGTTCTTCCCTATAGCACTCATCACATTCTAGTAGGCCACATAATTTGCTTATTTATTACCTCATTTATTTAATCTTTGAGATGGCTAGGATTGTCATATGTTTTGGTCACTGACAGATCCCCAGTGCTTAGTACAGGACTTGGCGCACAGTAGGCACTCATAAATACTAATGGAATGAACAAATAAATTAGCATAGATTAGTATAGATTAGATTACTAGATTACTGTAGTAAATGAACAATTTATGGAATTATATAGGAGTAAAAATGCAAGATCATTTAGTATGTTCATTAGTATAATAGCATGGTACGGTTGAAGGAGCATGGCGTGGGGTGCCTGGGTGGCTCAGTCGGTTAAGCATCTGCCTTCGGCTCAGGTCATGATCCCAGGGTCCTGGAATCAAGCCCTGCATTGGGCTCTCTGCTCAGCGAAGAGCCTGCTTCTCCCTCTCCCTCTGCCTGCCACTCTGCCTACTTGTGCTCTCTCTCTCTCTCCCCGTGTCAAATAAATAAATAAAATCGAAAGAAAGAAAGAAAGAAAGAAAGAAAGAAAGAAAGAAAAAGAGGGAAAGAAAGAAAAAGAAAGAGGGAAAGAAAGAAAGAGCGAGCATGGCATGAGAGGCCACACAGGAGGGCTGAAGCCTTCACTGCCTAAGTCTATATTCAGCAGCCTTTGTGGTTTTTCTTCTTTTCCCTCTCCCCTTCTTGTCCTACACTGTAATCCTACTAAATTATCAGCGGTTCTCTAAATAAAGCTGCCTTGCTGCCTCTCCTCAGCCTGGAACAGACTGTGCTGCAGGAGGTCCTTTATTCTCTTCCCTTTCCCCTGTACTTCTTCCCTTTGGACTGCATTTAGAAATTACTGCCTCTGAGAAGTCTTGCTTGACCATCTCAAGCCTGGATTATATCCCCCTACCTTTGTGCTCGCTCACATGGCACCCCATGTTGTCTAAACCTGTCACAATGTGTTGGGGACTCTGAGACCAAACCTGAATGTTTCTAAACCCTTGTTAGATGCTAGCTGCAAGCACAAAGCAGTTATTCTCACAACTGCCAGCAGTGCATTGCTTGCTAGGGCTTTGTGGATGGAAATGAAATATGAAGAAGCATTTGGTTCCAGAAAGAATCACATTGTTGAGTCCTCTTGGCCATACAAAGTTATTAATTCATTTTCATTGAGGTAACTCCCCACATTGATGAACTAACATGAATGTAAATACTTAAAATACACTCTGTGTCATGGAGGGGGAGTACCCTTTGATGGTGTTCTGTGTGTGTGTCCACATTCCTTTTGGATGTTTAGGGACCTGGTACTTTCCTACCTGGGCCCAGGGGGTGGGTTTAAAGGCTCATGAGATTGGGGAAGAGAGATGGGACAAACCCTTTACTATGCTTAGGAAAGGGTTCCCACCTAATGGCAACAGATCTGACTTAGAGATGACCAGAGAAGACATCCCTGTCTAGGGATCTCTAGAAGCCATGCCCTGTTTAAAGGATTGAAGTTTCCTTGTGATGGCCTTAGGGTTTGCTTTGCTAGAAAACTGGAGGGAGAGTCAAGTTTGTGAGTTGGGAAGTACACAGGGAGAGTGGGAGAAACGTGGAGAGGTGGTGACAGACCAGAAGGCTAGAGATAATAGGAGAGAAGCTACAAGGAGCCATTCCAAGTGACAGGTGACCAGGAACAACCAACGTGTGTAGGCATTAGCCAGGAATCCTCCAACATTCATGAAGACACGCATTTCCTGTTAGTCATGCAACATAAAGGCTCAAGTTACTTAAAAAAAAGAAAGATTTTATTTACTTATTTGACAGAGAAAAAGAGAGAGCGTGAGCACACAAGCAGGGGGAGCAGCAGAGGAAGAGGGAGAAGCATGCTCCCTGCAGAGCAGGGAGCCCGATGCAGGGCTTGACGCAGGGCTCGATACGGGGGCTCGATCCCAGGACCCTGGAATCATGACCTGAGTGGAAGGCAGACGCTTAACTGACTGAGCCACCCAGGCACTCCAAGGCTCAAGTTATTCTATTGGGCTGTAAAAACAACAAACTTTAAAGGCTGGAAAATTTGGGGACTCTCAGATTGCACTTTTTAAAAAAGTTTATTTATTTATTTATTTTTTTTGTAATCACTACACCCAACATGGGGCTCAAACTCGTGATCCTCAGATCAGGAGTTGCATGCTCCTCCAACTGAGCCAGCCAGGGGCCCCTCAGACTGCATTTTGAAGGTTCCATGTGGTATACGGACCAAAAAATAATGTTTAGGACAAAAGCCACCATCCTGTTGGAATGTGTCAGTGTACAGGTCTTGGTGTGTACTGGCAGAAGTTGGTACTGATTGGGGGGGGGCGAATGCTGGTGGGCCCTGAGGGACTGAAATGGACTGGACCTCAACAAGATGCCTTAAAACCCTTGAACAGATACAGAGCATCTGTCAAAACAGTGTTCATGAGGGAAGAGATGCATATGTAACCTTATCAGAGTTCACTGAAGATAAAACTCTTTGATTCCCAGAGATTAAGGTGGGAGCCACTTACATGCAAAGTGATTACCAAGACAATTAACTTACTGCAGACTCTGGGTTTCTAAAAAGCCTTGACTTCTTAAAAAAAAAAAAAAAAAGTGGGCAGGGTATGATTATACAGTGTCCTAAATCCTCAGAACCTCCAGGTAGGAACTTTCTTCCAACTCTACCACCATTCTTAGACCCAAGCCTCTAGCATGCCTTGGGACATTTCAGCTGTGAAAAAGCTGATTTGAGGAGTATTCTCAAACACTTAAGTTAGAGGGCTAGGAAAAGACAGCTTCCATTTGCCCTGTGGGACTCTACCAGTGTGAAAGGATGCCCTCAAGGTATTTGGGAGCTCCCATTACTTTCCAGTAATTGGTGGGAAAAGTAATTGAATACAGGAATTACCTGGAGGAGTTATTTATTTAAATGACCTGGTTTTACTTTGGCTTGGTCTGAGAGAAACAGAATGCTCCTTACTGTACTAGACCCTTCTATAAAACACTTTTAAAAAAAATGAGAGTGAAAGAGATATCATTGATTAAATAGAACTCCCCCCCCCAATGGACTCTACACAGTAAATATACAGATTGCTGAAAAGACACAGCCCAGTTTCAGAAACAGTATTAAAAAAAAGAACCTTTTGGACATAACAAAATGCCAGATATGAGGCCACATAATGTCATAGTAAGGGTGTACTAATCACAGTGGTTTAGGACATCACTCACTGTAGGTATACATACCAGCTACACAGAACACAGACACATTTCGGTTCCTGCTTGAATCAAGAACCTAAGTCGACAGCTCAGTGCTACACTATGTAATGTATACCTCAAAATGTATGTTGGCTAATACACAAAAATCAAAATTCAGCACTTTTAAATGTTCAAGAATAATGTATGAAAACTCAAATGTTTAAAGTTGAATGTATGCCATATTTTAGGGCTTACAGTTTTTTAAAGCTCGTTTTATAGTTTAAGTCAGAAAAGGTAAGCTTATTTCCCTGTTTCCAAAGGATTCAGGTGATTCTCTATTTTTTCCCACGAACTAGTCTACTTCAGCAAAAACAGTACACCGTGTGCTATCTTGGCCTCTTGGGAAACATGACATGTTCAAGTTTGCTAGAGAGAGATAATGATCGCTTTTAGCCACACACCTCACTGTAAATTCATCGGGATATTGGTCTAGAGAGAAAATGGCGGCGGGGGGTGGGGGGTGGGAGTAGGAGAAATTCCTCAGTTTAGGATTAGAAATGGGCAATGGATGGCTTAACTTAAGGTTAGTTGTAGAACCACTGGCCTCCAGCTGTGTATTTCTGTCATTTACATTTTTCTCACAAAGAGATTTCACAATAACAAATTTACAGAACCGTCCTAGTTTTAATATTCTTAAATCAAAAAAGGCGATATTTTAAAAGCATTAACTAGAATTCTACAGCTGATTTACTTAAAAAGAATAACCACCCCCAAAATCACTGCTCTCTGAATGTTCGTCCTTGCCATCTTATTTTGACGCAAATAGAACAGCGTTTTTAGATCCGACATTTCTGTCTGGTGCAGACACGCCGTTTTCTATGAATTTTCCCACCTCTGGGAAATGCATTTCCGAAACGTGTAATTGTTGTGTAATAAGCCAAGTGGAACTATGACGCAATAACCCCTGCAAATTGCCTTACAAAAATGATGTCATTTGGCGCAGATGTAGTCAATTTTATAACAGGTAGCTATGGCAAGGCTTCCTCCCCGTCGTCGCAGATTCCCCCACCCCCACCGTGGTGTTCAAGATGCAAAAAGACATTTTCCCGGCGTCCCAATCCTCAACTTGTCGAGGGTGGGCGCATCGCGGTAGCTTGAGCCCACCGCTCGTGCAGACTAAGCGGGACCGCTGCGGGGAGACAAGCCCCACCGAGCGTTCCCAGCCCCGACGGCGACGCCACGAGGGAAACCGCGTTGGGCCGGGCCCGCAGTGCAGCGCCCGGCCGCATTATTCCCTCGGTGGGGCCCGCCGGTGTGGCCGGCCTGAACGTGGGGCCCCGCGGGCGTGGGACAGCCCTGCCCCCACCCCGCTCCCACACCCGCTCCCGCTCCCCCGGCGCCGGAAGTGACGCGCGCTGGCTGAAACATGGCGGCATTGGCGCTCGACCAGGGGGAAGGTAAACACCCTCCGGGCCGCGGCCCGCCCGCGGGCCCCCTCGAGGCGCCGATGGGGGCCGAGGGCGCCACCGAGGCCTGCTTTCCAACTCTCGTCTTCCCGCCCTTCGACCTTCCTACCCGCGTGGCAGGCTTCCGCGTTGCGACGACGGCGCATGGAACCCCCTGCCGGCGGGCCCCGCCTCCCTGGGCCGGCCCCGGGCGGCTCCCGCGGCCCGCAGGGGGCGCGCGGCCCGGAGCGGCCCCTGGCTCGTGGCCCCGCACGCTCCGCCCCTTGCCCGCCCCTTTCCCGCCTTCCTCCACCCCCGGCGTGGGTGATCCTGAGGCTCGGCGCGCTTCGGGGCAGAAGCCCGGAGACGCCGTCGTCGACGCCGCTACCGCCGGTGCTTTTGCTGCTGCCCGCGGCCCCCCAGCCCTCTCCCCCGCCCGTGGCCCCGAGTCGGCCCTCCGGCCGAGCCCCGCCAGGCGCCGCGAGGCCCCTGGCGTTGGCAAGGCCGGGCCCGGCCCCGACGCCGCGCCGCCTTGCGCCGAGCCCGACTGTCTCGACTCGCGACTCAGTGCTGTCTTCTTTCCCAGGACTGGTTCCGAGGGGCCCGCAGGCGCGCAGACTCGCCCCCCGCCGGAGCGTCCCGGCCCGGCCCGGGAGCGGCCCCTTGTAGAGGTTCGAGGATCCTGCCGAGTGCCATCCCGGCGCCCGACCGCCCACCGCCCGGCCCGCCGGCCCGCTTCTTCCTGATGCAGACTGCCGTCCACTAGAGGTTGGACAGACCCCCGAGGTGCGTAGCCGCCCCTGGCCCTCCGGCCTGCAGGAGCCCGGGCTTCGTCCGCGGCCCCGCGCTCGGCACGGATTCGGTAGCGTTTTCTGCACAGACCCGAGTCAAACATTTGGTAGACGCCGGGACCTAATTTGTCTTTGAGTTTACTTAAATTGTTTGAAATATTTTTTTCAAGGAGGGGGGAAAAAAAACGGAAGAAGCATAATTCAGCCATTTTTTGCAGCACACAGCTGCAGGTACCATGATTATTTTCTCCCTAACCCGTTCCTTCCCTTTAAAAATTCTGTTTATGCCTGAAATAGAACTATGCGAAATGCGAGGCATAAAACGTGGAATCAGAAGGTCTGGGTTCGACTGGGTGACGCTGAGAAAATCGCTTACCGAACATCGGTTTCTTATCTATGAAATCTAGGCAGTAATAGCCACATCACAGGGTAGTGAGGACTATATGAGGTCATATACGTGAAAATAACCTATAGCTGTAAAGTGTTGTAAAAATGCAAAGCGATTTTTTAAGTAACCCTTGCCAGAGTGGTTAATGTTGTAGTGGCTAACTGTTGCTGCCTCTTTTTTTTTTTCGTGTATTATAAGTGTAAGCAATAAGTATGGAATAGCGAAGCAGTGCTGTGAATCGACTGGATATATAATAGTCACGTTGCTTGGCCTTCCTACGAAATGCTAACTGCTTATTTAAATAACGGTATTCTTTAATTCAAATTTAACGTTACTGTGGTGCTTTGCTTTTCATTTTTCTAGGCCGCTTATGCCCTTTTTCTTACTCGGAATATTTATTTAACACTTGATGTTTAGTCTTATGTATTTTCCGAATTTATTTTTGTTGATCTGATTTAATGGTAATTTAGAAAATGCTTTTAAGATATATTTTCTAATTTTAATGGTATTTTTCGTATCTAGGGAACAGGATGCCTGAATATATCTACTAATTTGAAAATTGTTTTTTAAGAGCTTACAAATGCATTCAGATTTCTGTAATTCTTAACAGATCTAGAAATGTATAGAAATTTTCAACTTTTTGACAATGTAATAGTGTTTATATAACATAAATCTCTTTTAAATCATCAGCACTTAGTAGGTGCTTAGAACCAGTTCTTCAGTGGGAATTGGTGTTAATTTGCACTCTATTGCTGATTTAACTTAGGAATAATAGAAGAGTAAATATTTGTGGCTTGAGAAATGGGATTTATTATTTGTCAGAACTAAGATATGTGTGTAACAGATCAGTATGGAATAATTCCTACTGGG
Organism: Callorhinus ursinus; assembly: GCF_003265705.2. NCBI lineage: Eukaryota > Metazoa > Chordata > Mammalia > Carnivora > Otariidae > Callorhinus > Callorhinus ursinus. The sequence continues at coordinate 24,148,244 of NW_027397078.1, forward strand.
TACATCAAAATTAGTATGGTTTGGCTTAAAAATGGGCCACAAAAAGTGAAAGAGAAGGATTTTTCATAGTATATTGTTATTTTTAGGCAACAAATGGTTTTCTGAGTTTTTTCTGAAATGTTTTATTTTATAACCCAATACCAGTTGTTTTTTAGAGTATACTTTTGTGTTTTGTAAAAAGACAGAAAGATATAAGCGGGCACGATTAAATTAGCAAATGGAAGAGCCTATTTTAATGTGCTAGCTTTTATACACTGGACTTATCATTTGTCCTGAAGATAAAATTTTGGCAAATCACTACTTTATTGGGAATTTCAAGGTTTGACCTTCTCTCTGCCTTGATTTGGGTTATCTGGGGCTAAAATCTTGGAACCAGGGCTGGCTTGGCTTCATGGGTGTTCAGAAGGGCCCTGAAGTTGGTGTAATAATCTGCATGTAAAACTGGCATTGTACAATATAAAGGTGAACGGTAAAATTCATGCTAATTTTAATTTTTAATTTTTCTTCACTTAGAACGCATTAAACAACAAATAAAAAAACACCATGACAAGTTGAGAGAGACCACAGAAGAAAGGAGAGAGCTTTTTATTTTAGTACCTTTAACAACATTTTTTTCCTGCTTTCGGATAAGGGGGCCCAAATTTTCATTTCACTTGGACTCCCAAAATTAGCTTGCCTCTTGTCAGCTTGCTCCTCACGTTGTAAATATTTTAAGAGTAAATAACATTAACTGGGAGAAGAATGAATATTTAAGGGGTTGAATTAATTTATTAGTATATATTTTCCCTGAACTGGAATGCTATAGTTGGTGTGGGGTTTTTTATTGAAGAGAAATGAAAGAGTCATTGGTGAAGCATTGTAGGATACTGGTTAAACACAGAGGCTCTGAAGTGGGGCAGACCCCAACTCCACCACTTAAGAATCATAGCCTTGGGCAAGTTCCTTATAACCTCTGTGAGCTTTTGATTCTTCTCATCTTTAAATCAGGGATGGTTACAGAACATGGAGCGTTATGAAGACTAAATTTATCTCTTCATCCAACAAATATTTATTAAGCACTTATTATGTGCCAAGTGCTGTTATTTCTAGGTTGTGAGGGATACAACAGTCAAAGCAAAACTGAGAAAAAGAAAAAGAAACATAAAAAGCAAACTAATTAAGGAAAAGAGCCTGTTATCTCTATTTTAATGTACTATAGAGGAAAATAAAGCAGAAAGGGAAAGTGAGGATTTCTGGTTGTGGGGGTGGGTTTTTGGTTTTTGTTTGTTTGGTTTTTGTTTTGTTTTTTTAAAAGATAGGGTTCGAGGAAGGCCTCACTGGAGTAAAGACTTGAAGGGAGCAAAGACTTGAAGGCAGCCATATATATCTGGGGATGTAGTGATCAGGCAGAGGGAACAGCGAGTGTAGAAGTCTTAAGGTGGGTGTGTGACTGTTTCTAAGAAACAGCAAAAGAGGCCAGTATCTGGGGCAGGGTGAACAAGGGGGGAGAGTAATGGGAGATAATTATTATTACGATCTTAAGAATCCTTGGAGGGGCCTTCATGGTTCATCTTTGCTGTGGGTATATGTTGTACTGCTGCTGGTCCAAAAGTGGAAGGCCTTTTCAGAATTAGAAATTTTTACTTTGGAAGAAACTAGAAAAGGCAAGGTATTTCCTCAGATACTCTGTTTTTAATATAAGGCCTTTAAAGCTCATCTGGCTGAATCATTGAAGCAAATAAGAACGGATAGAAAATTTATTCCTTTGTCTCTGATGAAATAAATGAATTTAGTTAATGATTTTACATCATTTAAAGATTTACAGTAAATCTGTATCAGAACATCAAGACCTTCTGAAAGATTTAGTTTGATTGTATAATTTTTATAGAAAACTAGAATGTTAACATTATAATGTTGATGATTTCTTGTTAGGATATAACTTAGAAGATTTGGGGTTTTATTGCCCAATAGAGGCTTTTCCTAGAATTCTCACTGGATCCAATCTCTAAAGGCTAGGGAAGCTGTTTTCCATGACATCACTCTTGGACTACTGCTCGTACTGAGGAATAGGCAGAGGAGCATTAAATGAAAATCTTCTGATGAAAAAATAGCATTGAAGCAGGAGTGATTTTTTTCTCGCAAGGTTTCTTGTATTATAGAACGATTAAATGCTAAACATACCTGAAAAGTGAAGTAATTTGGGTAATAGGTGCCAACCTGGGGCTGGAGAACCCAAGAGCCTTCCTAAAAGCTTAAACGGTCATTTGCAATTTGGTACTGAGTTATAAAAACATTTAGATAGACAAGAAAGAATTTCCAGTATTAAACAAATTAAAGTTATGCAGCCTTTCCTCCCATATTAAACTGAGTTGTTTCTCAATTTGAATAGTGTGTCCAAGAGTAAAATGACTGCTAATAGAGCTAATACAGTGAGTCTGTTTTTAAAATTTTCTTGCCTTTTAGATTGAGAAGTTAGCTACTTTGAGATTGCCAAACTTAAAATTTTTTCTTTATAAGTTACAGAAATGGTGAGAAACTTTATGACTCAGAAATTAATTCTATTTTTATCCGTAGTAAGCCTTGCATTTTCTTTTCAGTGTGTGAGTATGGGATTTTCTGCATTAGGCACCAACTTTGGTAAGCTACCTGTTTGAGGGTGAAGGTAGTATGACAATTTAAATTTTTCATTGAAAAGAAGTATATCAAGCTCTGAGAATCTAGCTTTTGTTCCAAATGGCTTAGGATTTTGTATGAATTTTTAAGGACCTTTGGGAGGAATGTGAAAACATTAAATTAATGCTTATGGCATAAACATGGAGGTTAATTTTGAAACATCTTCTATTTGCCTAGAATTTTGCCTTCAAATCGGAATGGCAGCCTTCTAACTGAAAAGGAAGCATTAATTTCTTTGCCTTTAATTTCCTGTCCAATTTTACCCCCACCAGACTTCTTTCTTTACTGGTCACTAGAGAGTTTGAACTGTTAGAAATTTCTGTGATATAAATAGCAGTAATAGTCTTCCAGGGCAGAGGTAGGAAGAGTATGTTTTGTGTATATGCATGTGTTGTCATTGATCTCTTGATCATACCATCAGTGGTACTCAAACCTTTTGGTCTCAAGACCTCATTATTCTAAAAATTTTGGAGATCCTAAAGAGCTTTTGTTTATGTGGGTTTTATCTGTTTATATTTACCATAATAGAAATTAAAACTGGAGTATTTAAAAACCCATTACACGTTAATCTAAGTAGCATTTTTGATGAAAATTAAATGTTTTCCAAAACCATATAAAACTTGGTGAGAAGATCTAATTTTTACCTTTTTGCAGATCTAATTAATGTCTGACTTAATGGAAGACAATGGGCTTCTTATCAGCCTCTGCATTTAATCTGTTACCATTATCACACATGTAGCTTCTGGAATACACTGAGAGAATGAAAGTGAAAAAAAACAACTTTTAAAATTATTACTATGAAAATAGTTTTGACTTTGTGGAGTCCTTTAAGGGGATGAGGACCCCATTTGTCCCTGGACTACACTTTGGAAATTGCTGTATTAATCATTTTTATGTGTAGAAAATATGAGGCTTTCTTTTTTTTCCTAATCGGTGCCAAGTTGATGAAACAAGACAAACTCTTCAATATTTCTTTCCTAGTAGTGTATGTCTTGTCACTAGTTTAAGTTGGTTCCGCTTTTGAAAAAAACCAGCCATTTGAAATTCTAGAGGCCAAGTTTCAAATATATACATATGTGGGTTTATAAACCATGATTTCCTTTAATCTGATGGTCCATTTTTGAAAAGTGAGGGTACAGAATTTCTGTACATTGAACATTTTGTATGTCAGTAAATCTCTCAGAGCCCCTTAATGGATTTTTTTTCACCATCCTTCATTGATTTATAGTTCTTATTTGAGCTTAGTTTTACAGTGATTCATTTTTATGATTATTTATTCCATAAATTGCTATAATTCTTACAGAATTCTTATGCATAAGTTTTTATGTTTTTCTTTTTGTATTCCTATACTTTCCTTTTTCTAATTAATGTTTTTTTGCTTATATATGTGTTTTGTGTTTTTATTTTAATTTAAGCCTCACTTTTTTTTTCTTTCCTTTGTAGCTTCCGGGGTATGGATTGTGAACAAGTTGGTTTTGTTTCACGTGTTCATTTGTAAGTTTGGCTGTTTGATGCCTTAAGCATTGATGTAGATCTGTGCTGTTCAATAGAATATAATACAAGATATGTGTAATTTTAAATTTTCTCATAGTCACGTTTTTTTTTTAAGTAAAAAACAGGTGAGATTACTTTTAGTATATCTTATTTAACCCATTATATCCAAAATATTATTTCAACATGTGATCAGTAGAAAAATTTGTAAATTGAGATAATTGACCCTTTCTTTTTTGGACTAACTCTTCAAAATCTGGCATCCATTTTATACTTACAGCACATGTCAATTTGGACTAGCCACATTTCAGGTGCCCCATAGCCCGGTGGCTAGTGGCTTGTGTATTGAACAGCACAGATGTAGAGTAGCTACTCTGGTTAGGGCAGAAGAACTTGAACAGCCCGTAAAAGCTAGAAAATCATACTTGTGTGATGAGAAAAAATGGGAAATAATGCCATTGCCAAATGAAGTCCAGTGTTTTGACTACCAGTACATCTCCTAATCTCTTATAAACTTACCTAGGGAGGTGTGGGATCTGTAGCAGTGATTTTGAGGGGTATCAAGTTCCTTTGGTTCCTTTGGTTTTGTGAATGATAAAGGAGCAATAGGCAAGAAGTGGACAATGGAAGCCAAGATTGAGTGACCTCTGGTGGAGTGCCTTGCTCTGGGCTAGGCATTTAAGTGAATTCATTTAATCACCACCGCAACTCAATAATAAGGTGGTGATGATAATTCCTAATGTGTAGATGGAAACTGAAGTCAGGAGTTAACTGAAATTCTCCAGGTCACGCAGTGGTAAGTACTAGTGAGCACTCTTAATTTCAAAAGTTTTGCTCTTTCCAACAGAATACAAATTTCTTTGTATTTTTTTGCAAATCGGATTCTAGTTTTATCTCTCTAAATAGTTGTATGACCTTGAAATTTTTCACCTGTCAACCTTAGTGTCTTTATCAGGTTAGAGTTGGCCTGGGTCCTAAGAGACTTCGCTGATAAGGCAGGTTGGGGTTTGAAGGAAGTGCTGTGGCTAAGGAGAAGGATTTTTCCAGAGACAACCAGACTCTTAAAGGGTCAGGTCTATTATATTGGTTCCAGTAGCACCAACAGAAGGGGCATAGTAAGCCCTAACATTATGGTGTCCTTAAGGGCCACATATTGTTCTTGAGTCTTTATGTGTATTAATTCATGTAATCCTCACCGCACCCTTATGAGGAAGATTCCACTGATATTGATGTCACTTTTTACAGATGAGGACGTTAGAGCACAGAGAGGGTAAATAGCTTGCCCCAAGGTCACACAGCTGGTAAGAGGTAGAACTGGGATTCAAATATGGCCCCTAACTCCACACCTGTACTCTTTAACTCACTACTTCCATTTAGAGATTAAATGTTGGTCAGTTAATCACCGAGCATTTTATCATTTTCTGCTTGTACACATGCTTCCCATTAAAATGTAAAATACTGCTGCCGCTCTAAAGCTGTTAGTTTTATTGATAGATGCACCAAGCTTTTTCATGTAGAAAAGAAGTTACTGAGATGTCCCAGCTATCACAAATTAGTTTTAGAAGTCAATTTAGATCAAGTAAACTTGACAAATACATTGCTAACACTTGAAAAATAACTATAGTTTATTTAGTCTGCATGCCTACGTAACTGCATTATACCTCTGTCGGAGAATAAGTGACAGATTTATGACGAAAATTTTTGAGTTCATCATGTTCAATGCTCTCAATTTTACAGATGCAGAATAAGACCAAGAAGGTTTGGGTAACTTAAAGTGTAGCAATTTCTGTTCTAAAACCCTGTTAGTTAGGGACCTTGACTATAATACCAAGGAAAAACCCACCTAAGGTAGTAAAAAAGGAATTCATTCTAAGCATGGAAGGACTTCTCTTAGAACCTGGGGACAGGAATAGAGGTTGGCCTAGCAACTGGAAAAATGAGGATGTTGGGGAGCACTCCCTGTCCTCTTGTCTTAGCTTTATTCTTCTTTCTCATTTCACTGGCTTTCTCTGATACTCAACCCGCATGGCAGGCAGAAGTTGGTGCCCACAGCTGCTCTTTGACATGTTCCAGTTCTAGTCCTACACAGTGCACATCTCTTTTTCCCTTTTCTAAATTCTTGACAAGAGAGAGTTCATCTTAATGACTATTTCTCACCCCAGTCTGACCTTATGTGACCGGACAGGATCACAGAGTGGAAGCCTGCCTGCTTGGAGTCCCCCTTAGTGGGCTGGGTGCCCAGAGGAGTACCGGTGCTGTCCTTAAATTTTTAGGGTCTTTTGACTCCCAGTTTACCAGTCATTCTCCTTTTCTTCCTCCCCCCCTTCTTTGCTCTATGGTGTTTCTACCATAGTAAGTATCTGGAACCATTAGATTGCTTCTTTTGAGAAAGCATAGTTTCTCCTTTTATTTTTTTTGAATTATTAATTTTTTTATTCAAGCACAGTTAACAATACAGCCTTATATTGGTTTCAGGTATACGATATAATGATTCAACAATTTTATGCATTTCTCAGTGTTCATCAAGAGAAGTGTACTCTTAATCCTCTTCATTTCACCCATTCCCCCCACCAACTTCCCCTCTGGCAACCATCAGTTTGTTCTCTGTATTTAAGAGTCTGTTGTCTCTTTTTTTCCTTGTTCATTTGTTTTTTAAATTCTGCATATGAGTGAAATCATATGGTATTTGTCTTTCTTTGACTTACTTGGCATTATACCCTCTAGGTCCATCCATCTTGTTGCAAATGGCAAGATTTCATTCTTTTTTTCTTTTTTATGGCTGAGTAATATTCCGGTGTGTGGTGTGTGTGTGTGTGTGTGTGTGTGTGTGTGTGTGTGTGTGTGTGTG